>NC_133324.1:324724542-325096793 GCF_042186555.1 Aquarana catesbeiana | reverse complement strand
CTGCACCTGGTGTGAATAGGCCCTTATTGGCCCTTCAGATCAGCCTAACCCCTAACCTTAATACTAACCCTAAACCTTAAACTCAATTTAAATGATAAATCCAGCCAATAACCTCAACTTAAAGCAGTAATAAACCCAAAAGCAAACATTTGTTATATTGCAGTTTACCAATTCTTAGATGTGATGCCTATATTAGTTTTCTTTTTTAGGCTTTCTGGTGTCCGTTTATGAAGCAGTGAAATCTATTCACTGCTTCATTCTCTGGCATTCACAGTGAAGATCTTTCTCCTCTGTGTGCCTGTTTATGAAGCTTTGTAGATCGCTTCACCTTCTGAGGAGTGAAGCGATCTACAAACTCTTCCAACGGTGGAGAACGGCCCCTGATACTGGAATCTCGTGAGACTTTACGAGATTACAGTACCAGAAATTCACCGAAACACAAAGATGTCAGTTTATTAAGCAGTGATAAATCATCACCGCTCAATACACTGACAGACGGTGTGGATTAATGTTAATAAAATAATGAGCCCCTATACATTATATACATATGTATACACACACACACACATTATATATATATACATGTATATACACACACATTATATATATATATATACATATACACTTTATATGTATATGTATATATATATATATGTATACACATAAATATGACAGGGGGACATGGTTACAGTGTTGGGGGATCTGAACGAGGCATAAGGAAGTTAAAAATCTTCCTCCTTCCCCCTCAGATCCCCCGGGATTCTCTCTTCACTCCCCGATTCACCACCTCTGAGCTGGTGAACCTGGGAGTGTGAATTCTGACTCAGATCGCCAGTGAAGCGGTGGGATCACCGCTTCATAAACTGGCCTTACTGTGTCATTCATGAGGATTCTCTGTGTGTAGAGATAATCGGCGGGAGAATAAGTCCAAACACTTCTCCCCCTGATTATCTCTGTTTCATAAACTGTTTATGGACTGTGATCAGCGGCGATCCTCGGGATCACCGCTGATCACTGCTTCATAAACGGACACCTCTTTCCTTTATTTTCACATGGTGTTCTAGCCAGTAAGTCCGTTGTTTTTCAGCAGAACAAGCTGTCCTACAGGTGTAGCAGTTATGGGGTTGAGATAAACCATTTAAAACTAAAAGGGGTGCTTACAATGGTCAGCTTTTATTTTCTTATGTAAAACCATCCTTTTCCAAAAGGAAAAAAAAAGGAAAAAAAAAAACAGTTGCTGTAACTGCTTAAAAAGTATTAGCGGGAGTTTGGCTCCAGTTTGTTAGTGTACCTAAATCTGCTGGTACATCTAACACCCCCCCCCCCCATAATGACAATGCTGCTGCCTGCTGTTCCCCCTGTGCTCGTTCATCCAGACTGGGGGCACTCTGATTCAGGAGGTGTTTCCAGACCACCTAGTGAAAACTGAGGGAAAAAAAAAACTACAAAAAGAAAACAAATGCAACCACCACATTTAATCAGTGCCGAGACAAGGTCATCCAGCGCCCAGGGCAAAGATTCCAAATTGCGCCCCCCTCACCCGCTCATGATGTGCGAACTTAGGGGATCCTAAGTTGTCAAAATCACTGCTGCTGTTACTTCTCCTGCCAGCCTTGCAACAGAAGGAAGGCGCCCCCAGTAAACCATTGCGCCCAGGGCAGCCGCTCCTCCCTCCCACCCCTTGTCCCGGTGTCTTGTCGAATACAGTCCCCTATCCAGAAGTGTCCGCCCTGTACTGCGCAGGCGCAGTACGGAGGACAAACGAGACGCCGAAAGTCTCCGAAGTTCAACAGCTGATCGTCAGCTGTACACGGCGCCTGCGCATTTATTCTTACCCTATGTCCAGGATCATTCCCCACTATCCAAGTGGACATAGAGTTAGAATAAATAGTTGCCGAGCGCAGCGAGGCTGTGCCCGAAGCGTGGCGAGTGAAGCGAGCCCGCGAGGGGCCCTCTTACACAGCCATCGCTAACAGGTGCCCGAGCGCCGTGTACAGCTGATGGTCAGCTGATCAACTTCGGACATTTTCGGCATCTCCTGCTGCTCCGTACTGCGCAGTACGGGGCGGACACTATCTGATAGGAGGACACTATATGTCAGAACACCGGCCCTGCATCTAATGATTGGTAAATTGCAACGTATTACATTTTTGGTTTGTGGTTTAGTACTGCTTATATCCCTAAGATTAAATGTAAATATCAGCTGTAATTCTTACTATTATGACAAAATACTGTGAAGGCAATGCCAGCAATGACAATATTATTGTGTTAAAATTATTATGCAGCAAAAGCTTAAGCACCCACATAAAATTGTTGGCATCTAAAAACCCATGCTGAAATCCGTATTCAAAAATGAACCCAATGAAATCCATAGTACCATGGCAATCACATCTGACCAGGTGTTTCATTGCTGCAAGCCTAGCATCCACTGGAGACAGAAGAATGGTTGCTCTTTTTAGAGGTCTGTCACTAATTTAAAGAGCAATCCCAGGGAACAAGTGAAATCAACATAACAATGCTGTTATACGTATTCCACTACAGCCAGATTCCATAGCTCCTCACATATGGGGTGGGTGGGCCTGCATCCTGACAACAATGTCACCTCTCTCTGCTTCATTTATCAAAGCATCAGTACTAGGAAGAGGAATTGGTTCCACCAATCAGATTTACACTTTCAATGTGGACTTTTATCTGATTGGTGGCAGTGAGGAAGTAAGTCCATGTCTGAGTTTTAAATCTTAGCAACATCACACTTTCTATGTATAAGGGACAGCAGGGAGCCTACAATGGATGCAGCTAAAAATTGCTCCCTGGTATTTCAAAAAGGTGAGCAAAGATCACCAGATTAAAGACAGAAGGGACTGGGCTGGACTAGTACACTACAGCTATGTCTGGTTGGGAAACAGAAAACCTGAACGTGTGTAGGCTATGCCTCCTATCAATTTCAAGGTTTTTCAAGGTAATTTTTTATTATTATTATTAGTTTGAATTGGAGGGAATCTGAAATAAATAAATAAATAAATAAATAAACCCAGCATAATGCTGTAAGAGCAGGCAATTCAAAGATCACTGCATGTGTTTGTTGTTGCTTATCAGGCTGTCAATGGTCTCATATTTATGGTTGCTTTGATTTTAGTGATCAATTTGTGATTGGATCAGAACGATCAAATCGGTGAACAACTGAATAGGCATAGCTTCCCTTCCTATCCATTTAGATTGGATTTGATCAAACATAGTCAATCAGCTGGGGTGGAAAATTATTGATCGTGTTGCATCAAACGACAGCACTGAGATCCTTTGTTCATGAGTTTGATTGTATTTTAGTTGATCAAATTGTGAGATTACAAGGTAAACACAGAAATGTGATTGTAGACCTATGATTGTATCTCCCTACTATTGATCAAAATGTGCTTCCTTGTGTGTCATATTGTTTTAAAAGGTTTTCGATAATAAATGGATTATTCCTATTAGGTAAGGTTGATCAGAAAAGCAAACGATCTTTTATCAAAGTTTGTATGGCCACCAATACAGTAAGGAAGGCATCTGCCTGTTCTCAAAAAGACCTGATATATGAGCCTCTATGGGCCTGATATATGAGCCTCTATGGGCCTGATATATGAGCTTCTATGATCCAGATATACAGTATGAGCCTCTATGGGCATGATATACAAGCCTCTATGATCCTGATATACAGTATGAGCCTCTATGGGCCTGGTATATGAGCCTCTATGATCTTGATATATAGTATTAGCCTCTATGGGCCTGATATATGAGCCTCTATGGGCCTGATATATGCGCCTCTATGGGCCTGATATATGAGCCTCTATGATCCTGATATACAGTATGAGCCTTTATGGGCCTGACATATGCGCCTCTATGGGCCTGTTATATGCGCCTCTATTGACCTGATATATGAGCCTCTGTGGGCCCGATATATGAGCTTCTTTCAGCCACCAACCACATTCAGACTATCAGGGCAGGATGGCACTTGATGACTAATGCCCTGTACACACGACCGGTTTTGCCATCGGAATAAACTCTGAAGGTTTTTCCGACGGATTTCCGATGGAATTCCGCTAAAGCTGTCTTGCATACACACGATCACACCAAAGTCCGATTGTCCAGAACGCGGTGACGTACAACACGTATGACGGGACTAGAAAACAGAAGTTCAATAGCCAGTAGCCAATAGCTTCTGCCTCGTACTTGCTTCAGAGCATGCGTCGTTTTTGGTGCGTCGGAACAGCATACAGACGATCGTTTTTTCCGATGGTAATTTGTTTCCGTCGGAAAAATATAGAACATGTTCTCTATCTAAGTCCGTCTGAATTTTCGACAAAAAAAGTCCGATTGGGCATACACATGGTCGGAATATATGATGAAAAGCTCCCATCAGACTCTTTCTGTCAGAAATTCTGCTCGTGTGTACGCGGCATAAGAGATTCTGAGGACATGCAGAAGCAACAACCACGTGGCCAGTTATTTAAAGCATATCTATGGTCAAAAATGTAAAATCATATATTTTTTTTGTAAAGCATATTTCAGTTATTTCTAGCCTACTCCTTTTACTTATGATCTTGAAGTTTGTAATCTTACTCATTTACTTCCATGGATTTTGTGACACATGTTCACCATACACTATGAGTAGGCACTGCTGAGTCACACATTTTACAGAGCCTGACTTCTAAACTACACAGGTGCTGAGGGGAGGAGTTTCAGGAGGCGGAGTCAGTACAGGAGTCACTGCTTGCAGGCAATAAGGTACCATGGGATATATAGTCCTTAGAAATTAAATATCAAACAGCAGAGGATAAGCTGCAAAGCATGCGAGGGTATCCAGGAAATTGTGGAAAGAGATGGCAGCCAAAACGTAGATCTTACAACATAAAAGGACATTTTTCAAGTACGTCTATATTGTATCGTCAAATAGCACTATTGTTTGTATTGCAAGGAAGTGCTGGACTGGCATAAGCCAGATCCTGCCTAGGTAACCGGACTTTGCAGGCTCAGTATAGGGGACCAAACATAGTTATAATAAAATATAATATCTTTATTCACAAACATTAAAATTGACTTATAAAAGCATAGGCCTAAAAGTCTTCAGATAATCCACATAACAATGTTACAAAAATGCTCTACTTGTGGTACCGGAAGTCTAGTAGATGTATGGTTTAAAGCAGTGGTTCTCAACCTAAGTCTTCAAGTACCCCCCAACAGGCAGTGGGGGAGATTTACTAAAACTGGTACACTCAGAATCTGGTGCAGCTGTACATGGTAGTCAATCTGCTTCTAATTTCAGCTTGTTCAATTAATCTTTGGCAATAAAACCTGGAAGCTGATTGGTTTCTATGCAGAGTTGCACTTGATTTTGCACTATCCAACTATAGTAAACAACCCCCCTGTTTGCAGGTTTTCCTTTATCTTGCACAAGTGCTTTAAAACAGAGTCAATGGCTTGGTAATTTGGACAGCTATTTTATCTAAGAGAAATTCCCAAAACATGGCCTGTTTGGGGTACTTGAGGACTGAGGTTGAGAACCACAGGTTTAAAGAAATATAGCAGGTGTGAGAACTGTATGCTTCGTGTAAACCAGGTCTACCAGGTCAAATTGTTTGTATTTTTATTACAACACTGATATTATAAAAATAAAAGTGTACAATGTGAACATAGATCTCCTTTAATTGCCCCTGAGAAGGACAGGCCTTTCCAGGCAAAAATTTTCAAAAAATGTGTGTGATAACGATCACCCCCGATTAACACTCTCTAAAGTCTTGTACACAAGATCAGATTTTCCTGATGAACGTTTGTCCATTTTTTTGTTGCATGCGAGTCTCAATTCAAAAGTGAAGAGGTTACTCACCATATGAAAATTTTCGTACGACAGAATACAACTTCAGAAGTGACGTAATGTGTTGAATAGTTTTGTATGTATTCTTTCGTTTCTGAACATGCATAGTCTTGCTCTTGCGATTTTTTTCCGAACAAAAACTGTACTAATTAAACGAAAATTGTACGTTGAGTTCACGTACGAGAAAAATTTTATAGTTTGCACATCCAGCTTTTTTCGGACAAAAAATCGGAATCGGTTGTCGAAAGCCGATCCGAAAATCGGCAGATCGGATAAAATTTTACTTCCGATTTTCGTATCGTGTGTATTTGCCTTAAGGTTGTATGGTGAATTGCATACCATTTGAACTGTTTGTAACACTTGGAATGTTCGTCTATTAAATAAGAATTTTGATGGATCTTGGAGTGCAGCCATTTCTTCAGTGTTGTATAGTGAATTGGAAGGGGTATTAATTATTCAGTCATAGTCAGACGTGCTGATATCTCATATATTCCAAATTTATACTCTTTTTTTTAGTTTTTTAAAGGACCTTACTTATAGATCACATTAGCAATGAAATAAAAAATAGTGCAGCGCTAAAAATAAAAAATATATATATTTCTAAAAACTCATATATGTAATGTCTGACAGTTCTGTGATATATGGACAGTCCCAGTTCATATAGTTTAAAAGCCAAGGATGACGTAGAAAAAGCGAATTTTGTCAAATAAATAAAAAACATTTTTTAAATGATGTCCTAAGTTTGCCCTAAATGATCATTGGGCCACTGAATCAGGATGACATTGGGCCCTTTACTGCTGTCCTTGTACCATCACTATAATTAAAGATTTCTATTGCCAATGCTCATTATTTTTTGCATTTTCATTTCTTTCTGATCTCCAAAACCTAAGAACTGTTGTGATAACCTGAAACAAAATAAAATCTAGTGAGACCTGTAAAGGGCTGTTAGTGGGTAAAGTTTCCTTGAAATAGGATCAGTTTATATAGTAATCTTCCAGGCACTCAGTAAAACAAAGAGAAGTGTTGTGTAGTAAAGTAGTTGTCCAAAGTGCAGTGTAGAGAAGGGTGTTGTGCCTGTGGTCACTTCCCTGCTCCCTACTCCCTGCTCCCTACCATCCTCCTCTCATCACATTGGATGACACCTGCTTTACACCAATTACGATCTACTCAATACTCAGAGTCTATGAATGAAAGACAGGAACTGCCTCCTTCTATGTCAGCCACAATGCAGCCTTCATCAGCATCACACACCGACACCATCACCTTCAATGGCTATTGGAACAGCGCTATTGACATGATGGGGTCACCTGCTGAACTGGGGGGGCAATCTGAGCGATCGGATGAATGGACAGACACACTGACATGGAGACCCCTCCATTAGCAGAATGCCAGGCTGGCTGTGGGGTACCCTCTTCACCTCTAGGATAACAAACCCCAGGCACCTGTTGAAGCCCCCCCCCCCCAGCCCAATGCAGACCCCAATAAACCAGGCAGATGTGCACCCCCCCCCCCCCCAAAGTCAGGATCACTTACCTTCGATCTCGTCTTCGGGGAGCTGAGTGGGGGGGTGCTCTCTCAGTAATTCGGGGATGGTATACACCCCCCGGTACATCAACGCCGCCGTTACCGGGTGAAAAGGCATCGTTGCGGGCGAGGGGACACCCGGGGGCAGATAACACTCGAAGGGGCAGCATACGGAGGGACTGTCACCGAGAGACGGTCACCAATACAGGCTCCTCCGCTCCGCTCTCTGCTAATGGGCGAGTGGTACAGGTGAGCTGCATGCGGACAGCCTGCCGTCCTCACATCCACACACACTCTTGTTGCACATACAGAGAGAAAGAGAGAGGGAGAGAGGGAGAGAGAGAGAGAGAGAGAGAGGGGGAATGTCAGTCAGACGGGGGAATGTCACAGCCAGAGACAGAGAATGTCACAGCCAGAGACACAGGGATATCAGAGAGAGGGACTGTGACTGGAGAGACACAGGGATACCAGAGAGAGGGAAGAAAAGAGGGAATGTCACAGGAGAGAGAGGGAAGGAGAGATAAAGAGAGAGGGAATGTGACTGGAGAGACACAGGGATACCATAGAGAGAGGGAAGAAAAGAGGGAATGTCACAGGAGAGAGAGGGAATTAGAGATAAAGAGAGAGGGAATGTGACTGGAGAGACACAGGGATACCATAGAGAGAGGGAAGAAAAGAGGGAATGTCACAGGAGAGAGAGGGAATTAGAGATAAAGAGAGAGGGAATGTGACTGGAGAGACACAGGGATACCATAGAGAGAGGGAAGAAAAGAGGGAATGTCACAGGAGAGAGAGGGAATTAGAGATAAAGAGAGAGGGAATGTGACTGGAGAGACACAGGGATACCATAGAGAGAGGGAAGAAAAGAGGGAATGTCACAGGAGAGAGAGGGAATTAGAGATAAAGAGAGAGGGAATGTGACTGGAGAGACACAGGGATACCATAGAGAGAGGGAAGAAAAGAGAGAATGTCACAGGAGAGAGAGGGAAGGAGAGATAGAGAGAGAGTGAATGTGACTGGACAGACACAGGGATACCATAGAGAGAGGGAAGAAAAGAGGGAATGTCACAGGAGAGAGAGGGAATTAGAGATAAAGAGAGAGGGAATGTGACTGGAGAGACACAGGGATACCATAGAGAGAGGGAAGAAAAGAGGGAATGTCACAGGAGAGAGAGGGAATTAGAGATAAAGAGAGAGGGAATGTGACTGGAGAGACACAGGGATACCATAGAGAGAGGGAAGAAAAGAGGGAATGTCACAGGAGAGAGAGGGAATTAGAGATAAAGAGAGAGGGAATGTGACTGGAGAGACACAGGGATACCATAGAGAGAGGGAAGAAAAGAGGGAATGTCACAGGAGAGAGAGGGAATTAGAGATAAAGAGAGAGGGAATGTGACTGGAGAGACACAGGGATACCATAGAGAGAGGGAAGAAAAGAGGGAATGTCACAGGAGAGAGAGGGAATTAGAGATAAAGAGAGAGGGAATGTGACTGGAGAGACACAGGGATACCATAGAGAGAGGGAAGAAAAGAGGGAATGTCACAGGAGAGAGAGGGAATTAGAGATAAAGAGAGAGGGAATGTGACTGGAGAGACACAGGGATACCATAGAGAGAGGGAAGAAAAGAGAGAATGTCACAGGAGAGAGAGGGAAGGAGAGATAAAGAGAGAGGGAATGTGACTGGAGAGACACAGGGATACCAGAGAGAGGGAAGAAAAGAGGGAATGTCACAGGAGAGAGAGGGAAGGAGAGATAAAGAGAGAGGGAATGTGACTGGAGAGACACAGGGATACCAGAGAGATGGAAGAAAAGAGGGAATGTCACACCAGAGATGGAGGGATAGCGCAAGGAGAGAAAGAAAGAGAGAAAGAGAGTGGGAATGTCACAGCCAGCGATAGAGAGAGGAATGAAGAGAGCAAGGGAGAGAGGGAATGTGACTGGAGAGACAGAAGGATATCATAGAGAGAGAAGAGAGAGAGGGGGGATAGACAGAATGTCACAGCCAGAGACAGAGGAATATCAGTGAAAGGAAGGAAAGAGAGAGAAAGAAAGAAAAGGGGAATGTCACTGGAGTGACAGAGGAATATCACGTAAAGAGAGAAAGAGAGAGAGGAAAGGAATAGAGGGAGAGGAAATGCCACAAGCAGAGACAGAGGAATATCAGAGGGAGATGGAGGGAAGAAAAGATAGAGAGAGAGGGAGAGAGGGAATGTCTCAGGAGAGACAGCGGAATATCAGAGGGAGAGGATGGGAGAGAAAGACACAGACAGAGGAATATTAGAGAGGGGATCTCATGGGAGAGAGAGAAAGGAATATCACAGGGAGAGAGGAGGAATGTCACAGGGGAGGCAGAGGAATATCAGAGAGAGAGGGTGGGAGAGAAAGACACAGAAAGAGGAATATTAGAGAGGGAATGTCACAGGAGAGACAGGAAAATCAGAGAGAGAGAGAGAGAGAGAGAGAATGTTACAGAAGAGACAAAGCAAAATCAGAGAGAGAGAGAGAATGTTACAGATGAGACAGCAAAACAAGAGAGAGAGACAGAATGTTACAGAAGAGACAGAGGAAAATCAGAGAGAGAGAGAGAGAATGTTACAGAAGAGACAGAGCAAAATTAGAGAGAGAGACAAAATTTTACAGAAGAGACAGAGGAAAATCAGAAAGAGAGAGGGGGATGTCACAAAGGAGACAGTAATATCAGAGAGATAGAGAGGGAATGTCACAGGAGGGAGAGGAATATCAGAGAGAGACAGAGAGAGAGAGTGAATGTCACAAGAAACAAAATCAGAGAGAGAGAATGTCACAAGAAAGACAGGAACGTCAGAGAGAGGAAATGTCACAGGTGAGACAGAGGAAAATCAGACAGAGAGAGAAAGAGAGCGAGAGAATGTCACAAGAAAGACAGGAACATCAGAGAGAGAGAAAGAGAGAGAGGAAATGTCACAGGAGGGACAGAGGAAAAACAGAGAGAGAGAGAAAAATAATGTCACAGGGGAGACAGAGGAAAATCAGAGAGAGAGAGAATATCACAGGAGAGACAGAGGAAAATTAAGGAGAGAGGGAATGCCACAGGAGAGACAGAGGAATATCAGAGAGTGAGAGGGAATGTCACAGGAGGGACATAGGAAAATCAGAGATAAAAAGAGGAAATGTCACAGGAGAGACAGAGGAAAATCAGACAGAAAGAGGAAATGTCACAGGAGAGACAGAGGAAAATCAGAGAGAGAATGTCACAGGAGAGACAGAGGAAAATCAGAGAGAGAAAGAGGAAATGTCACAGGAGAGACAGAGGAAAATCAGAGAGAGAAAGAGGAAATTTCACAGGAGAGACAGAGGAAAATCAGAGAGAGAGAGAATGTCACAGGAGAGACAGAGGAAAATCAGAGAGAGAGAGAATGTCACAGGAGAGACAGAGGAAAATTAAGGAGAGAGGTAATGCCACAGGAGAGACAGAGGAATTTTACAGAGTGAGTGTCACAGGCAGAGACAAAGGAAAATCAAGGAGAGAGGGAATGCCACAGGAGAGACAGAGGAATTTTACAGAGTGAGTGTCACAGGCAGAGACAGCATGCAGCAAGACTCATGTAGAGAATAAGGGGGAAGGCTATGCACTACACTGATCACTGATGATGGAGAAAAGGGGGAGAGAGAAAGACGGAAAGGAGAATGTTAGCCACTGGAAGAGACAAAAAGACTGTGACAGAGAAGAGATGGTGACTAGGAGAAGAAGGCAGGGGATAGCAGCTACAAGGAACTGAAGAAAGGGAAGAAACAAGGGGGAATGAAAGATAGAAAGGGAAGAAAAGAAGGGTGGGGGGTAATGGAGGAGAAAGAAAAAGAAAATTGGAAGAAAGAAGAGAGGGAGCTTAGGAAATGATAAGGATACAAAACTGCACATATAAGAACAGCAGATTAAATAGGGGACATGTTCTTACAAACCTACTGTACCTGCAGCCTTTTCTTATAACCTAACTACACATCAGTGTGCCAAGCCTTCTCTCCATATTACAATTGCCCATGCCTGGGACTTGCTGCTAATTCTTCCCACATCAGGAGGGAATCTGCATATGAATGAAGAAAGATTAGAATATTTACTACAAGCCTGGGTTTTTACTACAGGCCACTATCTGGCAATTTCTATTAACAAACAGGTACCCCAAGTAGACAGACACATGGAGCTGAAATCATCAATCAGTCTTAGCAGCTGCTCGGTCAAAATTAAATGATAAATCATAGTAACAGGTAATAATACACATTAGGAGGTGCCAGTCACAGGAACATTATTTCTGCTGCATAGCAGTTTGACAAGAACAGTTTTGCTTTATGACATCAGTTTATTTTTCCCAAAAAATTGCTTTGCATGTGTCTGAAAGAATGCAATTATTGAGAATAGATTGATAACATTTCTTTCACAATCAGAAAGAATAATATATATATATGCACATCACAATTGTATGCCTAAATATACACACATACAGTAGTTATATATGCCAGGCTGGGAAGACTTTCTCTACACCAATCTTTCCATTTTTGATCTTGCTGTGGTTGTATAATAGTGGCACATACGTGCTTTTGATTTTATCATCTGATCAATCAAAAGCGATAGAATCTGTAAGCAATTAAACAGGCGTAACTTTCCTTCCGGTCAGTTTAGTTTGGATTTGATCAAACTGAGTCGATCCGCCAGGGTGTAAAATTATTGATCTTGTCACGGTCACCATCAATTGGTAGAACTGAGATGCTTTGTTAAAGAATTCAATCACATTTTGATCGACTGAATTATGAAATTGCATGGTGAATTGTATCTTACGACTATTGAACAAAATCCACTTCCCTGTGTGTATCATATCAATCAAATGGGTTGTTGATTATAGATCAACAATTATAGGCAATTATAGCTTATCGATCAAGTATTTCAATCGAAAAAGTAATCAATCATTTATGGAAGCATGGCCACCTGCATCAATTTACAACATACCATTTCCCAGTAGCAGTAACCAGTTAGAGTAAAGCTTTGAGAAAGCCCATTATGTTCATTATGTGTGGAGCCTTTCTTTGTATTTACCCAAGAGTGTCTTTGCAGCCTTATGCTGGCTATATGAGATGTACAGTATTTTTATTCTGCAGCAAAAAAAAGTGTACATTAGCTCCATGAACATATCCAATCAAATGATGCAGGCGTAATAATATTTTACCCTTTCTCTTTCTTTTTTTACTCCTTCTAGAGCTGTCATCAATGATCCAGCCAATTCAGATATCCTTTTCATCCCTTTTTGTCACTTTTTCCTTGTACAATAACAGGGTATAGTAGTATAACTTGTCCTGATACTACATACAGAGCAAACAGCTTACAAAAGAGTAATGCCCTGTACACATGATAGGATGGAAAATGTGTGATAGGACTTTGTTGTCGGAAATTCCGACCGTGTGTGGGCTCCATCACACATTTTCCATATGAATTTCCGACACACAAAGTTTGAGAGCTTGCTATAAAATTTTCCAACAACAAAATCCGTTGTCGGAAATTCCGATCGTGTGTACACAAATCCGACGCACAAAGTGCCACGCATGCTCAGAATAAATTAAGAAACGAAAGCTATTGGCTACTGCCCCATTTATAGTCCCGATGTACGTGTTTTACGTCACCGCATTCAGAACGATCGGATTTTCCGACAACTTTGTGTGACCGTGTGTATGTAAGACAAGTTTGAGCCAACATCCATCGGAAAAAATCCATGGATTTTGTTGTCGGAATGTTTGATCAATGTCCGACCGTGTGTAGACGGCATAAGAAACGAACAAAATAAAAGAACAAAGCATCCACCCAATACTGATCATTTCCCCCATATGAGCCACTTGGTGCAAAAAGATGTACATGAATCCCTTGCAAGCCATGAGTCCTTTATACAGTAGGTCTCTGAAGTAGTGAAATGTATCCACCCTGCCCAAATTGCATAAAAGGCATCATATTGATCCCATAATTATTCTCCATGATCTCATTTACCACTCTAAACCAGTTTTTTGGGCACCTGACAAGTTCTCCATCTGCAACGTAAAAGGCTCTTGGCCACGCATTAAGACTTCATGCACACTGGGCATTTCACCCCTCTGCATGATATCCGGGTGGTTTTCTGCAGCCAGAAGGCACAGGTGCACTGTTCAGCTCCAATGACAGCAGCTTGTTAGACTCTATGAGAGGCTGAAAGCTGCTGAGGCTGATCAGGGCTAGATGAGCACTGAGTGATACTAACATTTAGGGCTGCATGCGCAGAAGGATGAATGCCTGGTACGCAGTGCTATGGCCATTTGCCCCTGGGTGCCTACTGCCCTAACCTTTAGTACGACTAGGAGCAACGTCTAGCCCCAGTAGCTTTCAGCATCTCAAAGAGTTTTACTGGCTGCCACCAGTAAGTCTGGACGGTGCGACTGTGTCTTTCGCCCACACAAAAACACAGGAGCCTCATGCACAGGGGCTAAACACCCAGTGCATGAGGCCTAAGAAGATAAGGTTATATGTTTTTTTGTACTTCTTAATGGACATAGGAGACACATGAAAGAGCATAGCCAGCAGGTAGTTTGGGACCAACATTTGTAAATTTTGGGATATAAGCCCTCGTATTTTTGACCAGAATGGTTAGATGAGAGTGCACTCCCACCAAAGGCGGAGAAATGTACCCAATGTGTTGCATCACCTCCATCAAACAAAGGGTACCGGAGGGCTAATCTGGTGGGAAATCCAGAGTACAGCTTGTAACCAGTCCCAGGTTTTGACCTTGGTGGAGCCCTGGGCACTTCAAGTTTGGGGGCCCCACAACATAGAAAATAAAATATATGACAAATAAGAAAGTGAACTGAAATAAATGATAAACCACATCTGTTCTAAAAACAATAATCATTTATGGTGGAAGGATAGCCACAGGCCAGCCTGAATTTGTGGGAGGAGTCTGGGGCTATATAGCCCTCCTCCCCTGCCGGGTCCAGCATCAGCTCATTCTTCTGGTTTCCCGGGTTACAGCCGACGAGCGTCACTTCCTATGCGACCGATGGATGTCACTTCCAGTTTTCCGTCCAGCTGGAGAAATCCTCGTGGGGCATCGCATCTCCTGCATGCATCATGGGCTACAGGTATCGTCCAGGGGTGGTAAACGAGGGGGGCCACTCGCATCTAGGTAGGCTCGCAGAGGCATCGTGTCCACCAGTTAGGTTATCGCCGGGTAAATGGCCAGGGGGGTGAGAGTAAGTCAGGCTTTTGCAGCCAGTCGGGCTTTTGCAGTCAGTCGGGCATGCAAGGAGGGTGGGAGGGTGAGACACTGCCAGGCTGTCAGTACATATGTCTGATCATAGTCTAGGGAAGTATGGGGGGGGGGATGGGGTGGCTGCAGCAGAGTTAGTTGCCTATCATTAGGCTATCCAAATTATCTCAGGGGGATGGTTAGCCTGCTTTTATAAGCTGGTGCTCTAGCCTTTCTTTTTTGTGGGTCTCATCATCTGCATATCATTCAAGCTACCATGTGTGGGGGGGGTTTCCATGGCTGTCATACGGTGCTCAGGTGGGGGGGGGTTATCTACAAAGAAGAGGGGGGGGCTGGTTGGGGACGCAGCTCTGCTGATGAAATCAATACATGCAATTTTTGTCAATTATTTGCATTTCGGTCATTGCATTTCGGTCATTGCATTTCGTTTGTTGCATTTCACTCATAGCTTTTCCGTTTGGTATCTTTGTTTCTGTTTGTCTCATCACTATGGGGTCTGCATGGGTGGTTCATGCATCCATTTCACAATGGGCGTTTTTATTTTTCAGTCCATGTGGGTTTTCCATGTTATGCATACGTCAGTGTCCATTTTTATGTTCGTTTTCTTTGTCTGTCATATTTTGCCTTAAGGTTCATCGCTTATTTAGGTGTTTTGTTCACTTGGATCTCAGCATTTACGCATTAGTGCCAGGTGCGTCTAGGTCTCTTGTATCACGGGTAGGCAGTCGGCTGTCTCGTAGTGGGCGCTGGCACAAGGGGAGAGTAATTCCACCTTTCGGACTTGGGTTTTTAAGGGTAGGTGTGGGTTGGATCGACCATCCATTTCACATGGGCATTTTTTCATTACCAAATGTCGTGCTTTAGGTGGGTTTTTCCCTACTATCATTGCACGGTAATGCCCCGTACACACGAGCGGAAATTCCGTCATCAAAAGTCCGATGAGAGCTTTTGGTCCGAAAATGCGACCGTGTGTATGCTCCATCAGAATTTTGCTGGTGGAATTCCAGCCAGCAAAAGATTGAGAGCATGTTCCCAATTTTTCGGTCGGAAAAAGTTCCGATCGGAAATTCCGATCGTCTGTACGAATTCCGATGCGCAAAATTCCTACGCATGCTCGGAAACAATTCGATGCATGCTCGGAAGCATTGAACTTCATTTTCTCGGTTTGTCGTAGTGTTGTACATCACCGCGTTCTTGACGGTCGAAAGTTCAGCGAACTTTTGTGTGACCATGTGTGTATGCAAGCCAAGCTTGAGCGGAATTCCGTCGGAAAAACCATCCAAGATTTTTCAGACGGAAATTCCGCTCGTGTGTACGCGGCATAAGTGTTTCATTCGGTTTTTTGGTTTTTTGTCTGTCTTACCTTTTTTAGGTCCATCACCTCGTGGGTGATTTGTTCACTTTTTTCCCGGCATTTACACAGGGGCAACAGGTGTGTGCTTGTTTGGTTTCATGGGGGTTTGCTAGTCAGGTCTCACTTGTCAGGATCTATCACGTCTATGAATCCATACGGGTCGGCATTCATTTGTAAAGCCCCATACACACTATCAGATTTTCTTCTGATGTTTTCCTTCAGATTTACCAAAACCATATAATATGAAGTCAAACCTTAGGAGTTTCAATTTGTATGCAATCAGGCAGGCCCTTGCACTACATGGTTTTGGTGAATCTGAAGACAAAAATCAGCAGAAAATCTGATAGTGTGTATGGGGCTTAAGTGTCAATACAAGTTTTAGGCAGTATATTCATGCGTCATACGTTGCACGATCATTTCTTACTCCAATTTCGTTACCCACCACGCTCTGTGGGTATCTGAGCCCTGAGTGTTCGTTGTTAATTGCCTGTCTTAGCGATACAGAATGCTCAGGCTCACTTATTGCATACAAGTAGAATTGGTGGGTCATTAGGTTCATTCACGCGCTCTTGTTAGCACATTACTGCACCTACGTCTTTAGTGTTAGGTTGAAGAGAAGGGGTGCTGTGGTTTTGTATGAGTGATTCTTTAAGGTTTCTTGTCGTCTTTTCATCTTAGGCACGATCATGTCGCATATGTCAGAAGGCGACTAATTCGCGTTCATTCCACCATCCCCGTCTGAGGGTTCGGAGCATGGCAGCACCCCGTCTTTAAGGAGTTGGATTGTTTCCAGGCTCACTGCAGAGCTACGTCGCAGGGGCATTGCTTTTCCGGCCACAGCTAGGTAAGCTGAGTTATTTAGGTTATTGTTCCCTAGTCCTTCTAAGCCGCTCCCTTCTACCAGTTCTGGACAGGTGTCTGTACATAATTTGCTTTCATAGATTCATACCCTGTTAAACACTCTTTCTACGTCCATGCAGATGCAGGATAGGATGGAGGCGATTGAAGCCCATGCGGCCAGAGCTCAGGTTTCTCCAGCACCCCCAGCTCCAGTTCATCCCTGTGCTCCCGCAGGTAATGTTGCTATTTCTTTGCCCATGGCAGCTCCATCCCCGCTAGCGGCATTTCCATCGGTATCTCCAGCTCATTTTATTCCTGCCAATATCAAAAAAGATATTCTGAAAGGGAAAGATGTGAATCTGGCCTCTCTTCTTATAGCATCTCAGGATGTCACAGAAAACAAGTCTTTCGCTTGCGGGGAGATTTCGGTTGTACTAACCAAGACCAAAGACCCCAGGCTCAACCGCAAGCTCAGTGTGGCGGAATTCGTGCTGGCTTTTGGCATCTTCTGGGACATTATCTGTGCAGTTAGTCCTGACAGGAGGGTTGAATTGGACTAATATTTACACAAAGTGGTGGATCAAGTGCACAAATACGGGGGGGGGGGGGGAGGTGCATATTCTACAATTATCATTGTTCTTCCTCAGCTAAGGTGGCGGCCACTTGGGCGCAGTTTCAGGTAGTGGAGTGTTGGAGTAATGTGGACATGGAACTTTTTTGCAGGCATTTCGCCAATCAAAAGTCCCTGGTGTGTAGCAATTGCCAGTCCTCAGCATATACTTCTGCATGGTGTCCTATATTTAAGGCCCCTGGTCAGTCAAGGATCAACAAGAAGGTGGCTGGTGTGTCCTCCACAGGACCTTCTGGGCAGGTGGATAAATTGGGCAGGCCCATCCATTATTTGGGTAAGGCGCAGTTGTGTAACAATTTCAACTATTCGGGGTGCAATTACAACCAGTGCATTCTCCTGCATGTTTGCTCCAATTGTTTCAGGGCTCATCCCAAATCCTCCTGTCTGGTCAAGCCCTTTAGTTCTTTGTGACTAAGCCAAGTCAACATATCCGTACTAGGGGAGTATTTAGAAGGTCACCCATCCTCGAGTTTCAGACAATTCCTGTTGAATGGTTTCTCAGTTGGGTTTCATACAGGCTTAATTACACTGCCAACGGAGTCTTTTGAATGTAAGAATCTTTTTTCTGCAGACAAACATGCTTCGATCGTGGATGAGTTACTGGAGGCAGAAGTGTCCAAAGGATTTGTAATTGGTCCTTTTAGTGCATCACCATTTGGCATGTGGAGGGTCAACCCCATTGGGGTAGTTTGTGGAAAATTTTCTAATAAATACTGATTAATATATGACTTGTCTGCACCTCTTTTTTCGCACAATCCTAGTCTAAATTCACTGATTCCCTTGGAAGAATTTTCTTTAAAGTATTCATTGGTGGATTCAGCCATACAGCATATTCTGCAATTGGGCAGGGGGACTTGGTTGTCTAAAGCAGACATTGCCAGTGCCTTCAAACTGCTTCCCATTAGTCCTGCTCTTTGGCAATGGCACGGCATTAGATGGCGTGATCGTTACTACTTCGCCACTAAATGAACCTTCGGGTCAAAGAGCAATCCTTGTTGTTTGATATTTTTTCCCAGGCACTCCATTGGGTTTCGGGTAACTGCAAGGGTTGTCAGGGGATTGTGCATTACCTTGATGATTTCCTGCTCTTGGAGGACCCTGGTCGGCCACCTAAAGATTTGCAGTCTCTTACTGAACTTTTTGCAGAGTTAAATGTGCCACTGGCTGCTCGCAAGGTGGAAGGTCTGGCCACCATCATTCATTTTTTGGGTATCACGCTCGATTCGGATCGTATGATTGCAAGTCTGCCCAGGGAGAAGTTGGTTAGGATACGTCAGAGGATTCATTTGTTTGTCCAGTCCCCAGTCTGCTCGAAGAGGGATTTACAGTCACTCTTGGTCATGTTGAACCATGCGATGAGGATTATTCCACAGGGGAGGTCTTTTGTTTCTAGATTGTTGGCCCTTTTACCCCTGTATCAGGACGGTGATTCGGTCATTGGCCTACAAGCTAAAGCACGAGTCGATCTTGTCATGTGGGATCAGTTCCTGCGTGACTGGAAGGGCATTTCTTTGCTCATTCCTCAGCCAACGAGTGAATCACCCAGGGTATTTTCAAATGCAGTTTTTGGTGCAGAATGGCTGGCCAGTCGTTGGCCCTCTGAGGTTTTCCGCATGCCCAAGTTTCCGCAGACTTCAACATTGTTTGAAGTCTACCTAATTTTGGAGGTGGCTGTCACTTGGGGTCCTGGTTGGTCAGATAGTTTGGTCATTTTCTTCGCTGATAATCTGGCTACCGCCAAGATTATCAACCAGGGCAGGTCTGGGTCACTAATCATCATGTCCTTCATGCGTAGGTTGACTTGGCTGGGGTTGACATACAAATTCCATTTTCAGGGTGAATTCATTAGTGGGAGCCATAATGGTGCGGCCGACGCGTTATCTTGTTTCAAATTCGATCAATATTTTTTACAGCACCCAGAAGCAGATCGGGTGGGCAAGCCGGTTCCTCCGTATTACCTGCTGATGGACTAACCAGGCTCTGGACACAGGCGATCGTTTTGGCCAACAATTCTCTATCCAGCAATACATTCAAGGCATATACCATGGGGTGGAAGACATTCCACAAATTCTTGACTCAACATCCTTGTAGTTGTCCGTGGGACACTAATTATGTGATGGCTTTTGCGGCATATTGCCACAGTGAGTTGGCATTATCCGCCAATACCAAAAAAATGCAAGACAGTCTGTAATAGTGTCATTGTCTGCTTCAAACCAATCTACACTTAACTACGCAGACTCCTTGGCTCCACATAGCCAAGCAGTGATCTTCATATTAACCCAAGGCCTCTTTTGTCATCTAACGACCGTACGGCATCAGCCGTCACGTTGTTTGGAGGTGTATACACTATCAAGTTCATCTAATCGGTAGGTGATCTCCCAATCCTGGTCTCAACGATGCTCCTGCCTCTTGCCCTCTGCCCATGATATATTTAGTATTTAGTGTGTGTGTTCCCCTTTTTTTTTTTTTCATTACTACTATTTTTCTACTTTTCTATTTTTCTGTTTTACATTTTTAGAATACGCTATGGTAATTCTGCCTCGCCTTGAACGCCCCTGAGGAAGGGACCCCAAGTGTCCTGAAACGCGTCGGGCTGAATGTCTACAATTACCACGCATTAATGATCTAGTTTTTGTATACTTGTTGTTGTTTTTAACCTACTTTATTTTCGGTGGTGTTTGCACCTGAATAATTTTATATTTTCTTCTACATATCAATAAAATGTAACTTTTATTTAATTTTTGCTTAGATCCCCTTTTTCTTGTTGCCTGAAAAGTCCTATCATTTATCTGGGGGACATTTGCTCCTTTACATACCAAAAAAATAATACCTATCAGGCATTCAGCATTTCAGGGCCCTACAAAACCCTGTTAGTCAGTCCATTTTTGCTGCTCACCCTCTCAAGGCCATGTTAAGGGGTATTCAAATGGTCACAGGGGCAGGCTCAGGTATCACGACTGCCATTTACTGGCCAGATGGTCCGTGACATTGCAGATATCTTGTCATCTTCCCCTTTTAGCATAGGCCCCAGTTTGGTGCTCAAGGCAGCTGTTTATTTGTGGCTTCCTCAGGCCTGGAGAAGTTTCGCAGGTTTCGCACCATGCTCCTTTCCTGGTTAAAGGCAGTCTCAACAGGTTCACTGATCATTACGCACTACAGCTCAATAACAATAAGAATAGACAGGTGGGTCAGGGTTTCATGGTGAAATGTTATAGTACCAACAGCAAGTGGTGTCCACTTGAGGTACTTGACTCACTTTCTAATTTATTCGCACCATCCCCGCTGGAAAGCCCTTTGTTGCCTTTTCCCACATATCCTCTTACCTCAAAACAGTTTGTGTCACATGTCAGAATCTTAATGGCAAAGTTAAACTTAAATCCAAAACAGTTTACCGGACATTCGTTGAGGATCGGGGCAGCATCCACAGCTTCTAAGCAGGGAGTTCCTTCTTTCATCATTAAATACATGGGACGGTGGAGGTCCTTCTGTTTCAGCAGGTACATACCAGAATCCCATACTGAAGTTATCCAGGCATTCGCTTCTTTGTTAGATTGATCATTGTTACCAATTTTCATTAAAGCTTTTCATTTTCCAAACCTTCTCATGTGTCTGTGGCCAGCCTGAATTTGTGGGAGGAGTCTGGGGCTATATAGCCATCCTCCCTTGCCGGGTCCAGCCTTGGCTCGTTCTTCTGGTTCTCACGCACCCGATTCTCACGGTAATTTTCATTTTACTTTTCATATATTCAGGGTATGCCCTCTTTTCAGCTATACTGACCAGCCAGGCCAAGGCACACCGCAGGTCTTGGTGAGTTATGCCGCGTACACACGGCTGGGCTTCCCGACAGAAAAAGTCCGATGGGAGCTTTTGGTCGGACATTCCGACCGTGTGTATGCCCCATCTGACTTTTTCTCAGATATAGAACATGTTCTAAATCTTTCCGTCGGAAATGCCGTTGGCAAGTCCGCTCGTGTGTACGTGGCATTAGGGGTTTTCGTTTCTATATGAAGACTCTGACGACAAATATAGGGAAAAAAGTATTTGATTCCCTGCTGATTTTGTACATTTGCCCACTGACAAAACAAATGATCAGTCTATAATTTTATAGGTAGGTTTATTTTAACAGTGAGAGACAGAATAACAACAAAAAAAATCCAGAAAAACGCATTTCAAAAAAGTTATAAATTGATTTGCATTTTAATGAGTTAAGTTAAGTATTTGACCCCTTTGCAAAACATGACTTAGTACTTGGTGGCAAAACCCTTGGTGGCAATCACAGAGGTCAGACGTTTCTTGTAGTTGGCCAACACGTTTGCACACATCTCAGTAGGGATTTTGTCCCACTCCTCTTTGCAGATCCTCTCCAAGTCATTAATGTTTTGAGGCTGATGTTTGGTAACTCGAACCTTCAGCTCCCTCCACAAACTTTCTATGAGATTAAGGTCTGGAGACTGGCTAGGCCACTCCGGACCTTAATGTGCTTCTTCTTGAGCCACTTCTTTGTTGCCTTGGCCATGTGTTTTGGGTCATTGTCATGCTGGAAGACCCATCCACGACCCATTTTCAATGCCCTGGCTAAGCAAAGGAGGTTCTCACCCAAGATTTGACAATACATGACCCCGCCCATCGTCCCTTTGATGCAGTGAAGTTGTCCTGTCCCCTTAGCAGAAAAACACCCTCAACGCATAATGTTTCTACCTCCATGTTTGACAGTGGGAATGGTGTTATTGGGGTCATAGGCAGCATTCCTCCTCCTTCAAACACGGCGAGTTGAGTTGATGCCAAAGAGCTCGATTTTGGTCTCGCCTGACCACATCACTTTCACCCAGTTCTTTTCTGAATCATTTAGATGTTCATTAGCAAACGTCAGACAGGCCTGTACATGTGCTTTCTTAAGCAGGATTTCAGTCCTTCACGGCGTAGTGTGTTACCAATTGTTATCTTGGTGACTATGGTCTCAGCTGCCTTGAGATCATTGACAAGATTCTTCCATATAGTTCTGGGCTGATTCCTCACCATTCTCATGATCATTGAAACTCCAAGAGGTGAGATCTTGCATGGAGCCCCAGACCGAGGGAGATTGGCAATTATTTTGTGTTTCTTCCATTTGCGAATAATTGCACCAACTGTTGTCACCCTCTCACCAAGCTGCTTTGTGATGGTCTTGTAGCCCATTGCAGCCTTGTGTAGGTCTACGATCTTGTCCCTGATATCCTTGGACAGCTCTCTGGTCTTGGCCATTGTGGAGAAATTGGAATCTGATTGATTGCTTCTGTGGACAGGTGTCCTTTATACATGTAACAAGCTGAGATTAGGAGCAATCCCTTTAGGAGAGTGCTCTTAATCTCAGCTTGTTACCTGTATAGAAGACAGCTGGGAGCCAGAAATCTTGCTGATTGATAGGGGATCAAATACTTATTTCACTCATTAAAATGCAAATAAATTTATAACTTTTTTTAAAATGCGTTTTTCTGGATTTTTTTTGTTGTTTTGTCTCTCAATGTTAAAATAAACCCACCATTAAAATTATAGACTGATCATTTCTTTGTCAGTGGGCAAACGTACAAAATCAGCAGGGGTTCAAATACCTTTATTCCTCATGTATATATATAAAAGTTATGTTCCAAGGAAGACACTTGTCTTTTTTTCTCAATTTTATTGGCTGTAAGAATACACATTACACAGGTAATTGGAACTGGCAAGTCATATATCACAGATATGCATCACACTACAATATTTGTATCTGAAAAGTCTTTCTTCCTACACTTATCATTTGCAAAATCTTTAACTAACTCATCAAACTGTATTGTCTTGAGGACACTGCTCTCGATAGCCAGTAGGCATAGAGCACAGTCTTTCATGAATCATTGTGGTCCTCAGATAATCAGTGGCAATTTGCTGAACGACTTTTCTCCTGAACAACTAGTGACCATCATACTGGTTGTTAGAATAAACACGAGAATACAAAGGCAAGCTTGTAAATTGCCCACGTATGGGCTAGATAATGGGTAGACATTACAATTTGAGCAATAAAGAGTCTGAAATTTTGGGATGAATACTGAAATATATTCTAAAGCCTCGTTTTGTCTGAAGGTGTGTGCCTGGATTTTGTCTTGCATACAAACGGCAAGTGACGTACTATGTGGTTTTTCAGCTCTTTAGCCCCATCCTTTGGGCTCCTTCTGCTAATTTTTTGTTAGTAGAAGTTTGGTGAGTGTTGATTCGCGCTTTTCATTTCGTACTTTTCATTTCGTTTCTGAACGGCCATTCGTCAACCAGACATGTTGCAGAATCGGAGGAGATAATGTGTTATTTATTATTGGCCTTGGAGTTATTGCTTTGACCCAAGTCCAGTCCAGGAACAGGAGGAGTTCTTGAACGAAAAATTGGTTGCTTTATTAATCGTGATCAATTAAGTCATATGCCTTTGTTGCAGGAGCTCCAGGAGAATAATCCAGGTGTTTTTCGGAATTATCTCCGGATGATGGACCCCTGCTTTCACCAACTTTTGGCATTGTTGACCCCCTATATTATGAAACAGGACACATGCATGAGGCTTTTATTTTATTTTTTGGTTGAATAATAATGATTTGATTTGTTATATTTTCTATATTTTTGGATACATGGAATGCACTTTTTGGTTAAGTTCTATTGGCAGATAGCATGTCTAATTTTATTTGTTTTCTTTTTTTTTAATGCACAATAAAAAAATTGTGGAGAATAATACTTGACTTTGTGTTTTACTTCAAATGACAGTTTGGGAGTAGGCAGTTACATTTAAAAAAATGTAAAATTGACAAGGGACCAACATTGTTGTATCTTTGATCTTAAAAAATATGGGATAATGGTGTTGTGGTAACTTGCCCAAAAAAAAAAAAAAAAAGCATAATAATATTATTCTTGATATCACTAGAAAAAAAAGCCATGGAAAATGAGTTTGCAATAACTCCATCAGTATTACCAGCAAAGCAGCTTCATTATTATCCCATTAAAGAAGAAGAGAATTGTGCGCTGCATTTGGAGATTTCATAATTTGCCACTTCACGAATGTTAATTACGAATGCTTGTTTACAAGACCAACCGCTTCTGCCTTGTCCTTGCTTCCGAGCATGCGTGTTTGTACTTTGGACTTTTGTCCGATGGACTTGTGTACACAGAGAAAAAAGAAGGCTTCCATCATGACAGATATGGAGTGCGGTGGTCCCATCCCTGACGTATTGAACCACAGAAAAAGATATCCTCCTTGAACTGGGACTTTAATAGACCACCAACTCTTGAAATAAAATTTGTAAATTTTATTAATATACCTAAAAACAGACGTAGCACCACGAGCGGAGGGCACCCCCCATTGGACCCGGACACACCAAGGGTCTATCCCAGGAACCACTGTGGGCCTCCTCTGGATATTTATCCATCCGGGATACAGCTGGTATAAGACAGCCCCTAGTGAAGGCTTACCTTACTCTGGCTCATCTAATGAACCCGGACTATGGCAATCCAATGAGTACATAATGCATTTAGGCTCTGGGTCTGACATCCATGAAAAATACATTATTGAACTTTGGGGGTCATAGGTGCTGCCTGAACACAAGGTCATTCCACCGGAATCCATACATTTGTAAATGCTTGCAGCTCCCAAGCCCCTGATGAAGCTATCAGAATACCGGAAACACGTTGGGTATTGGGGTACATCAACCCCAGGAGCGTACATCTAATATCACATTTGTATAATTCCTGTTTTGATCTCATATTTATTCTGTATGGAATGCACGTTCTTTTTTGTATGTCATAGACGTTTTTACGTCTGTTTTTAGGTATATTAATAAAATTTACAAATTTTATTTCAAGAGTTGGTGGTCTATTAAAGTCCCAGTTCAAGGGGGATATCTTTTTCTGTGGTTCAACTTGTGTACACACACTTGGAAAATCCGACAACAGACATTTGTCCGCTGAAAATTTTAAAGCCTGCATTTCAACATTTGTCCGTGGAAAACCGCCAACAATTGTGCGATGGAGCGTACAAACGGTTGGATTTTCCGCCAACAGCCTGTCATCACACATTTCCCGTCAGAAAATCCAATCGTTTGTACGAGGCTTAAGAGTTACAATAACACCTGGAAAGATGTCAGCAAGCCCTCCATCACATAATAAAATTGTCTGTTGGGATGGAGTGAGACATGACTGGAGCTTGGCAAAGGCTGCAAACTGGACAATTTTGTCAACAAACTCACAACTAAAGTCTTGAGGAAAAATACCTTTTATTTTTTTTTATTATAAAGAAAGTTTGATTCTTTTGCCCTCTTATAAATCCGGCATTGCTTGTAACATGTCTCTTACAGTGGCGGCTGGTGGGTTTTTCTTTTGGGCGGCGGCAAAAAACAACCACCCACCCGGGCGGTCACTGTTCATAGAATGAAAGATCCCACTTCTTAACCATGGGAGAAATACACTCCTCTTTATGGGAGAACTAAAAGGACTCCTCCTACGGTATAACTCAGGTGGACACTGAGTAGAAGTACTGGTGGGAGATGATGGGGTGCTTCACCCCAAGGGGTCTGGTCAAGACTTATATAACAGACAAACAAAGACTTGGGGGGCACACCCTAAATATGTATCACATTAACCACTTCCATACCGGGCCTATTCTGGCACTCCTCTCCTACATGTAAAAATAATCATTTTATTGCTAGAAAATTACTCAGAACCCCCAAACATTGTATATGGTTTTTTAGCAAACACGCTTGGGCAGTGATGGCGAACCCTAGCACCCCAGATGTTTTGGAACTACATTTCCCATGATGCTCATGCACTCTGCGGTGTAGTTGAGCATCATGGGAAATGTAGTTGCAAAAAATCTGGGGTGCCAAGGTTCGCCATCACTGCCCTAGGGAATAAAATGGCGGTCTTTGCAACTTTTTATGTCACATGGTATTTGCGCGACAATTTTTCAACCGTGTTTTTTCATGAATTAAAAAATAACAAAACAGTAAAGTTAGCCCATTGTTTTTCTATAATGTGAAAGATGTTACGCCAAGTAAATAGATACCCAGCATGTCACGCTTTAAAATTGCGCACACTCGTGGAATGGCACCAAACTTAGGTACTTAAAAATTTCCATAGGCGAGGCTTTAAATCTAACTAATGCACGTGGCGATACCTCACATGTGTGGTTTGAACGGCGTTCACATATGTGGGCGGGACTTACATGTGCGTTCACTAATGTGAGTGAGCACACCGGGTGACGGAAGCCTATTAGAGCCTCCTGGCTCTATCTAATCATGTGCTTAAAAAAAAAAACACCCACCCCCGCATTTAAATCCATAGTCCCACGCCATGATGTAGATAAGGGGGCTGGACGCAAAGATAGGGGGGCGGCGCCCATACGCCCTCTATGGATGGGCCACCAATGGTCTCTTGCAACCTTTTGTTCACTTAAAAGCCTATTTAAACCCCAAACCCGTTTTCTTTTTGTTATGTCTTGAGTATAGAAATGTTTAAACCCTTGTCAGATTAATTGCTGTTTTCCAGCCAATGTGGTTACTCCTGTCTATTTGTCCTGGTGAGCACTATCTCTGGTAAAAAAAAAATACAGAAATCCTAAATTTTTGAGTTGTCACCATACCAGGAGGTGAGGGAAAATATTTGATTAGGGGCATCTTTTGCAGTGACAGCTGTTTAAATCATATCTAAACCCAAAACACAAATATTGCAGCTTGCCAGCCTTTGGATATGGTGGCTGCATTTTTTTTCCCTTTTCACCTGGTGATCCTGTCAGTAACGCATTACCTGTCTTAGGAAGACAAGGATCACTCACTGTACTGTATCTATGGAGGAACAGCGTTGTCAGCCAGGCTGCTCTCCTGATTTCACTTCAAACATCTCTCCGTCTTTTCACCTGCATTACATGGGGCACTGGGAAATTTGTAGTTTACAGAATAGCTTGAAAAGAAAAATAACAGGGTTTATGCCTTTAGTTTATCTCATAGGAAGTTATATGGACACTTGATTTCTGACATTAACAACTGACATTTTCTTACTTACTTGCTAAAAAACGCTTTTAGCCTGAAAAAAGGAAATTCATGCAGTGACCACATCTATGGACTAAGCTGCAATATATTACATTTTTGTTCTTGGGTTTAGATATACTTTAAATAGTTCAGCTCTTTGGGCATACTACGTGCTTCCAAAGAGTGAAGGGTTAAGCGCAAACTGATGGCTGCAGTAGCAGTAGCAGCCATCAGCACATGTCCATTTTCCTCATCTGGCTCCTTGCTGTAAAGTGAAAGCGATCGACAGCCTTTTGATCCAGGAACCCCGCGAGGTAGTGAATTTAGGTTGGTCACCTTTTTTTTTCACCGCAGTATGGGGAAGTATAGAATGTTATATGCCCTTTTAATGTTTATTGGCAACCAGTAGTATACTTGGCAAACATTTTCCTTCAAGCCATATTAAAAGTGTGAAAACCATAGTTAGATTTAATAAGTTAACAGAAACAGAAATGTTTTTTTTTGTGTATACTGTGTACTCACATCCTACCTCATCTGAAATCCAATTTCTTTCATTATAATAGAGAAATAGACAGACTCTGGAAAGAAAACTGTGTTTGTTTGTTGTAAAGACAATGTTGGATAATAAGCAAATAAGCAAATATGGGGACTTGGTTACACCATATGGCCATACAGTGCTTAAAGTGGATGTAAACCCAATGTCATCCTTTCTAAATTACTGCCATAGGGGTTATCTATAAGGATATCCATGCCTCCTGCATGTATCTTTACCTGTCAAATGTCTCCCCTCTGTCTGTTATGAGACCCGAAAAACTGCGATTCTGTGGGTGGGTCTGTTGTCTGGAGCTCGGTGGGTGGGGTCATGATGTCAGTAGACTCCCCGCCCACCTCTACACTCCCCTTGTCAATATGCATTTTCTTCTGTGTATATTTCTTACACTGAACTTCTGCTATGATCTCTAACATCCAGTGAAAAGACAGGAAAGTAACCACATAACTTCAGCATGCCAAATCATGCGGAGGTGTGGAACATCCAATCATTGCAGAGCTGCTGAAGAAAGGAGTGGGGGAGGGAATTAAAAAATGACGCCTGTGTCTTAGGCTAGTGCA
Source organism: Aquarana catesbeiana (assembly GCF_042186555.1). NCBI lineage: Eukaryota > Metazoa > Chordata > Amphibia > Anura > Ranidae > Aquarana > Aquarana catesbeiana. Next base: position 325,068,225 of record NC_133324.1, on the reverse strand, counting down.
CGAGATGTAAATCACCTGTCACTCACAGCAAGGGGGAGTATTTGACAAAGTTTTTGTCAGTTTGTCAAGATTTTTCTCACTGAACAATAAAAGAGGATTGCTCAGAGATGGATTAACTCTGTGTGGCAAGACTGGGCTCAAATGATAGGAAATCTTATACTCTACAGTATGATATAAAAAAAAAAAAAAAAAAAAAAAAATTCGGGTTTATATCCACTTTAAAGCGGGGGTCCACCCATCTATCGTTTTTTTTTTTTGGAGTTCATTCACAAACTTTTCTTCTCATGATTATCTACTCACATGTTCTGTGTAATAAGTCCGCCTGTGTCCGATTTCGTTGTAAAGAATAACTTATAAAATTCACTGAAGGCGGTTTCCATCTTCATTGTGGGCATTTGAAGCCCACAAGCATGTATTTCCTGGATGCGGTGAATGCTGTGCTCCCAGCATTCACCGAGATGTTGTGATGACGCTGTTGCACAATGCATGCTGGGAAGCCTGAGACTAGCTCCCAGGGGACTGTGGGAGGTCTGAGAGAGGCTAGAAACACGCCTACTCCCATGGGAGGAAAACCAGGAAGTGCTAAGAAGATTAGAAAAAAAAAGGTAATTACGGCAATTTAAATTTTTTTACACAGCATGTCAGCATCTAGGCAAGGAAGAGAATGCATAGAGATAATGTTCAAAATTTGGGTGGAACCCCGTTTTAAGCCCACTACTGCGTCAAAGTACCCCATCACATTAAAGATGGTGCTGCCATAAGACCATACAAACAGAACAAACGATGATAGCGCACACATACAAAAATGTTTTTAACCACTTCCCTCCCACAGTACTGTATGTCATATGACGTCCTTGACTTTCAGTGGGGATATCTGAATGATGCCTGCAGCTGTAAAACATCACGTCCGCGGATGTCAACAAAGCGGCAATCTCGGCTGGAAAGCATCAGATCTGAAATTTTTTTTTCGATCTGATGCTTTCCAGCCTGGAGGAGAGATGTGGGGTCTTATAGACCCCACATCTCTTCATAAAGAGGACCTGTCATACACCATTCCTATTACAAGGAATGTTTTCATTCCTTGTAATAGGAAATAAAAGTGATTAAAAAAATGTAAAAAGAAAGTGTAAAAATAAAAAAAATTACAATAAAATTTTTTTTTTTAAAGCTCCCCCGTCCCTGTGTGCTCACGCACAGAAGCAAATGCATCGCCACGTGCGTTAGAGTGAGAGCAACAATTCTAGCACTAGACCCCCTCTGTAACTCCAAACATGTAACCTGTAAAAAATGTTAAAGCGTCGCCTATGGAGATTTTTAAGTACCGAAGTTTGGCACCTGTGCCGCCCCAACGGGGCATAGAATTGATATTTTCCCTAACCATTTTCTATGGGTGTTTATATTTAGTTCACATGCTGCCATCTAGTGACCTTTTGTGGTAATGCATTTGTTTTCCCATGTTCCTTTTCCCTTATGTTATGACACACTTCCTTTGTATGTAATGCTCCACCCTTCTTCCTGAGATTGTACTTCTTGTGTCATGGATGCAGCTAAAAGGCCACATGTAGCAGGACACATGTATTCTGCATAGTAAGCTACAGACAATATCATCATTAAATAAAATACCACAACCTATTCATCTGTTGTATCCTGTCATTTGCTGTAACCTGAAGGTATTTGGTGAGTTCAAGCTATCTGATGAGGATTGTCCTCAGTGATTATATTTTATACAGGCCAGGCATAGAGGTCTCACAAGGGATAAATCGCTTCACAACAATCGGAGTCAGAATAGTCAAAAGATGTATAGAATTCCCACAGCCTGCTGTGTATATGTGTGCGCCTGATCTGCAATCAAGCTCAGTGCCATCCGCCATCTTGTAAAGCACATGGTCGCACAAGTTTACTGCACCTCATGTGAATGTTAAAAACTGTTTCTCTACATTGAACTGCGTTACCCCACCTGCTGTTCGTCTACTTAAAGAGACAGTACCATTTCTTGCAAAAACGTGAAAAATGTCTGGCTGAACCGATGCAGATTCATCATGCCTCTGAACCTGCAGATGTACAGGGAGCAGATTCAGCAGATATTGCCGAACAGAGTGTAACACCCAAACGTACAAAAAAAACTATACAGAAACTCAGAGAAAACTATGAAACCAATAGAGATGAGTTCTCCAGAAATCTGTCAGACTTATGGGACAGAACCTCACACTGCATGTCCGTTTTGTCACACTTTAATGATCAACCAGATGAACTAAGAGACTCTATAGATCACTTATCTGCCGTGTATGAACGCTACCAGCGGCTGTTTGCAAAATACGCAGCTTTCTTGCAGGACTGTAATATAGAGGACTCTTCAGCAGAACTGACCAGGACTGATGCACTAAACCAACAAACGGATCTCTTATTACAAAATGCACAGTGTAAGGCAGAACTCCACATTGCTCAACTGCAGGAGACCAGATCTCACAGATCCACATCAACCAAGCACACTGCACATTCTTCTAGATCCTCTCGCTCCAGAAGTTCAACATTAAGCGATAAGATAATAGAGGCCCGCGCTGATGCAGAATCAAAAAAAGTGCAAAACTCCTTTACCAGAAGGGAAGCAGAGATAGAAACACAAAAGGCAAAAGTGCAAATCTCCTTTACTAGAAAGGAAGCAGAAATAGAAACACAAAAGGCAAAGATGAAAGCTCAACAAACAGAGGCAGATTCCCAATTAGATTCCCAATTAAAGATTCTGCAAATGAAAAGGGAGGAAGCAGCTGCCCTAGAAAGGCTGAGAGTCCTCGAACAAGCGATGGGAGAAAGTACTAACTCAGACTGGTCCATCCCAGCAGAACTGCAAGACCCAGTTGAACACATCAGTGAATATGTACTAAAGCATAATGTTTGCAATGATACAGAGTTATCTCCTGTACGTCTTACTAATAACACTGTTCTGACTCTCAACACAGAGACCTCTCAGTTCCAAATGCCTGAGCCTCTTCAAGTCTACAACACAAGTGCATCTATGCAGCAAACCGCATCACCTTTTGCTGACAACAAGGTGACTTCCAGTGACAAGCCACAGCTCAAGCCACAGCCAGCACAAGCTTAGGGACTACACTACAGTTAAACGCTCTTGCAACATCATTTCATCCTGGTAAACCTCACCCTACTTCACCAGAGAACTTTCACACCCGAGGGGTTTCACAAGTTACTTTGGCACCGAAGAGTGAGAGATCAGACTTGAATTACTTATCCAGATATATGGTACGCCCTGAGCTCATTAACACTACCCTCTCAAGGTTTGACAACTGTCTGGAGAGCTACAGGGCCTGGAGATCAACCTTCAAAGCTGCCATTGCTGATCTCAACCTTACTACCAAGGAGCAACTTGATTTGCTCATAAAGTGGCTGGGGCCAGAATTGGCAGATCATTTTAAAAGACTGAGAACAGTGCATGTTGACCACCCAGATGCAGGTCTTGTTGCTGCATGGGCAAGACTTAAGCAAGCCTGTGGTAGCTCCGAAGCCATAGAAAGCGCTCTATTCAATTTCCCAAAAATAGGGAACAAAGACTATCGCAAGCTCCAAGATCTTAGTGATCTTTTCATGGAGCTGAAGTTGGCAAAGACAGACCCATGTCTACCTGGACTAAGCTTCCTGGACACTGCTCATGGTGTCAATTCAGTGGTGTCCAAACTGCCATACAGCCTGCAAGAGAAATGGGCACAACAGGGCTCAAGGTACAAAAGAGACTATAACGTATCTTTTCCTCCATTTGCATATTTTTGCAGGTTCATCAGTGATCAAGCCTGGACGAGAAACAATCCCAGCTTCAGAGAACTCAACTTGCCTGCTTCATCATCATCATCTTCATCAAGGTATGATAACATAGCAGCTAAACGTAGAGACATTAATAGAGCAATATCTGTTAAGGATAAACATCTCACCACCAGTATCCTCTCCTGCTCACCTGAGCGATTCGGGTGACAGAGATAAAGACCCTAATCATCAGTGCCCTATTTACAAGAAGCCTCACCCCCTAAAGAAATGTCGTGGACTTAGGGCAAAGACGTTACACGAGCGCAGGGAGATTCTTCAGAAACTTGGAATATGCTACAGGTGCTGTGCTTGTTAAGGACATTTTGCTAAAGACTGTAAAGTTGTCATCAAGTGCACAGAATGCAGTAGCGACAGACATGTTACAGCTATGCATCCGGGCCCACCCTCAGACAATTCACAGCAGCCTCCTACCTCCAGCCCTGTCTCAAGCCATGGCGGGGAGCAACAAGGTCATGCTCCAGCCACAGCTAACGTTTCTTCTTCATGCACAGAAGTCTGTGGAGAAGACTTAGATCACAAATGCTGTGCTAAGATATGCCTAGTCAAGATATACCCAAAAGATCAATCTAAAGAAGCTACTAGGATGTATGCCATAATAGATGAACAGAGCAACAGATCCCTGGTTAAGCCTAAATTCTTTGAGATCCTTGGTATAGAGGGACATGCATCACTGTATACTCTCAGAACCTGTTCTGGTTGTGAAGAGACCTTCGACAGAAGGGCCGATGGGTTCATGCTCTCTCATATCAATAAGGGAGAGGGCATACCCCTACCAACATTAGTTGAGTGTGACCAGATACCAGACAAAAGGGAAGAAATTCCTAATCCAGAGGCTGCATATCACCAACCTCACTTGAGGCACCTTGTTAATGAAATTCCTGCAATGGACATGAATGCTGAAAATTTGATCTTGCTAGGAAGAGACATTCTCAGAGTACACAAAGTACGCAAGCAGTGCAATGGACCTGATGATGCCCCTTACGCACAAACACTTGACCTAGACTGGGTAATCATGGGCGACGTATGCTTAGATAGAATGTACGTCATCCGAGATCCACTCCTTCAAAACTTACATGTTGGGAAACGGACGTGCATCCCACTTCAAACAGCGCCCTCGCCATTATGAAGTAAAAGAGAAGCCTCTTGACATCATCCAAGTACCTGATGTCACTCCTAACCTTTGTGATAACAACCTAGGTACCACAGTGTTTTGTTCTACAAGCGATGACAACAAAATAGCCTTGTCAGTCGAAGCTAGAGTTCATCAAAATAATGGACAAAGAATTCTTCCAGGATGAGTCTAACAGCTGGGTTGCACCATTACCTCTTCGTGCTGCAAGGGTTAAATTCCCAACCAATCGTGGACAGGCTCTATCCAGATTCAACCAAAGCAAATCAGGGTAGTATTTGACTTCAGTGCCAAGCATCAAGGCGTGTTCCTAACGATGTTCTTCTCAATGGTCCAAACCTAACCAACAACCTTGTAGGTGTACTTATGAGGTTTAGAAGAGAGTCAGTTGCCATAACTGCTGACATTGAACAAATGTTTCATTGCTTCATTGTGCATGAAGACCATAGGAACCTCCTAAGATTTTTGTGGCACCGTGACAACAACATGGACAATGAGATGATTGAATACCGCATGAAGGTATATTTTTTTGGAAATAGTCCCTCACCCGCTGTTGCAACATATGGTTTACTAAGAACTGCTCTTGATGGTGAAAAGGAGTATGGCATGGATGCTCGACACTTTGTTGAGAGAGTTTTATATGTGAACAATGGATTTGAATCTTTACCTACAGACAAAGAAGCCATGGACCCGCTCCAAAGGACACAAGGTATGCTTTCTGAGGCTAACCTCAGACTACACAAGATTGCCTCAAATAGTGTTGCTGTTATGAAAGCCTTTCAACCTGGCGATCATGCTACAGGGTTTAAAGACTTGAATTTGGGAATGGACATACCACCTGTACAGAGAAGTCTGGGCCTATGGTGGGACTTATTAAAAGACACCTTCGGTTTTCAAGTCTGCTCTGCAGACAAGCCATTTACCAAATGTGGTGTTCTGTCAGTGGTGAACAGCTTATACAATCCAGTGGAATTCGTAGCTCCCATCACCATACAAGGTAAATCCTTACTTAGACAGTTCTCAGAGACTATTAAAGATTGGGATGCTCCACTACCAATAGACGAGCTTTCAAAGTGGGAGTCCTGGAAACAATCTCTACATGCCTTAGATGGAATCTGTATACCATGCTGCTATACTTCTGCCTCCCTTGCCACAAGTCAGAGGAAAGAGCTTCACATCTTCTCAGATGCATCTACTGAGGCCATAGCAGCTGTCTCTTACCTCAAGGTAAGAGATTCTTCTAATCAAGCCCACATAGGGGTTCTGTTTGGGAAAGCTAAGTTAGCACCTAAGCCTGAACACATAATTCCCAGGCTTGAACTTTGAGGGACTGTGCTAGCTGTAGAAATAACAGATTTCATACTGCATGAGCTAAACATTCAGATAAATGACGTCAGATTCTACACAGACAGCAAAGTTGTTCTGGGCTACATATACAACCAGACTAAACGTTTCTATGTCTATGTCAGCAACTGTGTAGAGAGAATCAGGAAATCATCTAAACCTGAACAATGGCATTATGTTCCATCTGAAATTAACCCTGCAGATCATGCCACCAGGCCAGTGTCTGCAAGTGTTTTTGCAAATTCTTCTTGGTTAACAGGTCCTGAATTCCTGCTGGATCATCCAGAAGAAACCACAGCTGATGTCTTGAGTCTTTTAGAAACTGACAAAGATTCAGAGATTCGTCCTGAAGTTAAAACCCTCGTCACCAGAACTGAACAAAGACTCGTCTTGGGCTGTCAACGCTTTGAATGTTGCTCCAAGTGGAGAAGGCTTGTACGCACCACCACAAGGTTAGTTCATAATGCAGATTGCTTCCACACAAAGCCCGCAGATGCTCACTGTCAAGGTTGGCACGTGTGCCAAAAGCTTCTTTCTGCAAAAGACATTGCTGAAGGTGAATTGATCATAATACGCAGAGTACAACAGAGTGCCTTTGGCTCAGAAATTAAATGTATCTGTGACAAGAGGGACATTGCAAAAAACGGTCCAATTGCCAATCTGAATCCATTCATTGACAATGATGGTATGTTAAGGGTTGATGGATGTTTAAACAAGGCTGAGTTGAGTCAGCAAGAATAGAATCCTCTCATTATACCTGCTCGCCATCACATCACCACTTTGCTCATACGGCACTACCATGAAGGGGTTAAGCATCAAGGTAGACACTTCACAGAGGGTGCCATAAGAGCTGCAGGCCTTTGGATTATAGGAGCAAAAAGACAGATCACAGCTACACTGCACAGCTGTGTTCAGTGCCTCAAACTGAGAGGGAAACGTCAGCAACAACGAATGTCAGATTTGCCAGCTGACAGGTTAAGTACTGACCCACCTTTCACTCATGTTGGTTTGGATGTGTTTGGGCCATGTATGGTAACAGCCCGCAGAACTCGAGGTGGCCAAGAAAATAGCAAACGATGAGCAGTGCTGTTTACTTGCATGAGTGTGCGTGCAGTACACATTGAAGTAATAGAATCTATGGATGCCTCAAGTTTCATCAGTGCTCTAAGATGATTTCTAGCCATCAGAGGACTAGTCAAGACACTAAGATCTGACTGTGGAACTACTTTCGTTGGAGCCTGTTGAGAGTAACAGCTCAACTCTTGACCAATCCAAGACTTTTTAGCTGAAAAAGGCTGTACATGGATTTTCAATCCTCCTCATTCTTCCCACATGGGTGGCTCATGGGAGAGAATGATAGGCATCACACGTAAAATATTGGACTCTATGCTTATGGACTTTTACTCCAAAAGACTTACCCACAAGGTTTTAACCACCTTCCTGGCAGAGGCATCTGCCATAATTAATTCAAGACCACTTGTTCCAGTGTCCAAAGATCCAGAGACCCCAACTATCCTTACCCCAGCTACTCTTTTCACCCAGATTAGGTCTGTTCCTGTTCCACCTGGAAACTTTAAAGCAGGAAATCTGTGCTATGACCAGTGGAAGTGAGTACAACACCTCGCCAACTGCTTCTGGAATCGTTGGAAGATGGAGTATCTTTCTACTCTGCAAGGACACAGGAAATGGCAACGGCTGAACCCTAACACACAAGTTGGAGATCTCATTCGGCTTAAGGACCAGCAAGCTGAAAGAATTGAATGGCCCATGGGACTTATTGTAAAGAGCGTTCCTAGTGATCATAGTAAGGTACGTAAGGTGGAGGTGAAGGTTTCAAGACAAGGAACTGTAAAGAATTTCCTCAGACCTATCACGGAACTTATTCTGCTCTTGCCCTTTGGAGAATGAACTTGTTTGCGTACGCTGCTGAATCCTACCTGTGACTTGTAGAAGAAAGTGTCTTGAACTTTAGTTGATATAACTTGAAGCCTTAAATTAAGAGTTATTGTTATTGCATTATATGCATGTTCTTTTTATGTCTTTCAGGTCGTTAAGACATCCAGCAAATTGCACTGTTTGTTATTTGCAGTTGCATAACTAAAGTTCTGATACATATAGTGACATTTACCATGCCAGACGGGGAGTGTGCCGCCCCAACGGGGCATAGAATTTATATAGATTGTTTCCCTAACCATTTTCTATGGACGTTTATATTTAGTTCACATGCTGCCATCTAGTGACCTTTTGTGGTAATGCACTTGTTTTCCCATGTTCCTTTTCCCTTATGTTATGACACACTTCCTTTGTATGTAATGCTCCACCCTTCTTCCTGAGATTGTACTTCTTGTGTCATGGATGCAGCTAACAGGCCACATGTAGCAGGACACATGTATTCTGCATAGTAAGCTACAGACAATATCATCTTTTGACTGCATAAATACCACAACCTATTCATCTGTTGTATCCTGTCATCTGCTGTAACCTGATGTTCAGAATATAAGCACCTTTGCGGATGGAATCAATGTTTGGTGAGTTCAAGCTATCTGATGAGGATTGTCCTCAGTGATTATATCTTATACAGGCCGGGCATAGAGGTCTCACAAGGGATAAATCGCTTCACAACAATCAGAGTCAGAATAGCGCCATTCCACGAGTGTGCGCAATTTTAAAGCGTGACATGTTGGGTATCTGTTTACTCAGCGTAACATCATTTTTCATATCATACAAAAAAAATGGGCTAACTTTACTGTTTTGTTATTTTTTTTTCATGTTTGAAAAACAACCACCATTTTATTCCCTAGGGTAAAAAAACATATATAATGTTTGGGGGTTCTGAGTAACTTTCTAGCAACAAAATTTGGATTTTTACATGTAGGAGAGGAGTGCCAGAATAGGACCCCCAAGTCTTTGTTTGTTATATAGGTCCTGACCAGACCCCTTGGGGTGAAGCACCCCATCATCCCCCACCAGTACTTCTACTCAGTGTCCACCTGAGTTACAGGAGGAATCCTTTCAGTTCTCCCATAAAGAGGAGTGTATTTCTCCCATGGTTAAGAAGTGGGATTTTTCATTCTATGAATAGTGTAGGACCCACTGAAATGGGGTACTTTGATGCAGTAGTAGGCTTAAGCACTCTATGGCCATATGGTGTAACCAAATCCCCATATTTGCTTATTATGTTCAGGTGTTTTAACCACTTGCTTACTGGGCACTTAAACCCCCCTCCTGTCCAGACAAATTTTCAGCTTTTAGCGCTGTCGCACTTAGAATGATGATTGCGGGTCATACAACACTGTACCCAAATGAAATTTTTATCATTTTTTTCCCACAAATAGAGCTTTCTTTTGATGGTATTTGATCACCTCTGCGGTTTTTAGTTTTTGTTAAAAAAATTGAAAAAGACAGAATTAAAAAAAAAAAAAATAATTTTTTTTTATATTTTGTTATAAAATTTTGCAAACAGGTAATTTTTCTCCTTCGTTGATGTACGCTGATGAGGCGGCACTGATGGGTGGCAGTGATGGGCACTGATGGGTGGCAGTGATGGGCACTGATTGGACACTGATTGATGGCAGCACTGCTAGGTGGCACTGATTGGCATCACTGGTGGGCGTTGATAGGTGGCACTTGTGGGCATTGAAAGGTGGCACTTGTGGGCATTGATAGGTGGCACTTGTGGGCATTGATAGGTGGCACTGTGGGCACTGGCAGGTGGCAATGACAGATGGCACTTGCAGGCACAGATGAGGCATATGTGTCTCCTTCCTCTTCGGGACCGATGCCCCTTTGACATAATTTGACAATGCGTCAGAAACATTTAGATGTAAATCTGTCTATACTGCAGAAAGGGACTTTTGAAAGGGTTCTGGCCAAACCTTTTCGGAACCAAACAAATGACGTTAAAATTATAAGGCAGGTGTTTAGATGGGCAAACATGCTAAATCTCTCTTGTATTGCTGGAGTGCTGAAAATCAACACAGCATCTTCCCCAGGACAACAACCAGTCATCATCGCTTCCTTCCTCAGCACACCTGCCAGACCCTTTGATGTCATTTCTGTAAACTGCCTCATTAGGGCCCAGAAAAGATGGCTGCATCCATCAACTCTTGTTTTCCGCCAGGACTATAAAACATGTGATGGCAGCTTCTGTGTGTAAGAGTGTGTAAGAGTTAAATGAAGAGTTAACCGACCCCAGTGACATTCACTCTTAGGGGGTTATTTACTAAAGGCAAATCCACTTTGCACTACAAGTGCACTTGAAAGTGCACTTGGAAGTACAGTCACTGTAGATCTGAGGGGGAGATCTGAAATGAAGGGGAAGCACTGCTGATTTTATCATCCAATCATGTGTAGTGCTGGTAGATTTGCAATCTACCATATGTTAGGTAAATTTAGTAACTTGTTCGTTAAATAGGTTAAGTTTGCCTCAGTTTCAGCTTGGCTGACGTGTGTGTTTCCATACTGACCAGTGGGTGTCGCTGTTATCACTGGCCAGTGTTGAAAGGTAACGTGTCAAAGAGTATGGATGCTCTTCTGTCCCGGAGACAACTCGGTGGAGGTGGTCCTCCGAGTTGCATTCTGGGTGAGGGTATTTATGGGTCAGACGCCATATTGTGGGGTTCGTTTTCAGCCACCTGCTGGCCCTCCGTTCTGGAGGCCCACACCGATACGGCTCAGGGGTGGCCCCACAAGCTTGTCTGGGGCCTACCACAGCAGCCGAGGAATGGTCCTGAGCTGTCTATCCAGAAGGGAAGAAGCTGGACAACCGAGGAGATCCCAGGGGAGGACCCGTCATGGAAGGATCATGCAGCGTGCTGGTCTGGAGAGGGGCCTGGTGACTCGGTTGGAGGACGTATCCTAAAAAGTAACTATACAGCATAGTGTTGCCGGGTTGGCTTAAAGGTTCAAACACTGTGACTGACGTTCATTGCAGAAAACCCATACATCCTGTGGCAGAGGATCGTGCGGGTTTGTCCCGGATAGGTCTGTGGCAGAGACTTTTGTTTGTGCTACGTACTGGCTGCTAGGCAAGTGAGAGAGGCCTATCCAGGCGAGCAAAGAGTGTGTCCCACGAGGGGAGCGCATCCTATTGTAATATCCAAATTCTACCAGGACATTTATCAAGAATCTTATAAGAAGATATTTGAGTTTCTTCTGTGGTTTCCCTTCTGCCTCTTTCCTGCTACTTCCTTAGTAAATCGTTTAATAAAGCATTGAAAACCTATTCAAGTGTTGGTGCGTGTCTCGTCCAGAGGTAAACTCAACAGAACCCTAGACCCGGTGCCGGTAAAACAGAGGGAAGGAGAGTGAAGGTAACAAGCCCGCTTAAACCAGCAGCTCCACCGAGAGTTAGTGCTACACATGTGCATGCTAAAATGCTGTTTTTTATTTTCCTTGCATGTCCCCCTCAGATCTACAGTGACTGCACTTCCAAGTGCACTTTCAGTGTACTTTCAGGTGCACTTGCAGTACAAAGTGGATTTGCCTTTAGTAAATAACCCCCATAGTCTGCTTTCAATAAGATTGTTGTTCTGTGAGCTTAAGAGTATCTGCACAGAATCTGGGACTGCTGCTGTCACATTTTAGTGGTATCGGTGAGATTTAACACTGCCTTCTAGGTGCTTTTGACAGAGTGAGACCCTGTCACTTTGAAAATGGAGGAGAATATGACACAGGATTCGCATTAAAGGTTAATGCGAGGTTCTGGACTATCGCTTCTGAGCAGAGAAAGCTGTGTTTTTGGTTTTCTCCGGATTCTCTAGTTCTGGATCAAAACCGTCACTCCTGTGTCTGGATTTTGACAGGTGCCTGCAGCCTGTCTGAGTACACAGGTGTGCAGGGTCGTTTTATACTCAGTTTGGAGACAGCTCCCAGATTGGAGACAGCCCCCAGCATGGGAGACAGAAGGTCTCACCAAGGGGCCAAAGGATCCCCAGCCAGGAACCAAGAGACAGGAGATTTCAACCAGGTGTCAGAGGTGACCCAGTCAGGAGTCAAGAGACAGGAGGTCTCACCCAGGGGTAGGAGGTGCCCCATTCAGGAGACAGGAGGTCACACCCAGGAGTCAGAGGTGTCCCAGCCAGTCACCAGGAGACAGGAGGTCCTATTCCAGGAGTCAGGTGGGCTCCTATCGGGGTGTCAGGAGAACCCCTCTCCAGAGGCCAGGAGTGGGCAGTGCAGCAGGGTGCTGTGACTAAAGTCTAAGAGAGCCAAGTGAACCAGTAGAGCTGGACATCACAATCAGAGGGATGGGTAAGAAGAGCAGTGGGACAAGGGACAACAAGGGAGACAGGTGGCTCTTAAAATACAGTTTGGACTGGCACAGATGTTTGCAGCTTATCTTTTCCTTTTAAGATTTTATATACTTTTTGCATCAATCCTGTCCTGTTTTGGGATTTGAGCCCATCCTCTCTCACATATCAGAAGTATTAGGAATCAAAGCAATGATGTTAAAATTTTTAGATGAGTTTTAGAAAGGCAAACATATGCTAAATCTCTTTTGCATTGCTGGAGTGAGGAAACCCAACACAGCATCTTCCCCAGGATGACCAACAGTGGTGGACGCTTCCTTCACTTTCTGTACAGAAAAGAGAATTGATTGGTGTTGAGCAATACTCAAACTTTTCAAGATGTTGAGAAATCTTTGTGTGTGATGATGAATATCGTTAAAGCGGAGTTCCAGGCTTTTTTCCATTTATTAAAAGTCAGCAGCTACAAAAAGTGTAGCTGCTGACTTTTAACAAACAGATACTTACCTGTCCCACAGTCCAGTGGTGCGGGCGCCCGAAGTCCCGCTCCTCTCCCCCTTCTCCGCGGCGCTGTCATTGGAACTGTGGGCACATGGCCGTGACAGCTTGTGGCTTCACAGCCAGGCATGCACTGCACATGCGCGAGTCGTGCTGCGCTTTCCAAGTGGACAGGCAATCTTCTGGGACCTGTGACGTGTTTCAGAAGATTGCCTAGAGGGAGGAGCCGCCTAGGGGGAGTGGAGGAGTCGTCTAGGCGGCCAAGAAACAGAAGAAGGAACCCACTCCCCCCCCCAAAAAAAAAAATACATGCCAAATGTGTCATGTATGGGGACGAGGAGTGCTTAAAGCGGAAGTTTCACTTTTGGGTGGAACTCCTCTTTAAGAAACATTTGTCATGATAGCATTTTTTGTGAACTGAACAAAATAATGTGTTTAGAAAAATAAGCAAATCGTCCATGGGAATAAAAATGCCTTATTCGTTATACATTTGTGAATTGAGCTTCATGGCCTCTATTTAACATGTATAGAGCAGTAAAAACTTTTCATTGTTCTAGCTAACATGTCTTTTGAAACAGTTGTGAATTCTCAGCTATGAACAAGTATTATGGTGTACTGCTTGAAAGGTTCCTTACCAATAATGAGAAGGTCCATCCATTTAACTTTATGAAGAGATCAAAAGCAATGGAGGTTCAAATTTCCTTCAACTCTTTAAAGTTTTTTCTAAAAGTATTTTTTTTTTAAGTTTAATAGATTAAACGAGTATATGGGGTGAAAAGCTTTTTAGTTGTGTATTCTTTGGGTTTTTTTTATACACCATTTAGAAAAAAACAATAAATAGTGTGATACAAATTTGGGGGAGTGTAGCATATATTACTTTCCTGCATTCTATACCCTAAGCAGATGCACACAACGAAACTCCATCAATCTCAGTGACCGATCTCCCCCGCATCAAATCACTTGATAAAAAAAAAAAAAAATTCTTACCTGCAAAAAAGTTATTTTCAACCTTCAGTGCAACTACAATAAAAAAAATGTAACTATAACATGGTGTCATCACCAGTTTATTGTTGATGTTTATCCTCACTGTAGATATTTTGTCACTGAGCTATTATGTTTCCAGTAAAAAGATATAAAAAACAATACTGTGCCTATATTTTGCAAAGCAAACATTTTCTTACCTGTAGAAAAAGCAAAACAAACATTTCAGTTTGTTCTCTATTTATATCTTAGATCTCCTGGTTATACCTAATGAGCCCTGTGTAATATGTCGGACAAGTTGACTTACTAGGATGCACGCTTGAATTTGTTTACCTCCTAACCTAATTGAATTAGGAGAAAAGTTCTGAATTTTCCACTGCTACAAGCAATGAAGCAAGTTTGCTTCTGTTCCTGAATAACAAACTACTGCAGTCGCCGGATGAAGCAAAGGTTTTCAAAACAAATACTTGATTTCTCAGTAAATGGATTGTAAACAGTCCAAGATTTATATAATTGGACCCTGTAGGCATACAGACTTTGGCTTTTCTAGACCTTGCCCCATCTATTAACTACATCTCACTGATTTTCTGTTTCTTCTACCAAGAAGGCTATAACAACAATTCCCTACATTTACAGTTCAGGTAAACCTTTCTTGTAACTAGACTATTTAATCGGATTATTCCTATTAATACGGCCTTGCCAATGCAGGAAACACCCTGGACTTGTGCAGTCCAGTGTCATTTACACAGGGGCACTGTAGGCATGGTGATAGGGGCACTGCCATATGTGCTATAGCCAGGCATGTTAGCATGTGTTTTAAACTTTAAAGTATAACTAAAGGCAAATCTTTTTTTTTTTTTCTAGTTTTGGATAGAGTGGAGAGGGTTAGAACCCCTGCAAGTTTTTATTTCTGTTTGTGCCCCAGTAAGGAGATTCATCCTCTCTATTTGTTCTGTTTATCATTAAAAGTGAAAGTAGGAAAAAAAATAAAAAATTTGTTGTCCCCAGAAAAGTAATAGAGGAGAAATCTTTCTATGGCGTCACTGGCTCTGCTGATCTGGGGGTCCTCAAGGAATTCCCTTAAAAGGGTTGTAAAGGTAATTTAAAAAAAAAAAATAACAAACATGTTATACTTACCTCCACTGTGCAGTTCGTTTTGCACAGAGTTGCCCTGAACCTGGTCTTCTGGGGTCCCTTGGCGGCTGTCTCAGCTCTTCCCCGCAAGAACTAAACACCTTCATGCGAGCTCTCTCGCATGGTGTTTGGTTCTTGCAGGCGCACTCCCGTGATACAGCCGGCGGCTATAGCCGCTGACTGTATCACTCGGCCCCGCCTCCCGACAAGCCGCGTCATTGGATGTGATTGACAGCAGCGCGAGCCAATGGCTGCGCTGCTTTCAATCCATCCACTCTAGCCAATCAACGGCCAGGGTGAGCGGTGAAGAGGAAATCGGGGGCGAGCGCAGCAGGTGAACGGGGTCAGGTAAGTAAAATGGGGGGGCTGGGAGGGCCTGTATTGTCAGATGTGTTTTCACCTTAATGCATAGGATGCATTAACATAAAAAAAGTGAACCTTTACAACCCCTTTAACCACTTTAAGAGCGGGCCTCTTTTTTAGATGTGGTGTTTACAAGTTAAAAAAACAGTTTTTTTGCTAGAAAATTACTTAGAACCCCCGAACATTATACATTTTTTTTCTAACATCCTAGAGAATAAAATGGCGGTCATTGCAATACTTTCTGTCACACCGTATTTACGCAGTGGTCTTACAAGCGCACTTTTTTTTTTTAAAATACACTTTTTTGGATAAAAAAATAAGACAACAGTAAAGTTAGCCCATTTTTTTTATTTTGTGAAAGATAATGTTACGCCGAGTAAATTGATACAGAACATGTCATGCTTCAAAAGTGCGCCCGCTTGTGGAATGGTAGCAAACTTTTACCCTTAAAAATATCCATAGGAGACATTTAAAAAATTCTACCAGTTGCATGTTTTGTGTTACAGAGGAGGTCTAGGGCTAGAATGATTGCTCTCACTCTACCGATCATGGCGATACCTCACATGTGTGGTTTGAACATCGTTTTCTTATGCGGGCGCTACTCACGTATGCGTTCGCTTCTGCACACGAGCTCGGCGGGACGGGGCACGTTTTAATTTTTTTTTCTTATTTATTTTACCTTTTACTTTTTATTTTTACACTGTTTTAAAAAAAATGTGTCACTTTTATTCCTATTACAAAGAATGTAAACATCCATTGTAATAGAAAAAAAGCATGACAGGACCTCTTAAATATGAGATCTGGGGTTCAAAAGACCTCAGATCTCATATTTACACTAAAAGGCAATAAAAAAAAATTGTCATTTAAAAAAAAAAAAAAAAAATTAAATTGGCCCTTTAAGAGCGTTTTGAAGTTGCTTCCGCCCTGCAGTGTCATGGAGAGGGGTGGGAGCCATCTTTCCCTCACTCGTCTCCATGTCACCCCAGGGGACAGACGCGATCACCTCCGCCGCTGCCGAAGGCCTCTGGTAAACGGCGGAGGGCACCAGATCGCGGTGGGAGGGGGTGCCCCTCTCCCGCTGCCAATAAAAGTGATCTTGTGGTGAATCTGCCGCAGAGACCACTATTATCTTGTACCGGACCGCCGGCCGAACACGGAGATACTGGGGTTATGGCATTTAGCTGCTGCTATAACAACGATATCCATCCCCAAAGTAGGGACGTACATCGGCGTGCGGCGATCCGGAAGTGGTTAATTTGCAGAGATTTCCTCTCACGTTCCTGTGTGGCTATGGGACAGGAAGTAAAGGGAAATCTCTGCAATAGGACACAGATGGCAGAAAAAAAATCTGATTGGGTTATAACCCTCCCTTTCTCTATCCAAAATGAAAAAAAACGTTTTACCTATAGTTCCACTTTAACCTGCCTGTCTTGGTGTCCCTTTAAAAGGTTCAGAACATTCAGGGTGGCTGGATGGATTGCCAATTACGTGACCTCTGTAAATGGCTGTCACAGTGGTCACCTGATGATATGTGCTACATGTGAGCATTAAAGTCCACCTTTTTGCTGCGGCATATATATGTGTTATGCGGGTGGCAACAGGTTAAAGTGGTTGTAAAGGAGCTGATGATATTAGTAGAAAAGTGCACAAGGGTTCCCTCTTTACTGGCTTCTTCCCCCTCCTCCTTCCCACCCTTCCCCATTTCCCTTTACCCCCCCCCCCTCCTTTGTTCTTTATGCCATATTTATTTTTCCCTGTGATATAGTTATTCCTAATATTACATGTCAAAGAGCTTGATGGAACAATACGCAACCAGGCCCTACTCGATCGGAGATATATTTCTTGACTCTACAGCACATCTTATGTTGAGATTTCTCTGTTTAATTCAAGGGTCTTGTGTTTATGAACATTTTGAAGGAAAGGCACTCTGTGTTGGTGCGCAATTTCATCTCTGTTTACATTATGTTTACATTATCGTACTTTGATTGTGCCTTACATGACATTGTTACTGTTACTTTCAATAAAAGTATTGAAAAGTAAAGTGGTTGTAAAGGCTCAAGATTTTTCTTGATTTCTCGATTTTCCAATGCATGTAGGTAAAATAACCTTGTGTGTGCAGCAGTCCCCCAGCCCACCCAATACTTACCTGAGCCCATCTTGATCCAGCGATGTGCAGGAGAGCAGTGGCTCTCCCGGATCTCTTCCTTCTCATTGACTGAGACAGAAATGGGAGACATTTGCGCTCACTACTGTCAATCACATATAGGGAGCCAATGAGGAGAGAGCGGGGCGGGGCCGAGCCACGCTCCTTGTGTTAATGGATACACAGAGTAGTGGCTCGGGGGCAATCCTGCTTGGGTACCGCCATAGGCAGGAGGGAGGGGCCAGGAGCACCAGCGGGGGACCCGAGAAGAGGAGGATTGGGGCTGCTCTGTGCAAAACCACTGCACAGAGCAGGTAAGTATAACATTCTTTTTTCTTTTCTTTTTTTTTAAATCTGCCTTTAATATTACTTTAATGGTGGTCTTCAGCCATAGCTACGATATTCTGAAAATTGCAATTCCATACTGAATGGTGGGAGCATCCTAAAAGGTAGATCTGGAGTCCACATTTACAGTGCACCTGACTGACACCTACCTACCCTCAACCATTTTGGTGACACTGCTTGTGTATTTAGCTGATGCTAGGTAAGTGACCCATTTTCATGCCCTCCATCTCCAGCCTAGACTCTCCACTTGCCCACTATATTACCATTGCCTGGGCTAAAGACAGGCACCTCTGCTGGGACAGTGGTGTCACTATGGGGGGTGCGAGGGGTGCGGATCGCACCCGAGTGACACCCGTCAGAGAAGTGACACCATCAAGTAGGAAGTGATATCCGGCTGCGATGATGTTATCCCATCCATGACAGTGCACGGGTTGGCCGCATCAATTATAGGGTGGGTTTTGGGTGCGCACCATGACCATGCACTGCCGGCCAGAAACTAGCCTGCCCAGCGTCCTCCAGGGCACTGTGGTAGGCTAGACAAGGGAGAGCCCGATGCGCTAGCCTGCCTAGTGTCTACTGCTCTGTCCTGCTCCTGCTGTCACTCTGCACATATTTCTTTAAAATTTTCAACTTTGAGTTCTATTATTTTCATGTGATATTGTTGTTAAAATTTGCTAGTTGCTTGCAAGAGGCGTAACTAGAACCTTCAGGGCCCCGGTGCAAGAAACCATGATGGGCCCCCCTTCCATCCGAGCCCCAGGCTTCCAATTTTGGGAGAGTGTCCATGGACATCCTCCCAAAACCGTGCTTCCTGCATGACCCCTGGGATGTGCATCCAGCGCAATCAGATCAGCCGATCACATGTAAACAGACTTGCTGGTTATCCACAGCCCTTTCCTCACACGCTGTGTCTGTGTGAGGAAAGGACTGCTGTTAACTGTCAAGAATGTCAGTAAATTGTTTACACTGATAATCAGTGCCCCAATCATCAGTGCCATCTATCAGTGCCCATCAGTGCTGCCTATCAGTGCCCATCAGTGCCTTCTATCAGTGCTCATCAGTGCCTTCTATCAGTGCTCATTAGTGCCTTCTATCAGTGCTCATCAGTGCCCATCAGTGCCTTCTATCAGTGCCCATCAGTGCTTTCTATCCGTGCTCATCAGTGCCCATCAGTGCCTTCTATCAGTGCTCATCAGTGTCCATCAGTGCCTTCTATCAGTGCTCATCATTGCCGTCTATCAGTGCTCATCAGTGCCTTCTATCAGTGCCCATCAGTGCATTCTATCAGTGCTCATCAGTGCCCATCAGTGCCTTCTATCAGTGCTCATCAGTGCCGTCTATCAGTGCCCATCAGTGGCTTCTATCAGTGCCTTCTATCAGTGCTCATCAGTGCCCATCAGTGCCTTCTATCAGTGCCCATCAGTGAATGCTATCAGTGCCCATCACAGTGAATGCTATTAGATCCCATCAGTGCCGGACAGCACGGCTCTGAGCGGAGATCTTGTGTCATATAACAATAGCACAGAGAGACACCGGCGGCGGCATTAATGTTCTATTTGTCGGTCCTCTCTGGCACGGATGAGAGAGGATACACAGCTGATCTCCTTCTCCCCCCTCCCCTCTCCTGTGTGCTCCGCGGGAAATGTGAGCTCTTTAGCTTCACACTAGACTGCCCACGGAGCACACAGGAGAGGGGAGAGGGGAGAAGGGGGAGCCGTGAGATCAGCTGTGTGTCCTCTCTCATCCGTGCCAGAGAGGACTGACAAATAGAACATTAATGCCGCCGCCGGTGTCTCTCTGTGCTATTGTTATATGACACACGATCTCCGCTCAGAGCGTGTGTGAAGAGCAACCCCGCTAAGCCCCCCCCACAGTGGCGGAATGCCGGGCCCCGTCGCAACTGCAACTGTTGCGACCCCAGTAATTCCGCCACTGATTGCTTGATAGTTGTTAATGGAACTACTATTGCCATTATATGCAGTGTTCTATAGGAAAAAAAAATATTGGAGGAGGGAGACACCATGTTTTACTGCACCAGGTGACACCAACCCTAGTTACGCCACTGTGCTGGCAGTGTCCTTTGCTCACCCTGTTCAGTAAGGGCTGTTGGTGGCCACATTCCAGAGCATTCAAATTTACCTCCTCTCATTTACTTCTGCTCCTGCACAGCACCCCTCCCCCTACTTCTCCTCTCTAGGCATCCAATGAGTGCAGACTACAGTGTGCATGACTCATGAACTTTTACAGACTGTGCAGGCTGGTCCGCCTTGAAGAATTGCCGGACCCAGAAACCAGCTTTTTTAATGTGACAATCCCTAGCCCAAGGATATGCAATTAGCATACCTCCAGCTGTTGCAAAACTACAAGTCCCATCATGCCTCTGCCTATGGGTGTCATGCATGTGGCTGTCAGAGTCCTGCTTTGCCTCATGGGACTTGTAGATCTGCAACAGCTGGAGGTTCGCTAATTACATATCCCTGCTCTAGGCTCACAGGAGCTTGTCAGGACTCAACAGAGGCATGTCTCACCAATTTCTGCTTCTGATTAGCCGACAGCATGGATGATATTGATTTTATGAGAAGGTGTAGTCTAGGAACAGGAAGAACTGCCCAGGATAGCTTGCAACTTTACTGATATGGTGGCTGCCCCACACTGCGGAGTTAATAAGAAAATTGGCTTAGGCAGAAGAGCAGCTGAAAAATGCCTACCGTTGGTGCATTATTATTCACAATTAACTTGTCTCACACTTTTTCAAGGTTGTCTGCATCTTAGGCCACTTTAAAGGTCTAGCCCAGGATTCACCAAAGTGATCAATATTAACACCCAAAAATCGATGGGACTATCCAAAGGATTTTTTTTTTTTAATTCCTTTATTTCGTAATGAAGAAGGCATGGATACATAAACCAGTACATGTCCAGTCATACATTTTCCTACATTAACAAATTGTGATTCTGTTAAATTGAGACTGGTAGCCAGTATCAAGTATGTACAAACTTATAGGATATTACAGGTATGTTCCAGCCAATATTATATCTTTTACATACAGAGTGAATCAAGGTGACCTACAAAGGGGGCCTCCTTGTATAAACATCAAACTGGTCATAAACAATATTGTTATGTATTAAGGTGTTTAAATGTTTTAAGACAGATATATCACATGATATATTAATAAACATTTCCGGCTCGCCATATATTAAATATTCACAGAATTCCCATTAACGCCGTCACCACGGCTACGTTAGCGAGCATAATAGTACAGAGGACATAAAGAAGAAAACAAGATAGAGATTAAAACAGATATCTAGATGGGAAAGGAACAAAAGAAGGCATAGAGGAGGGGAAAAGAGGGGAGGACCAAAAGGGGTGGTGGGAAAGAATGGCTGCGACACTGCTCCCCCACTGACACCCCCCTCAACGCTTCTAAAGGATGCGTATAGGTACTTATGTAGATAATAGATACAAAGTTGTCATCTCAGGTAGCTTGGTTTTGTGTCTGTGCTATCTCATGTAGGTATGTGCTAGTGCTTACATAATATCTCCAGGGCCTCCATTTGTCATTAAATTGTTCCTCCTTATTTTGCAAAGTTGCAATTAGTTCCTCCATACGGAGGATACAATTTACTTTAGAATACCACAGGACCCTGGTTGGTGGAAGGGGTTCACGCCACAATGCAGGAATGCAAGCTGTCGCTGCATTTAGGAGTTGCATTGTCAGTGTTTTCTTATACTTTCGGGTCGGTCTCGAGGTCAAATGCAGAAGACATGCAGCTGGATTGTCTTTAAGGTCGACCGAGGTCAAACTTTGAATGGTCGATGTCACCCCCTCCCAGAAAGGCCTCAGCACTGGACATGCCCAAAAGACATGTAACATACCCCCAACCTCTGTGTTGCACCTCCAACTTCTATCTGATAACGAGGGGTTCATTTTGTGTAGCACATATGGGACTCTATACCATCTGGTCATAATTTTATACCCCGATTCCTGATAGTGATTCGCAATCGAGGATTTGTGGGCTAATAATACTTTCTCTATTTGTTGTGTAGAGAACTGGATCCCCAAGTCCCTTTCCCATTTTGATAGAAACTGGGATTTTCCCTCTGGTTAGTAAGGAGACTGTATATAAATGAGAGCGTGTGCCTCGTTGGTTCACCAGATTTGCAAAGAGATTCCAAAGGAGTGAGATCACGAGGGACATAGGATGATTTCTGAAGTCTTCAGAAAGTGTCTGAGCTGCAGGATGCTGAGATTGTCTAGCGGTGGCTCCGTAAGTCTATAGATGGTAGAGGCAGAAGGAAGCTCTCCCTGGGGCCAAACCTCGCCCAGGGATTGTCTCCCAAATGTGGTCAGTTGTCTTAATCTACGGCTAGTTAGACCGGGAATGAAATCAGAGTTTCCTATGACAGGTGTCATGGGGGAGGGTAGCGATGATATGTTCGTATTGCGGAATATTCTCCTCACTACCATGAGAGTGGCCCCTATCAAAGGGTGAGCTTTCAAATCCGTCGGGGGCAGGGACGTAAGCCACAGAGACGAGAGCAAAGGGATGGAGGCATCTTCAACTTCCATTCTTACCCATTGTTTTGAGTCTTTGTGACAATGCCAATCAACTATCCTGGCAAGGTGTACTGCTTTGTAATATCGGAGAATGTCCGGAAGACCGATGCCCCCTCTCTCCTTGGGTCTGGTCAGTGTTTGCATTTTCATTCTGGGAGACTTATGAGCCCAAATAAAGTCCCGTACTATAGTCTGGATTTGCTTAAAAAAAGTCCCTGGTACCTTTATCGGCAGTGTTTGGAGTACATATAAAACCCGTGGTAGAGCCGTCATTTTCAGGGCATTACACCGCCCAAACCAGGTCAGAGTCAGATTATGCCAAGTCTGGAGGTCTATTTTAAGTCTTTGTAGTAGAGGTAGATAATTGTGTGTATACAAATGTGCCAGGTCCGGAGTGATATCTATTCCCAGGTAGCGTATAGATTTTTCTGCCCACCGGAACGGGAAGGATTTGCACATGGTCAGTGCTTCTGAAACTGGTATTGTAACATTTAACACTGCGGACTTGGCACAGTTGACCTTAAAATTTGATACGTCGCCATACGACCGTAGGGCAGCTAAAATGTTAGGCAATGATATCTGCGGGTTGGAAACGCAAAAAATCAGGTCGTCAGCAAAGGCCGCAATTTTGTGATGTCTTGAGGGCTTCGAAATCCTGGTGATATTGGGATTTCCTCGGACACTGCAAAGGAACAGCTCCTGCGTCAAAATGAAGATGAGTGGAGAAAGGGGACACCCCTGTCTTGTCCCGTTAGAGATGTTGAAGAAGTCCGAGCGCCACTCATTGACCCGCACCACCGCCGAGGGAGCAGAGTAAAGAGATGAGATCCAACCCAGCATATTTGGTCCCACGCCAATATGTACCAGGGTGGCCCGCATAAAATGCCAGGCCACCCTATCAAAAGCCTTCTCTGCGTCCGTTGAGAGCAGCAGAAAAGGCTTTTTAATACACGAGCTTCGTGTATAAGGTTGATGACCCTTATGGTATTGTCTCTCGACACCCTCAACGGCACGAACCCTGCTTGGTCAAAGTGGATTAGTTGTGGGATATGCGGTAGTATTCTGTTTGCGAGAGTTTTGGAGAATAATTTTAGGTCTACGTTTAGTAGCGCAATCGGACGGTAATTGCTACAGTGATTAGGGTCCTTCCCTTCTTTTGGTATTAGAGAGATAAAGGCCCGTAGCGAGTCTGCCATGTTAGTACTGCCCCCCTTTAACGTGTTGTATGCTTTCAGGAAGTGAGATGATAAATTAGTCACGAAGGTCTGGTAGTAGGTCAGGGTAAAGCCATCCGGCCCAGGTGCCTTCCTCGGTTTCGTTTGTGCCAAGGCTGTCAAGAGTTCCTCAGA
Organism: Aquarana catesbeiana; assembly: GCF_042186555.1. Taxonomy (NCBI): domain Eukaryota; kingdom Metazoa; phylum Chordata; class Amphibia; order Anura; family Ranidae; genus Aquarana; species Aquarana catesbeiana. The sequence goes on along the minus strand of NC_133324.1, from coordinate 325,044,304 downwards.
TGTGATATCAGTCTCCAGAGAGTCTCCAATATCATCTGGTAGGGTAGGCATACCTGAGGCCCTGATGTATTCCCCTGCTGCCGCAGCCTTTTCAGTTATGGACTCTGTGGATTCTCCCCTGTGTAGATTATACAATTGTTGATAATAGACAGCGAATTTGTTTGCTATGTCTTTGGAGGAATGTACTTTGGTCTCCTGTGAAGTCACTATTGAGGGTATATAGGTGCGTTGTCTCAGGCCACGTAATAATCTGGCCAGCATTGTACCTGGCTTATTCGAGAATTCAAACAAGGTCCTTCTCGCCCAGGCCAGACTTTGTATCGTTTTTTGGTACAAAAGGTCTTTCAGTTCTCCTCTGACCTTGAGATGCGTTTCGGCCAATGACTTCTTGTGTAGCAGCTCGAGAGACCGCACCTGGGAAATCAATCTGTTTGGTTTTTTCCCGTTTCCTTGCAGCCCCAATCCTGATCAACTCCCCCCTTATCACACATTTATGTGCCTCCCAAACCATCATTGGAGACAGCAACGGATCTATGTTTTCTGAAAAATAATTGGTAAGTGCCTTACTTATCTCATTGCGTACCTCTGGGATTTGTAACAGCGATTCGTTTAATTTCCAGGTTGGGGGGGATTTGAGTTCCGTGTCCCAGCATAGGGTCACATGGGTGGGTGCATGGTCAGAGAGGGAGATATAGTCAATCTGAGAGGAGGTGACAAACGGCAGATCTTTATGCTGGATCTGAAAGAAATCTATCCTGGAGTATGTACGGTGTACGGAAGAGTAGTAGGTATAATCCCTATCTTCTGGGTGCATGATCCTCCACGGGTCTACTAACTGCAGGTTGACCAGTTCTGCCTTAAGTTTTTTCAGGTAAGGGAAAGATAGATGCAACGCCCCTCTCGAGACATCTAGTAGCGGCTCTTGTGCAAAATTAAAGTCCCCACCCATCAGAAAGAGACCCTCCCGAAAATCCAAAATTAAGGGAATGAGGGACCTCATGAAGGACAGGTGGTCCGAATTAGGGAAGTAAACATTAACCAGGGTCACTGTGGTATTTCTGATTTTGCCTTTTATGAGCAAGTATCGGCCCAGTGGGTCTGCTCTCTCCTCTAATAGAGTCCACAGCAGCGATTTAGCTATCAGTATGCTGACACCTTTGGACTTTGACAGAGGGGAGGGAGCATGGTAGACAGTAGGGAAGTCCCTATTACATAGTCTGGGAACTGCCAAATGTTTAAAATGTGTCTCCTGGATTAACGCCACCTGGGTGTGTGATTTTTTAAGATCAGAAAGCAGCCTGGAGCATTTCCCCGGCGTAGCCAGGCCCCGAGCATTTAAGGAGGTAAATTTTATCACCCTACGGGGACGTGAAGACGGGGGCCATGTCGCACACCAGTGTAAATTAGGATAGGGTAGGGTAAATCGGGGGTGGATAAAGGAGAGAGGGAAGGGAAGAGGGGGGAGAAAGGGAGGGGAGAAAGGAAGGCGAGACGCGAAGGAGAAGACAGTAAGCGGAGAAAAGAGTAAAAGCGGAGTTGAAAAAGATGAAAGAAGAGACCAGAAAAGATATAGGTTATCCAACTGTTGCTATATTAAGCCTCGCGCAGGTATGCGCTTCCTATTGGTGGGGGTGGAAGACTAGACTCCGTGACACAGAGGGAGACGTGTCGTCCGGAGAGAACCGGCATCGTGTAAGACACCAGACTGTTACCTCGAAATACATCTCAAATTAGATCTATTAACAACTTAAATTTTAAATGCAAAACCCTCAAACTGAGGACGTGGTTTCACTTACGATATAATTACTCATAATCGTGCTGATAATCACTCATTACGCTCATATTAAAACATAGGCATCACAAATACACAACTTGTCTTAAACATTAGGGTGGTATACTAAATGTATCCCTTTGCCTTTTAGATAAGGGCCACCCCAGCACCCCATCTCGTATCTGGAAAAAGAAAACATATCGAAGGATAACAAAATTCCTTCTAAAAAACTGTAAAACAACGAAGGGGAGGTGCGGTGGGATGACACCTGCTCTGCTCAGTATCAAACATAAACTCTAAGGCACCCCATCCCTCCACCGAGGGGTAGGGTATTACCTCAATACACTCTCAGTAAAAAACCCCCAATAACTGTGTGAACCGCTCACGGAACTGTGCGGACCTAATGTGAGCACAAAAAGGATACCAGTTTGATCTAGATCTCTAGGACCCCTAAAAGTCCCCACCATCACTCAGCCAATGCTACTCTTTACTGTTGAGCCCGATCAAGACTCCGGGGAGGTAGGGTTGTCTCTTGAAGCTAATCTGGATCTTGAACGCCACTGTCATCTGCTCGCTCTTTGGGGTCGTGGTGATGTGGATCTCGAGTTGGTGAATGTGGTCGGGAAGTCCAGCCAGTTAGGTACAGAAAGCCCTGGAATTTCCAGAAACATAAACAGCTCCGGAAGTTGGTCCGGCCATCGCAACACAAAAGAGTTGTTACCTCTCAGCACGATCAAGTGGAAGGGATGGCCCCATCTGTAGGTGGCTCCTGCTGTTCTGATCGCTTCTAGAAGTGGTCGCAACTGTCCTCTCATCCTCAGGGTTAGCCGTAGGTCAGGGAATAGTTGCACCGATGCGCCATCAAAGTTCACTGGGCCCTGAGTCCATACCCTTCCTAATATGTCCTCCTTGATCGTGTAGTAATGTACTCTCGCTAGGACATCTCTCGGTGCAGAATCATCCCCTCCTCTAGGACCCTGAACACGGTGCACGCGGTCTAATTCCAATTCCGCCGTCGGGGGCTTGTCTAGTAGGCGGTTAAATATGGCCACAATCATAGCCCTGAGATCTCCTCCCGAAGTGGCTTCCGGCAGGCCACGCACTCTGATATTGTTTCTCCGATTTTCACCGTCATCTACTGAAAGTTGCATCAGGATCAGGCGCCTTTTATATTCTGTTTGTGCCTTTTCCATAGCTGTCATTCTGGATTCTAACAAGGAAGCAGATGTTTCCACCTCAGTGACCCTAGAGTCCACAGTATCTATCCTTTGCTTGAGGTCATGGATTTCTTTAGATAGGGTATTCACTATTGAGGCTGCAGATTCAGTTATGTTCTTTTTAGTGGGGAGGAGGGCGATTATCTCTTTCCAGCATTCTGGGAATGGCTGTTCCTGGGTATTAGCAATCTGTGGAAACGAGCAACCATCCACCCCCAGGATTTCAGGGGATACGATCGGAGAGTCCGGTCTGTTGGGGAGAGATACAGTCCCTTGTGAGGTCTTAGGGAGCCCTTTGCCAGCCTTCTTAAGCGATGCTGCACCAGCGGTATTGGTACGTGGTGACGCCATCTTGAGATCCGGGGCCTGCGACGGAGTGGCTGTATTCCGCAGGAAATAAGCGGTAATGTCCGTGTTTCTGTCCGCTGCGGGTGATCCCGGTGGTCTGTCCGTCATGGACATGTAAAAAACTTCAAGGTACGTGCTCTAAATCTGGTTCCGTACCCGAACGGTGCACGGAGCTCCCGGGTAAAGCAGCCTCACAGCGCCATTGCCAAGCCACGCCCCTCCTATCCAAGGGATTTATAACATAGCTGCAGGTCAAACGGGGGTCAGTAAATGGCTGCATGATAAATGATAGAAGGTCAATTGGGGTAAATTAAAGTTTATCTAAACTCAAAACCAAAAAATTTTACATATCACAGCTATCCTTTGCAAGCTTCTTTTGCTATATTTTCACCTGGTAATCCTACAAATAACACACTTCCTAACCCTGGGTGGCTATGTCACTTGACCATTGTATCTTTGGAAGGAGCCTAAGCTATTCCCCTAGCAAGGAGTACAAATGTGTTCATCAAAAAACAACGATAATTGCTAGCTCACTTACCAGCCAGCCTGCAACAAACCGAATTGACCCTGTTTAGCAGTTCACGTTAAAACCAAGGGGTTTAGTTTGCACACATTTGCAAATACATGCACATGTTGCAGCAGCCACATCATGGCACCCCAGTGTACTGCAACTTTATAATTTTGAGAGTCTCCTGAGTTGAAGCACATATATAATAATGGATAGATTAAGGGCAGGTATGCCTGGAGGGAGCACCAACAAAAACGACAGCAATTATCTCCTGCGCATGAGTGAAATAGGAAGTATAATTCTGTTGTATGATTGGATAATATTCTTGAAGTCTTCCTACCCTCTAGGGCTGGGGTTGTCCTCAAACCACAGAAAAAACTAATGAAAAAAAGAGGGCACACTAGCCTACTGCATTACCACACAAAATTTTACTAAAAAGTATAATAAATAAGCACTACTCACAAGCATAGGTAGTAATAGTACACATCAGGCCACTCTTTGCGGCTAAACATTCCCAGACTATCTGATGACTCAAGCATAGGGGGAACCTCACCAGGGTTCCCACAGGCTGACGTGTTTCAAAGGTATGTCCTTCTTTATCAGAGCCAACTGCCTGGAGGGAGCCTTTCCTTCCTTAAAGGTATAGGGACATACTAGACTCCCATCAACCTATAACTGGCCTTTGCATGCAAGGAGCACACGGAAGGGCGCAATAATAAACAAAAATTCCCAGCTTGCTTACCAGCCAGCCTAAAATAAATTAAATTTGCCTTGTTAAACAGTTCACGTTAAAAACAAGGGGTTTCGTTTGCACACATTTGCAAACACATGAGTAAGCTGCAGTGGCCACATCATGGCACCTCAGTGTACTGCAGTCCTAAATCTATAATTTTGACAGTCTCCTGAATTGGAGCACCTATATATAATAATGCATAGATTAAGAGCAGGTATGCCTAGAGAGAGCCCACTGCTCCTTAAATTTATAGGGACAAACTAGACACCCAGCATTAGCACAATGGCAGCATAAGTATCCAGTGCGTCCCCTCACCAATTTACCAACAGCACAAACAAACCAGCCTAACCTACAGTATAACTGGCCTTTGCAGCAAGAAGCACATGGAAGGGCTCCTTGCTGCAAAGTTATAGAATGGGGTGGTTTCCATTTGTGTGTACAAATGTGTTCATGTCTCCTTATCCACACTACATGGGGTAGGATCATCAAGTATTTTCTGAAAATGCAGAGACTCACCCAAGGTCTACCGCAAGATGAAATAGGTACTGAGTGTCGGTTCTCAGGCTAAAATGTCCATAACACTTCCAAATGTCAAAGAAAAGTCGGCACATGAATGCTTCGGAAGTACTGGAATAAAATTGCATAAAGAAGAAGCATTCGTGTGCCGGCTTTTCTTTAAAAATTGGAAATTTTCTGAAAATTTTCTTGGATTAAAAGAAGAAAACTAACTCAGCCAGTGCATCTAAGGACTGTAAGCTACAAAATTTTGCATTTTTTTGTTTTTGGGTTTAGTTATCCTTTAATTAATCAAGTCCATGTAGGGCTTCACACCATTCATATGAATGTAAGGTGGCTAGCAGCAAGACAGTGATACCTAGGGTTGGATGGTGTCATGGTTATGCAATAGAGTTTTGTCTGTCAGCTTACCTGTCTCCATGTGTTCGTCTCTAAAGACCGGCTGACTCTCACCTGACTGCTTTTATTAACTCTCCTCTAGCATGGCTCCACCCCAGCTCCTATCAGAGAACTCTATATTAACCTCTGCACTGCAGGCCAGCCCTGCTGATCAACCTTTGTGTGTTTTGGCTTCCTGTTCCTGCCTGCCCTGTGCTCTTCGTTTGTTTCTGTTACCGACTTTGGCGTGTTCTCAACTATTCCTGTCTGCTTGTGACCCTGACCTTTGGCGTGTCCCCGACTATCCCTGTTTGCCAGTGACCCTGAACCTTGGGGTGAACTCTGTTGTCCTTGTCTGCTTGTGGCCCTGACCTTGGCTTATTCCTTTACTATCCCTATCCTCCTGTTGCCTACTGTGGGTGTCAGCTGGAGGACCCTGGGGGTCACGACCTGGAGCTAGTTGCAGCCCAGTCCATCCTCACCACTAGAGGCTCTGGTGAACACCTGCTGGCTCTTAGACTCCGCGCCCCAGGGAATCCTACGCTCTAACCCCGGTGGGATCCAGCGGCCCTGCCTTCCACCTGAACTCCCATCCACAGCAGTCAGCCGTAGGGTCCACTGCCTTGCGGTGCACTCCTGATCCCAATGGTGTGCATCTGTCACCTAGCCTCAAGGTGACCTGACAGATGGTCAGCTGCAAGCTAGAGCCACCTGGAATTCACTCTAGTAACTGTGCGCTGTTACTGACCTTGTTTACTAGTGTGCTTTGTGTTCGGTTTCTAGGACCTTCCACCCCACTCTCTCTTCCAGGGTGGATACCTTTGGGGGCGGGGACTGATGTGAATGTACAATATATATGTAAATATATGTATATATGTAAAGCACTGCGTAAATTAATGGCGCTATATACAGTATCTCAGAAAAGTGAGTACCCCCCCTTCACATTTTTGTAAATATTTTATTATATCTTTTCATGTAACAACACTGAAGAAATGACACACTGCTACAATGTAAAGTAGTGAATGTACAGCTTGTATAACAGTGTAAATTTGCTGCCCCCTCAAAATAACTCAACACACAGCCATTAATGTCTAAACTGCTGGCAACAAAAGTGAGTACACCCCTAAGTAAAAATGTCCAAATTGGGCCCAAAGTGTCAATATTTTGTGTGGCCACCATTATTTTCCAGCACTGCCTTAACCCTCTTGGGCATGGAGTTCACCAGAGCGTCACAGGTTGCCACTGGAGTCCTTTTCCACTCCTCCATGACGACATCACAGAGCTGGTGGATGTTAGAAACCTTGCACTCCTCCACCTTCCATTTGAGGATGCCCCACAGATGCTCAATAGGGTTTAGGTCTGGAGACATGCTTGGCCAGTCCATCACCTTTACCCTCAGCTTCTTTAACAAGGCAGTGGTTGTCTTTGAGATTTGTCTGGGGTCATTATCATGTTGAAATACTGCCCTCCGGCCCAGTCTCTGAAGGGAGGGGATCATGCTCTGCTTTAGTATGTCACAGTACATGTTGGCATTCATGGTTCCCTCAGTGAACTGTAGGTCCCCAGTGCCGACAGCACCAGTCCATCAAACAACTGAGCCGCCTAAGGAGCCGGGACTTGCTTCGCTACGAGGACTCGAATTTGTGGAGCAAAAACCAGCCCCCACTAATATTAGACCATTATTGCTGTCGGCGTGCGAATGGCAACGTCCGCACTCCAAGCTGGAGTGCAGCGCGATGGACGCCCAATAGGGCCTACTGTGATGGTGGGCATCCCAAACCGCCCTGCCCCAGGAGGTGGAGGGAACAGTTAGTCCCGCCCGAGCTTGGCGCAAGATGGGCGGAAGAATAACATGCCAAAAACGATCTCTGAGCAAAAATGCATAATTAGGGGACACGCATTGACTAGTTGAAATGTATTAGCCTATATAAAACAAAACATATGGAGGCATACAGGGTAAATGAGCCCCAGAACAATACAAAGAATATTACAGATTCAGCATCGCAAAACAGGTTACAGACAATAACATCCACAGATCTTGCAAATACTAGTCATGTCCCTAGAACAAATTACTTATGCAGAACAGCAAAAAGGACAGTAACCACTGATGCACAACAATGAAATCTATAGTTAAGATTACTAAGTAAGAAAGGCCCTGTATAAAGCATATCTATACTGATGAAAAATTAGATAGTTCCCATTGGTAAACATTACAGAAATGGATAATTACTGAGAATAGGGATTAGTATGACGTACTGCCCTACATATCCAATTCACAGACTCCAGACTCAAATCCTAGAAGGTAGGGCCTAAAGTTAAAGTCTTGGAGCTGTGGTGGCCTTCAAATGGAAAATCCATCTGAGTTCAGTCTGCAGTAATAGTTTGTTGTAATCACCTCCCCGCGGTGTGGGACCAATATGATCAAGAAAGTGCAAGAGAGTGCAAGAAATGTAATTTGTGAACATTTATCACCATGTATAAGGGCACTATGCCTACCTAAGGGTAGAGCTGGATCATGCTTACTACATGTTGATAAATGCGGCGCCCAAATTCTAGTTTGGTCTTACCGAGGTAAAAACTGCCACATTCACAGGTGATCAAATATACCGCACCTGTGGTACAGCAGTTGGTTTAATGTTTAAAATGGTTTAAAATATTCCCCATTCAGTAGAATGATATTTTTCAGTGTGTCCATATATTTACAGTATCCGCAGTGACCGCATGGAAATGTGGCACAATATTTTTTGATGTTTTGTTTTATGGTGAGTTCACTATGTACTAGTTTGTCACAAAGTGAGGGAGCCCGTCCGAATGTAATTAAAGGCCGTTCCCCGAATAATGGTGCCAAAGTATCAGTATGAATTGAGTTGTCAATCTCAAATTTTTTCTGTGAAAATAATAAGTCTGATCGTATTTTATATTTTGCCTTATGATAGGCCTTTTTAGGACTGAATTAGAAAAGCCCCGGGCTCGTGATCTCACTCTTAAGTTAGCTGCTTCCTGTTCAAAAAGCGTATCAGTGGAACAATTCCGTTTTGCACATATAAATTAGACGTATGGAATAGAGTTAAGCAGGGGTGTATGATGGAAGCTAGAAACTTCTAAGATCATATTTCCTGCAGTAGGTTTGCGATACAGACTACTAAGCAAGTGTCCATCTTGATGTTTGGTTATCTCAAGATCTAAGAATGTTATTGTCTCCATGCTGAGACTCATGGCAAATTTTTAATTAAATTCGTTCTTGGAATTAATGTAAGTTAAGTTGATTGAGAAGTGTTTCTGAGCTGTCCCAAATGACAAAGATGTTGTCAATGTAATGGTACCATGCGGTAACATGGTCAGTAAACATTGATGCGGTATCATCCATGAATAGATAACGTTCCCACTTCCCCAGGTACAGATTGGCATAGGATGGAGCACACAAGGTGCCCATAGCCACGCCCTGTACCTGGAGGAAGCGGGAATCAAGAAAAGAGAAAAAAAATTGTGTTTTAATACAAAGTCCAAGGATGACAACATAAACTGAACCCTGACAGGCTCAAATTGGCTCTGACGCCTGAGTATATCACTTAAGGCGACAAGGCCTCTCTCGTGGGGTATCGAGCTATACAGGGGCTCAACGTCAATGGCCACCAAGATGGTCTGGCCATTGACGTGGAGGTCGTCAAGTATTTGTAAAAAATGAATAGTATCCTTAACCACTTGCCGCCCGCCCTATCACCAAATGACGGCGGCAAAGTGGTTTGATATCCCTGACCGGACGTCATATGACGTGATCAGGATATCGAACCGCTGTGCGCCCCCGGGGGCGCGCATCACGGTGATCGTTGTTGCGGGGTGTCAGTCTGACACCCTGCAACACCAATCTAGGTAAAGAGTCTCTGACGGAGACTCTTTACCACATGATCAGCCGTGTCCAATCACGGCTGATCAAGATGTAAGTAGGAAGAGCCGGTGATCGGCTTTTCCTCACTCGTGTCTGACAGACGCGAGTAGAGGAGAGCCGATCGGCTGCTCTCCTGACAGGGGGGGTCTGTGCTGATTGTTTATCGGCACAGCCCCCCCTCGGATCCCGCCCAGGACCACCAGGGAAGCCGCCCAGGACCACCAGGGAAGCCATCCACACTGGACCACCAGGTATGCCCCTAGACCCCCAGGGAAATACCACTATGTGCCCAGGCAGCTGCCAACCTGTGCCCAGGCAGCTGCCAATCAGTGCCCACTCCAATGCCTACCACTGCCAGTGCCACCAGGGATGCCTATCAGTGCCTCATATCAGTGCCCATCAGTGCCACATATCAGTGCCCATCAGTGCCCAGCAGTGCCACCTATCAGTGCCCATCAGTGCCCATCAGTGCCGCCTATCAGTGCCGCCTATCAGTGCCCATCAGTGCCCATCAGTGCCGCCTATCAGTGCCACCCTATCAGTGCCCAACAGTGCTGCCTTTTAGTGCCCATCAGTGCCAACCAGTGCCACCCATGAGTGCCCATCAGTGCCGCCTATCAATGCCCATCAGTGCTGCATATCAGTGCCACCCATCAGTGCCGCCTACCAGTGCCCATCGTCAGTGCCCACTCATTGGTGCCACCTCATTGGTGCCGCCGTATTAGTGCCTGTCAGTGCCGCCTTATCAGTGTCCATCAGTGAAAGAGAAAACTTACTTATTTACAAATTTTTTTAACAGAAACAAAAGCAAAACTTTTATTTTTTTCAAAATTTTCGGTCTTTTTTTATTTGTTTAGCAAAAAATAAAAACCGCAGAGGTGATCAAATACCACCAAAAGAAAGCTCTATTTGTGGGAACAAAATGATAAAAATTTAGTTTGGGTACAGTGTTGGATGACCGCACAATTGTCATTCAAACTGCAACAGCGCTGAAAGCTGAAAATTGGTCTGGGCAGGAAGGTGTCTAAGTGCCCTGTATTGAAGTGATTAATATGAGAAGGTAACTCCCCAACCAGTGGCCTAAGCTGATTACCAATGAATTTGCTGAGATTATCAGTAAGATTGCCTCTTCCCAAGACATTCGGTCTGTCTGGGGGTTTAATTGCGTTCTTATGCACCCTTGGGAGGGCATAAAAAGTAGCCACTCTCGGGTGCTTAATCCTAACAAATTCCCAGGTGTTTTTGTCCAATATTCCACAATTAAACGCCTCATCTACCAGGTTGTAAAGTTGGTCGACAAAACTGTTAATTGAGGTCTTGGATATTGGGCAATACCACTCTCGATTATCCAAGTGTCAGGGCTGGCTCAGACCTTCCTTCTCTGAGATGGCCGCTCAGTCGGCTAATTGCCAGCTCTCATCTCTCTCCACAGTTAACCAGCTGTTGTGGATCTGCTCGTCAGTCCCGCCTACTTAAAGATCTCCAGCTCACTTCATTCCTGCCTTCGCCTTGGTCACATCACAAGAAACCATCTCCTGCGTTCCTGTTTAAAGACTGGCTTTGCTGACATCCCTTCTGGCTCCTTATCCTGCTTGCTGTTCCTCTACTTGGATCCCTGACTTCTGGCCTGGCTGATTACCCGATCTGGTTACTGAACTTTGGCCTGGCTGACTACCCAATCCAGTTACTGGACTCTGGCTATGCTTTGACTATGCTTACTCTACCTTTTTATTTTTATTAATAAACAAGTATGATTTTACTGTACTTCTGTCTCAGTCTGGTTCATGGTTTCTGACACCAAGATATCTATATGTAGTCAATGTTGTCCTGGATAATAATGTTTCCGCCTTTGTCGGCTGGTTTGATAGTGATGTTAGAATTTGCCATCAATGTTTTTAGAGCTTGTGATTCAGTCTCAGTCAGATTGCCAGCCGAATGGGATGCAACCTTAATCTCTTGAATGTCCTTAGAGGCAGATACCAATTAGATTTTTTCTTTAGATTGGTGGAGGAAGAAGTTGGAAGAGGGGAGATAGCTCCACCCTCCTCCATGTCAGCTAAGATTGTCTCCAGATCAATGAGATTTGGTGAGTTCTCAGGATCATTTTCTTCAAGTAAATCTGTAAGTTGTTCTATTGCTTCAAGTTCTTGATGAGTATATGTCTGATCTCCACAAGATTGTTTTTCATAAACATACTTTTGACCAACAAGTTTTGCACAAAAAGATGAATATCTTTAATTGTATTAAACTTGTTGATTTGGAAAGTTGGACGTTTTTTTTTTCTTTTTGGGCACACTCCAATAGTATTTGATTTTGATACCAACTTTCTATACAATTTACAGCAATAATGGTTCAGTATTAGTGGGGGCTGGTTTTTGCCCCACTAATTCGAGTCTTCATAGCGAAGGAAGTCCCGGCTCCTTAGGCGGCTCGGTTGTTTGATGGACCGGTTAGCTGCATGCCTCTATGATCCATGAGCAATTCTGACCAAGTCATTCCCTTCAGACATGTGCTTAATGTGAATTGTTTGCCATGTAAGTAAATCAGCTTATGTTTATCATCACATGTCCTGTTTATTTACTGGATAGGTTGTTGTTTAGCTGAAAAATTATGGATTATTACTACCTTTCATTAATGTATAATTTATTTGAATACTTTCTCTTGTAGAAACTCTATACCCATCTGAATAAACCTCTGAAGAAGGACCTCTAGTCTGTAACATTTAAGGTGTTATATACACTGTATTGACTGCCACTAGTCCTTCCTGCACCAGGATGGTGACAATTTCATACAATTGTATTATTCAGGGTATTAGATATGGCTTTTACGCTTCATATGCTTTGTTCTTATATGTATATTATTGACAATTTGTAATAAAATTTATAACTTTTTACCCTCTGGTTTGATCTGTCTATTAACGACCCTAAGGGGTCCTTCACCGTACCTTTGGTACCAGGTGTTTTTTTCTATTTCCTCAATGAACTTTAGCTCCCCAGTGTCGGCAGCTCTAATGCAGTCCCAGACCATGACACTCCCACCACCATGCTTGACTGTAGGCAAGACACACTTGTCTTTGTACTCCTCACCTGGTTGCTGCCACACACGCTTGACACCATCTGAACCAAATAAGTTTATCTTGGTCTCATCAGACCACAGGACATGGTTCTAGTAATCCATGTCCTTTGTCTGCTTATTTTCAGCAAACTGTTTGCGGGCCTTCTTGTGAATCATCTTTAGAAGAGGCTTCCTTCTGGGACGACAGCCATGCAGTGTGCAGCGTGTGGTCTGAGCACTGAAAGGCTGACCCCCCACCCCTTCATCCTCTACAGCAATGCTGGCAGCACTCATACGTCTATTTCCCAAAGACAACCTCTGGATATGACACTTAACACGTGCACTAAACTTCTTTGGTCGACCATGGTGAGGCCTGTTCTGAGTGGAACCTGTCCTGTTAAACCGCTGTATGTTCTTGGCCGCCCCAGAACCAGTGTGCATTCCACCAACCTGAAGTGACATCAAGGGACATGATATCAGCATCCATGTACCCTCCTCAACGTGATTCACCCCTCAGGGGAGTCAGGGGATTGTATATCTTATGAAATGCCTATGTGGATCATTCTACATAGGCAAAACTGAGCAGGCTTTTCCAAGGCGTTTGAGATCATGTGGCACTTATTTAAAAAAAAGCACCTTGAAACTCCTATTAGTCATCATGTAGGACTGTATCATAACTTTGATCTTTCTAAAATTATTTTTTTTTTCTTTGAAACTTGTACCCCTCCACAAGCTGGGTGGCGACATAAAAATAAAATATTGCTACAACAAGAAATATTGCCACAAAACGTCACAAATGCCACAAAATCCCCTGGCCTTAATGAAGCATTTAACTTCAAACCATTTTTTCAATAGTGTTTTTGTAGGCAAATTGCCTGTGTTGTTCCCCCTATAAAATTCAGCCATTTTATTGTTATATTGAATATTGTACTGATTTGCTGAAGCGCATCCACTTTTGGATTTTTGCTAATATAAGCATGCTTTGGTATATTATGTTTGTTGTGTGTAATTTTTAAAAAAATAATGTTTTGCGGTGTTTCCTGTGGCTTGCCTACTTCCCATGCGTCTTGAGTCTTAATGGGTTAATAGGTGACCATACGGGCGGCCAAAGCGTATGTGGTGTGGGCCGTGGCACCAGAGGGGGATTTCATTATTCCCCTTGGCCTCGCTTTTACCTATATACGCCCTGCTACAGACGTTTCTGGTTTGCATTTGAATCCATCTTCCTCAGCTTTTTGCTCCACCTCGTTGACCAATCCCTTTTTATTGGGCCAGGTTCAATGTGGAGGATTTCTGGAGCTTTTGTCTCCTTCCTCCCCTGATTCCCGGTAGTTTCCCTCCATCTGCCTACTCTCCACTGGGTGGCGCAGTTTCTCCCCTAGACTTCCAGTCTTTGCACCCCTTAGTCTCAGCTTGGTTTTCCGTCCTGGGAGTAGGTGGAGGACAAAGATGGAACCCATTTGTCATGCATGTGCAGTCATTTGCGTCCGCATCCCTCCAGTGACGTCGCGCACTGGCAGGGGCAGGAGGAGTATATAAGGAAGAGATGATAACACCTAGCAACATATGGCTATACAAATTTGATAAAGACCATATGATTGATGAGACTAGCGTGATTTTTAATGCATTGTGATGTTTCATGGAATTTTTGGAATAAAAATTATGTGTTTTATTGTAAGCCCTGATTCACATTGGAGCGACTTGTCATGTGATTTGAAAGGTCAAATTGCATGATAAGTCGCACCCTATTGTTGGTAAGTCATGTTCAAAACGTTGTGACGTCGACTTTGTGGTGCCACATCAATTTGAAAAAATTGTTCCTGCACTACTTTGGGCAAATTAACTTTGTGTGCGACTTGAATAGACATCTGTGCATGAAGCCGCACAAATGTCTTCAAAGTTGCACCTGAAGTCGCACTGACATGCGGATTGAAATCGAGCAATTTCAGATGAAGTCGCATGATTTCAAAGCCACATTCAATGTGAAAGAGGGCTAATCATTGGATCTTGGTTGGCACCTTAAAAGTACCATTTTGTATATAGTTTAATATCTGACTAAAGGGATGTGGTGCCATTGATTTCCCTTCTATCCAGTGGCGGCCTCCCCCCATCCAGCCCCCTAATCTACATGTGGGATGTCGGAAGCATGGATTCCAATGGGTTGGTTTTTTTTATGCACGTGATTACAGCCAGAGGCTCTAATAGGCTTCAAAAAAGGGTGGGCTCAGGGCGCAGAGCATTTGTATGACAAGTTGAATATTCACTATTGTTTTCCTCATTCTCCCCCCGCCCAAACAGTAATCGCAGCGGGGAGGGTGGGTGTTGAGTAACCTTCGACGTCCGTCTCCCGTGCGCGCGGGGGGGCATTGGTGTTAGTTTGTGCCGCCCCCCCAAAATAGTGAGCACCAGCCGCCACTGCTTTTGGCCCATACATACTCTAGTGCATTGATTAATATTTATTGAAGAACTTATGTTAAAGAAGAAGTACAGCCAAAGCTCATTTGGCTGTACTTCTCTTATGGATCATAGGAGATTTTGCACTCCTGTGACCCGTTTTCAGCGGGCTCTCTGCTGACGACACTGAAGTCTGTCCTGGTCCCACATCATCATCACCACGGATTCTGGATCCGCCAAATCCCTGGAACGCGCTGAGAGCCTGAGCCAGCCTCCCCCGCCCCCTCCACAGCTCAGCGCTCCAGTGAGTGAGGAGGGGGCAGAGCAGAGAGCTGTGACTTTTTCGATCGCTCGGTTCTCAGTGTAGAGGCGCCAGGGGACAGATGCAGCATCAGACCGATGCTGCATCCACCTAGGTAAAAAAAGACACACCAATACTTCTCTTTTAAGAATATTGATTTATTTTTTTATGTACAGTATATCTTATTGATTATTTAGCAGCAGTATAGATAGTGAATCTAGTAGGTAGGATACTGTGCATAGTAGCGCGGGAGTTTTTTAAGATTATAATTTATGGTCAAAAACTATTGTCAATTGGAGCCCATTATGTTTTAGAAAATTGAACAGATGTTAAAAAAACAAACATTTTCAAACAAAACTCTTCTGATGTATGGCCACTTATGAAAGATGGGCTTCTCCACTGTATGGTAATGAGAGGGAGCTCATCCTGTTCTAAGGCATTTTTGGGGCAGATCACACTGAACTTGTTGAGTAATGCTTGCAAACAGCTATGACATCTTCTCTCTCAAGAAACATCTAAAAGGTAAGACATATTTAAAAAAAAAAAAAAGTGTGCTGTGTGAATGGGAACACATAAACTTATAGAAGGGTTTTCTCAAATTCGACTGCAAAAGTGCAAATACACTTTGGGGTGGATTTACTAAAGGCAAATAGACTGTGCACTTTGCAAGTGCAGTTGCTCCAGAGCTTATTAAATGAGATAAAGCTTCACTTTGCAAAAAATACCCAATCACATGCACGGAAAAAATAAAATGAAATAAAAAAGCATTTTTGCTTGTACATGATTGGACAAGGAAAATCAATAGACCTTTCCCTCATTTACTAGCTGTGGAGCAACTGCACATGCAAAGTGTTCAGTCCGTTTGCCTTTAATTTAAAGCCCGTAGGATTCTGTGCCTTTAAAGGAATATGGTTAGTATTAGGTCTATATATTATAAAAAATGTTGTTAGATTCAGAGATCTGCATAAATTATTTGGCTGCCTTTAAAAAAATCCCAGTTGCTGGTTGTTATAGTCTATAATACTTGAGCAAAACAAAAATGCGCATCAGGAGTTGTGAAGGGGTGTGCCTGCAGATAATCCCAGTGCAAACCTTATAATTTTATCATTGGTACTAAGTGCACAAGGCGTTCTGTGCTCACGGGATACAATTATGTAAATCTAAACTTACTCTTGAGACAAGGCTCACACCTCATTTGATGGAAAGAGCAGGTTTTTGAGGCTATGCTGGAAGGCATGTGAGAATAAGAATATGCAACAGTGAAAACTGATAGATGCTGTTGTTTTAAATCCTTCAAAGAGAATATAAAACAATCTCTTTAATACACACGTTGTTTGAGATGCTATGCAAATTAAAACATTTGCATATGATTTCCCCTGAGATTAAAGAAAAGAAAGTTTTCACCTTCAATAAAATGTGCTTTGTAGTAAGGGCGAAATGTAAAAATCGCAAATAAGATAATAGGTAAAGGGAGATATAGTATGTAAGGGTAAGATAATAGACAAAGGGATTATATATAACTCAGGTAGAGTGGTTTTATCAAGCAAATTATGCATAGGAGTATCTAATGCAAATCCGATGGTTTCTCATACAGAAGAGCATTTGCAATAGCTTTTGTATGTAACCTGCATCCACAATCCTGAAATGCTCACTGCAGCAGTTTTACAGATTTACTATCCTTAAGAATGTTTGTTACTTAAAACATAAGCACACTTTAAAGATGAGCAGAGCCTGTTTTAAATTGTCGCAATGCCACTTTTAATCTGCAGCGTTAGAAGTTTATGACTCAAGCTGTAATTTTATAGCTCTCTTGTAATCTGCTTCTCTGCTCCTGTTTTCAAACAAATCGCCATCGGCAGGATCACTAAGGCCAGCGTCAGAATCGCTAAGTTCCTGCCTGTTTGTCCCTATGGAACTAGCTGAGGCAACGGGATGTCGCTCCCATTGCTAGCAATCAAGGTTACCAGTGTTTAGGGTCAGAGAGATTTCATAGCGACAGATAGGCAGTCTCTAAGCGATTCTGACACTGGCAATTTTGTCATTATCGACAAAATCGCCCATGTGTCATCTGCCCAAATGTGCATCAGCATTGCTAATCTTCCCTTGAGTTCTTGTTTATAAATGCAACACTTTTCTTCTCTTCTACAAGTACAGCAGTTGTACAACTGAATGCTATTGCTTCTAAAAAAACGTAAAAACAAGGGCGCACCAGCCTTGTGCATTAACTTTTTAAAAAATATTTAATATAAAAAGGTAAAATGAAAGAACTCACAAGCAATAGATGGAGGAGGCACAGCATAAAGTGTACCGACAGCCAGCATGCAACTAAGGATCTGGTGCGCCCTTGTTTTTCTTTTATTTCGGTTTGCACTAGGATTCCCCATCCTTGAGGGCAGCAAGGCCTGTGTTGACGCATCTTTTATATGGTGATCCACCTGTGCGCAGGAGTCGTTGTTTCTTGTTTGCTAATGTGCTATTGCTTCTACACTGCCTTAGTGAAAAAAAAAGTAGGACATCCAAAAGATAACTTAAGAAATACAACTGTACAGGACAAAACAAAAATTGAGCTTTGTTTTATACATATGTTTCATCTAACTTAAAAATTTAGTCCACCTCTTTCCAAAACATTAGTAAATGCAGCAACAATAATCTTATGCTCAATGTACATGCACTAATTGTTGGCATTAAAGCCTGTAGAACGCCTGCCATTAGTGCATCACTTGTGTAATGCACAGGCTCTTTTCGCAGCCTCAGGTCCATATAGAGATACTGTAAAGACCTGGCTGGAGGTAGAACTAATAAACTATCCGAGTGATCAGGGAGGAGGGATCACCGTCACTCTCTTTGCATGTTCCATCTGGGACATGTAGGAGTTGATCTTAGACCCGAATGAGTTCAAATTCAAACAATCACAATCACTAGATTCTGGTGAAAAGTGCACCCTATTATTTAGGTAAAGGGGAAAGGTAACGGGGAGGGGTGGTTTGGGTTTTTGGAGATGGTGTGTGTGACCATGTTTCTTGTGACACCCTAATGAGTGTAATGTGAAACATGGTATAAAACTTGGGAAAAAAAATGTGGACTTAACCTTTAACAAACGTGTTGCCAACACCAGATACTGTGGTAGAGAAAGATAACCAATGCACTCCATTACTAATCCAACACAGGACACAAGTTTACTTACATAATGGCAAAAGCAATAATGAGATTTATTAGCACTGGATAATTTGCTTGCAGTTGATAATATCCTAAGCTATAATTACAAAAAGCTAACAGAGCAATATTTTGATCAATTGAATTTATTCCACTACCCTTGGAGGTCAGGAAGCAATTTGTTTTCTACCCGTGTGGCAGAATTGTCAGCTGCCCAGGGGTTTTGTTTTGACATCTTTAAGACCAAAACTACAGAAATTGTGAAAAGTTGAACTTGATCATTTTTATTTTTTTTTCAGCCTTATGTAACTAGGAAATGTTTACTTTTTTAGCCACTGAAACGAAAGATGAGTGTCAGTGGACATATTTTTACATAAGCAAGGACATGCAGCAAACAACAGAAACACATTCTATTGAATAGTCATTTTTAAAAAAATTTTTTTAAACTTTTTTTTACTTGCTTACTATTTCATATTTTCATGAGGTTATTGCATATACAGATCTTTTTATTCTCTCAACTGACTAACTGTTTGTCAACCCTCTTTAACTCTGTTGAGCAAATGCTAAGATAACAGGATAAGTCATCTAGCTATTTTTCTGAGTACTTGAACCGAAAAAACAGAAAATGTAATATTCAGTCAATTTGTTGCAGTACTGAGCAGAAAGAGTGTATATGAAAAAAGAAATATGACTGCCCCTATGTACTTATCAACTTCATCCACTTTACAGTGCATGGGTAATTAATAAAAAAATAATATATTTTATAAAAAGTATGTATTGATATATAATTTACATTGATCTACAGTATTATTGTCATAAAATCTTTTCATAATACGAAGTTCTTGATTAGTATGCTCAACGCTGGTAAAAGTTAACAAAGTATTCTTGGTTCAGATAACACTATTAACAATATGTTTTATTTAAAGGTTTCAAAAATCACTCCCCCGGCACTGGGGAGCTACAGTTCATTGAGGGAACCATGAAGGCCAACATGTACTGGAGACTGGGTTGCAGAAGCTGAGGGTAAAGGTGATGGACTGACCAGGCATGTCTCCAGACCTAAACCCTATTGAGCATCTGTGGGGCATCCTCGAACAGAAAGTGGAGGAGCGCAAGGTCTCTAACATCCACCAGATCTGTGATGTCATGGAGGAGTGTAAGAGGACTCCAGTGGCAACCTGTGAAGCTCTGGTGAACTCCATGCCCAAGAGTGTTAAGGCAGTGCTGGAAAATAATGGTGGCCACACAAAATATTCACACTTTGGGCCCAATTTGGACATTTTTACTTAGGGGTGTACTCACTTTTGTTGCCAGCGGTTTAGACATTAATGGCTGTGTGAGTTATTTTGAGGGGACAGAAAATTTACACTGTTATACAAGCTGTACACTCACTACTTTACATTGTAGCAAAGTGTAATTTCTTCAGTGTTGCCACATGAAAAGATATAATAAAATATTTACAAAAATGTGAGGGATGTAATCACTTTTGTCAGATACTGTACATACTAGGAGAATTACAATTGGGGGAATCAACGGTGGAGAAGGATTTGGGTTTTCTGGTGGATCATATATATATCTTTGTTGGTTCTAACCTTATTGAGCCAGCTTGAAGAAGGCTTGGGCCATCTCCAGTTGAGGGTTTGCGCGCCGATCCGGAAGGAATGTCCTGAATACCGACCAGGGTCAAGGCCTAAGTTGACCAGTAGGACCCTAACATGCTTAATAAACTGGCTGCCACTCAGGGGGTTGCCTGGAAAAGGCAGTAAAGGGCTGGAGACTGACTGGCTGGGTAGGTGAGAGAGCAGCCGGTCAAGGATCGTTACCGGGCACCAGGTGTTGCTGGTCGGAAAGAAGTTGATATCCACTCCGGGTCCGATTTGTTGCGTTTTGGAGACCATAAAGATGAAGGACATAATGGTATGGGAAGCGAGTCAGGAGGTGTCTGTACAGGGGGAATGTGTGAGGATTTCAGACATGTCCTTAAGGATAGCACTCGTGATGGGTAGGCGTTTGCCGTTGGTTGCGGGCTGTTGCTTCTGGGCACCGCGCAGGAGGGCTTTTACTGTATGGGCACTAAACACGATGGCTTTCCAGGATCCTGTAAGAACAGGAAATGCTTAATACCGGCTAGGTACAGCCTGATAGTGTCATGAGTGAGAGACAGCTGTGTGTGGCAATATGATATAAAGGCTAGGACATGTGTGACCTCGTCTGCGGTGGTTCCGGGACAGGCGGGTAAGAACTTACGGTAGGTGTTCAAGGCCGTGCGATAAGCCTTTAGTGTGTTGCTAGACAGTGAGTGGTTGATGAGCTGGGTAGCGTTGGCAAGGTGTGGCTTCAATCCATTGATAGTTGAGACCAAGGTGGCATAGGATTGGACGATGGATCGGCTCTGGGTTCCTGCTGGCTATAGGCACATTGAGGTTGTTGAACACCACTCTCAGCTTGTCTAGATCTACCAGGGGTATGTTCAGCCGTTCGATGGGCAGAAAATCATCGAGATAATGGATAACCATCTGACATTGGGCCTGGTGTGACAGGATCCATGTAAGGGACTTGGCAAAAACATCGGACAACCACGGGCTGCTTTTGGACCCAAAGGTCAACTTGGTGGTGAAATAATAGGAATCCTTCCATTTCAATGCTGTGCCACCGCCAGAGGGATGGCTCGATAGGCAGGAGTTTGAACGCATCTGCGATATCCACTTTAGATAGCCAAGGGCCGGTACCTATCTTAATGATGGCCTGGAGGGCAAGGTCAACTGATGTGTACTTGAGAGAAAATTCCTCGGAAGGAATCAGAGAATTCAGACTTGGGATATGTGAAAAATGAGGCACAGACAAGTCGTACATTAAGCAGCGTTTATTTGAGAACTTGCTCTTGACAAGCTCAATAGGGCCGACTCTCCAAACCTGAAAAGGCGACTGTGAGAAGGGGCCGATGATGAACCCCTTATCTAACTCAGTCTGTAGCAGGGAGTCTATGGCCCGTTCATCGGTAGCCGCTGACTGCAGGTTCTTGCACTTGTGAGTGGTGTGGGGTAAGGTGATGAGTCACAGTGGTGTAGTGGGTAGCAGTCTCTCCTAGCAGTAAAAAGGGTTGCCGGTTCAAATCCCAACCACGACACTACCTGCCTGGAGTTTGCATGTTCTACATGTGCCTGCGTGGGTTTCCTCCGGGTACTCTGGTTTCCTCCCACACTCCAAAGACATGCTGATAGGTTAATTGGCTTCTGTCTAACTTGGCCCTAGTATATGAATGTGAGTTAGGGACCTTAGATTGTAAACTCCTTGAGGGTAGGGACCGAAATTAATGTACAATGTATATGTAAAGCGCTGTGTAAATTGATGGTGCTATATAAGTAACTTAAATAATAATAATGAGGCTGGGGTGGAATCCTTCCATGAGGCCTTGTAGCAGGAATATGGCCAGTGAAGGGGTGGGGTATGTGGAGAGGTAAAACCCCAAACAAAGGACATGCACCCGGCTTAGTCAGGACTTGTTTAGCTGTTTTAAACGGCAAGTGGTCTTCAGGTGTGCCTTATGGCATGATGTACAAACATGTAGTAGGCGGCACTGGTTGAAGGAGCACCCTTCTTGGTTGAAGTTGTTACATATGGCCGCGCCCCCTACTAAAAAGACTGGCCATCCCAACTTGTCTAACTGCTGCTGTTGTGCAGGGGCTGGCGGGCCCTGACCAAGGCCGGAGGTTGAAGGGAAATTAAAGGGGTGCCTTGTGACTGCCTCAGAGCACCAATTTTCTGTGTGGGCGGAAAACTGGCAAATTGCACAGAGTGGGGAACATGGACCGGCAAAGTGG
Organism: Aquarana catesbeiana; assembly: GCF_042186555.1. Taxonomy (NCBI): domain Eukaryota; kingdom Metazoa; phylum Chordata; class Amphibia; order Anura; family Ranidae; genus Aquarana; species Aquarana catesbeiana. Next base: position 325,022,224 of record NC_133324.1, on the reverse strand, counting down.
CGACAAAACAGATCCGTGTCTGTAACGCTCCAGTTAGTCTTGATCTGGAACTGGGCAAGTCTAGCCGCTGCTTTGGCTGAAAACGACTGATGGTAGTCGTAGAAGGCAAAACCTCCATATTTGTAAGCAAGATCTGTCACTGCATGAAGGTATAAGTCCAGCTCCTCCCTCCTGCTGGGGGTGGCTGAACAAAGGACGTCTCTGAACATCCCGAAGGCCAGGATGAACTCAGTGGCTGACAGCTTACGACTGAGCCTGGGGTCTTTTGACATGACAACCACTGAGACATCCCCACAGGCATATGATTTGTTGTCAGCTATGTCATGGGCTGAAATGAGCAGGGATGCCAAATTGACGTCTTTGCCCTCCAATATATCCTTCCTGACGCTTGCCGGGACAAGATGAGCAAGGAGGACGGTAGGTGTAGAGCCTGGCGTACCTGCTGAAGGAGAAGTTGTCATCGGGACCATGACCGGGTCAGGGAGGGCCATGGGTGGGCGTACTTCCAAAAGTGAGACTCTGGTCTGGACATTCGAAAATGTTGTGGCTAAGGAAGAGACCAAAGAGTGCAGCTGGAAAATGGCCCCGGAGATGGATTGCAGGGATGTCTGCTGGGTGCTGGGCCCAGCTGCAACTGGAGGCAGGAAGAGGAGCCTGAAAGGCTCTACCTTTCTGGCCATAGCTGGGAAGGGAATGTCCCTGTGTCTTAGCTCAGGTATGAGTTTGGGGATGGTCCATCCCCTGAGGGACTGCACGCTGCCACACTCTGAGCCTGCAGAGGGTGACAGAGGGGCAGCTGTGAAGTCCTCACTGCCGGCCTGTGACATGGCTCCGGCTATAAGACAAAAATGCGGGGGTGCACATGTTCAGAGGAGTCATAGCCGTAGGATAGAGAGCGGAGTGGTAAACAGAAATCTCAGAAAGAAGGAAAAGGAGAAGTACAGGAAAAGGAACGACAGGCGTAGACAGGTGTTGAATGTGTTCTGTTGTGGCAGAACAATGTAGAGTGGAAATTTAGAAAACTCAGAAGAGTGCAAGCAGACCAAGGTGGGTCAGGTGACTGGCCAGATAACTGATAGCTCGGGTTCCTGTTTGCGGTGAGCACAAACCTGTAGACCAGAACGCCAGGGCGTACTGGGGCGAGAACCTGAAGTCTGGTGCAGTCAGCGTAGGAATGTTGCGGTCTTCATATGCTCGGCCTGCTAACACTTGCACTGCCAGCAAGCTCAACGTTAGGCGACCTTGTCTGCGAGATAACGGGTCGGCCTTCGAAAACAGAGTGTCATGTAGAGACATATGTTACAGTAACTAACGTCTGGAGAGCATGTCCAATGATGTATGTGAAGTAACGGTATAGTGAAAAGGTGCTGCAGAATAATGTGACAGAGGAACCTGTGAACTTCGCAGCTGACTAATGCTCTAGTAGTGAGGTCCTGGTTAAATCGAAACTCGATTGACCAGAAACACCTGCAGTATGAGTGACATAAGTGCAATAAGATTTTTTTTTAGTTTTTTTCGGAACGAGCCCCCTGTATGTGACTGGCCATGGTGAAGATGCAATCGTTACGTTTTTTTTTTACCTGGGAAATAACGTCCAACCTGATTCAGGATGGAACCTGAACACGACTGACCTGAAAGAGAAATGACAGACAGAAAATAATGAGTGGCTCATATAAAAGTGCCACTGGAGACGAGTGGCAGATTAAGTGCCACTAAAATGAAGTGTGGCTGTGTGAGTGCAAATGGGTGTGCTTGTAGCAATTGCAAGGAGTTATGCTGTGATGTGTACTTGCAGCGATTGCAAGGGGTTTACGTATGATATGTGTGTTTGCAGCGATTGCCAGGAGTAACATAGTTACATAGTAGGTGAGGTTGAAAAAAGACACAAGTCCATCAAGTCCAACCTATGTGTGTGATTATGTGTCAGTATTACATTATATATCCCTGTATGTTGCAGTCATTCAGGTGCTTATCTAATAGTTTCTTGAAGCCATCGATGCTCCCCGCTCAGACCACCGCCTGTGGAAGGGAATTCCACATCCTTGCTGCTCTTACAGTAAAGAACCCTCTACGTAGTTTAAGGTTAAACCTCTTTTCTTCTAATTTTAATGAGTGGCCACGAGTCTTGTTAAACTCTCTTCTGCAAAAAAGTTTTATTTCTATTATAGGGTCACCAGTACAGTATTTGTATTTCGAAATCATATACCCTCTCAAGCGTCTCTTCTCCAGAGAGAATAAGTTCAGTGCTCGCAACCTTTCCTCATAACTAAGATCCTCCATACCCTTTATTAGCTTTGTTGCCCTCCTTTGTACTCGCTCCATTTCCAGTACATCCTTCCTGAGGACTGGTGCCCAGAACTGGACAGCATACTCCAGGTGTCTTGTAGAGTGGGAGAATTATTGTTTTATCTCTGGAGTTGATCCCCTTTTTAATGCATGCCAATATTCTGTTTGCTTTGTTAGCAGCAGCTTGGCATTGCATGCCATTGCTGAGCCTATCATCTACTAGGACCCCCAGGTCCTTATTCATTCTAGATTCCCCCAGAGGTTCTCCCCCCAGTGTATAGATTGCATTCATATTTTTGCCACCCAAATGCATTATTTTACATTTTTCTACATTGAACCTCATTTGCCATGTCCACCCCATTAATTTGTTCAGATCTTTTTGCAAGGTTTCCACATACTGCGGAGAAGTTATTGCCCTGCTTAGCTTAGTATCGTCTGCAAATACAGAGACTGAACTGTTTATCCCATCCTCCAGGTCGTTTATGAACAAATTAAATAGGATTGGTCCCAGCACAGAACCCTGGGGAGTTTACGTCTGACATGCGTGTTTTCAGCGATTGCAAGGAGATCGTGCTGTGACGTGAGCATGCAGCTGTTGCAAGGAGTTTATACTGTGACCCGTGCTTGCAGTGACAGCAAGGGGATTTGTGTTGAGATGAGTGATTTCAGCGACTGCAAGAAAACATGCTGTGACGTGTGCCTGCAGCGATTGCCAGGAATTTACGTTTGAGAGGCGTGCTTACCATGATAGCAAGGAGCTTGCAGCGAGCTTGCAGCGACTGCAAGGAAATGTGGTGTGGTGTGACATGTGCTAGCAGCGATTGCGAGGAGTTTATCTTTGAGCCACCAGCTTGTGGCAAATGCACGGCATACGTACTATGATGTGAGCTTGCAGCGATTGCAAGGAGTTATGCTGAGCTGTGTGATTTCCAGCTATTGCAAGGTGTTATACTGAGATGCGTGTGTGCAGCGATTGCAAGAAAGGTAACCTACTGATAGGCAAAAATAAAGAGAAGGATAGCAGAAATTGTTTGTGTAGGAATGAACTGTGACCCTGACCGGTTGCAGCTGTGTTTTGTGAGTGTAAGCAATGCCTTCGACATGAATGGTTGTGCTGCTGATGCAACTAGACCCAAACGGAGTGTGGTAGGTGTGCAACAAACCCGAGATGACTCGATAGCAATGTCAGTGGCGTAAACCGATGAAACCGGTGCGAGACACGACCGATGCGAACTGTTGTGTCGCCAGTGTGACTAGGATCTAATCAGATTGTGGTAGGTATGCAATTAATCCAATGTAAATGTGACACAAATTGGTTAGTAGAAATTACATAAATAACAAATCGTAGGGTATGATAAGAACCGATACAAATCAGTGTGCGGGATCAAGTGATGCGAACCGTTCTGCCGCCGATGTGACTAGGTTCGAATCGGACTGTGGTAGGTATGCAATTAATCTGATTCGAATCGGAGAAGAAACAGTAAACAGGCCTGTAACTGGCTGTGTGGTGCAGCGCTGTGTGTGTGACGCATTTAACAAATAACTCTGGGATTAGTATGTTGGTGGATTAACGACTGCGCACTGGAGAACTTCGAACAATTCATAAGTTCCACAGTGAAAACCGAACAAACGGAATGGGGAAAATAACGAGAACTAAAAGGTGATTGAACATGAAAGAAAAGGGGGTTACGAATCCTACCCGCGACAGTGAGCAAGACTTGATTGACAAACAACGAATAAGCATGTACTGTATTCGGAACAACAGACTCACGAACACGCAGTGAGCTGAAGAGTCGGCCTGGTGACGTAACCAATCGCGCTCCTGAACCAACAAAGAGTAAGGGCAAGTGGTTGGCTTAAATATCCTCTAGGCTCCTGCCTTAAATTCAGGCCACTATACTGGCCTTCTAATATATATATATATATATATATATATATATATATATATATATATATATATATATATATAGACCCTGCAACTACAGAGTGATACCTGTTGATCAGAAATGCACTCTGCACAATGTTTTTGTCGACAGAGTGGTGTCAGTCCTGCCCAGTTTTCATTTGTTAAACTACTCCAACTCGCCCCATGCAATTCTCCCCAACATAGAGACTAATCATTTTGCAGGCCTAAGATACGAAACATAAAATGTGATATTCTCACCAGATTTTGAGGGATTTTGTGGAAAATCTCTGAAACAGTATAAATGTGCTTATGCCATGTTCCCAACAACTTACGAACCTGTCAAAAAACACTGGGTAAATGGCAACATATTACATTTTACAGGAAGACGTTAAACATGGGGTTCCAAATGGAATTAGTAACTAATGGTTCCATGAGTGTGATGACAGAAATAGGACAGAGTGCGAAATAATCTGAGTACAATACAGACACCCAGGAGAGAGGATAGAGGGTCAAAGTGGTCAAACAGTATTACTTTGCCAACTGATGGTACGAACAGGGAGGCCGAGCAACTGCACTTTACCAGAGCTGTTGAAGCTTGTGGTGCAGGTCAACTTCCAGTATCCAACAATGGAATTGTCTAGATAGACAACCACAAACAGGAACGGCTAGTATAGTTCAACAAGACTGAAAACAATTACCAATAAAAGCCAGATTAGGAAATGCAAGACCGATGGGCCTATCCCAACCACTGAAAAAGACAGATGGCGACTAAATCAGCTAAATCAGCTAAATGTCCCAGCACTGGCAGGGGAGGGCGGAGTACCTAGACAAATTCGCCAACACAAGTATGATGGTATGGATCTGCGCTGTGACAATATATAGTGCCTTGAAAAAGTATTCATACCCCTCGAAATTTTCCACATTTTGTCATGTTACAACCAAAAACGTAAATTGTGAGGTGGAAGGCAAATGATAAATGGTTTTAAATATTTTTTTACAAATAAATATGTGAAAAGTGTGGCATGCATTTTGCCGCAATTACAACTGCAAGTCTATTTGCGTATGTCTCTACCAGCTTTGCACATTTAGAGAGTGAAATGATTGCCCATTGTTCTTTGTAGAATAGCTCAAGCTCTGTCAGATTGGATGGGGAGTATCTCTGAACAGCAATTTTCAAGCCTTGCCACGGATTCCACATTGGATTTAGGTCTGGACTTTGACTGGGCCATTCTAACACATGAATATGCTTTGATCTAAACCATTCCATTGTAGCTCTGGCTGTATGTTTAGGGTCTTTGTCCTGCTGGAAGGTGAACCTCCACCCCAGTCTCAAGTCTTTTGCAGACTCTAACAGGTTTTTTTCTAAGATTGCCCTGTATTTGGCTCCATCCATCTTCCCATCAACTCTAGTCAGCTTCCCTGCCCCTGCTGAAGAAAAGCATCCCCACAACATGATGCTGCCACCATGTTTCACAGTAGGGATGGAGTGTTCAGGGTGATGTGCAATGTTAGTTTTCCGCCACACATAGTGTTTTGCTTTTAGGCCAAAAAGTTCAATTTTGGTCTCATCTGACCAGAGCACCTTCTTCCACATGTTTGCTGTGTCCCCCACATGGCTTCTCGCAAACTGCAAACAGATCTTCTCATGGCTTTCTTTCAACAATGGCTTTCTTCTTGCCACTATTCCATAAAGGCCAGATTTGTGGCGTGCACAACTAATAATTGTCCTGTAGACAGATTCTCCCACCTGAGCTATGGATTTCTGCAGCTCCTTCAGAGTTAACATTGGCCTCTTGGCTGCTTCTCTGATTAATGCTCTCCTTGCCGGCCTGTCAGTTTAGGTGGACGGCCATGTCTTGGTAGGTTTGCAGTTGTGCCATACTCTTCCCATTTTCAGATGATGAATTGAACAGTGCTCAAATGCTTGGGATACTTTTTTATAACCTAACCCTGCTTTAAACTTCTCCACAACTTTATCCCTGACCTGTCTGGTGTGTTCCTTGGCCTTCATGATGCTGTTTGTTCACTAAGGTTCTCTAACAAACCTATGGGGGCTTCACAGAACAGCAGTATTAATACTGAGATTAAATTACACACAGGTGGACTCTATTTACTAATTAGGTGACTTCTGAAGGCAATTGGAGTCAGTAGATTTTAGTTAGAGGCATGGGCGTCCACAGAACTAAATATGCAAAATATGGCCACAACAGATGTATTGCAAAACATTGCAATATAGAAAGATGTACATTCTCTAGGCTATATTTATATGGGCATCATGGACTGGTATGCATGAGAGACTAACCTCCATACAAAGTGAAGAAGATATTATAACACACACGAATATATTTTTCCAGCAATAGCTCAGCTGTCCAACTTTCCAAGCAATATATATATATATATATATATATATATATATATATTTATTATTATTATTATTATTCAGGATTTATATAGCGCCAACAGTTTACGCAGCGCTTTACAATATAAAAGGGAGACAATACAGTTATAATATAATACAATACAATACAATAGGATTAAGAGGGCCCTGCTCAGAAGAGCTTACAATCTAATAGGGTGGGGCAGGTGGTACAAAAGGTTGTAACTGTGGGGAATGAGCTGGTGGAAGTGGTAGGAGATTAGTTGGAGACGTGATAGGCTTTCCTGAAGAGATGAGTTTTCAGGGATTGCCTGAAGGTAGCAAGAGTAGGGGCTAGCCGGATAGATGGAGGTAGCGAGTTCCAGAGGATGGGAGAGGCTCTGGAGAAATCCTGGAGACGAGCATGGGAGGAGGAGATGAGAGAGCTTGAAAGCAGGAGGTCTTGAGAAGAGCGGAGAGGACGATTTGGGTGATATTTGGAGACAAGATTAGTGATGTAGCTTGGGGCAGAGTTGTGAATGGCTTTGTATGTTGTGGTTAGAATTTTGAATTTAATTCGCTGGGTGATTGGGAGCCAGTGTAGGGATTGAAGTAGAGGGTTGGCAGACACTGAGCGGTTGGTAAGGTGGATAAGTCTGGCAGCAGCATTCATGATAGACTGAAGAGGGGATAGCCTATGGAGCGGTAGGCCAATGAGAAGGGAGTTGCAATAGTCAAGGCGAGAGATAACAAGGGAGTGAATGAGGAGCTTGGTGGTTTCATTTGTTAAAAAAGGGCGAATTTTAGAGATGTTACGGAGGTGAATTCTACAAACTTTTGACAATGATTGGATTTGAGGCTGAAATGACAAGTCGGAGTCTAGGATTACACCTAGTACCCTGGCGTGAGGGGAGGGACTGATGGTTGCATTGTTGATTTTGATGGAAAAGTCATGGAGGGGGGCACGGGCGGGGGGGAATATTAATAGCTCAGTTTTAGAGAGATTTAGTTTAAGGAAGTGGTGCGACATCCATGCTGATATGTCAGTTAGTAAGTTAGTAATGCGAGAGGAGACTGAAGGAGTGAGGTGAGGAGTAGACAGATAGATTTGGGTGTCATCAGCGTATAAGTGGTATTGGAAGCCGTGGGCAGTTATTAGGTGACCAAGGGAGGTGGTGTAGATAGAGAAGAGAAGGGGTCCGAGCCTTGGGGGACCCCCACAGAAAGGGGCAATGGAGAGGAGGAGACAGAGTTGTAGGTGACACTGAAGGAGCGCTGTGATAAATAGCCAGAGAACCAGGATAGAGCAGAATCTCGGAGGCCAAGGGAATGTAGTTTATTGAGAAGGAGCGGGTGGTCAACAGTATCAAAGGCCGCAGAGAGGTCAAGTAGTAGGAGTATGGAGTACTGGCTGTTGGTTTTAGCAGTTAGTAAATCGTTAGTGAGTTTTAGTAAGGTAGTTTCCGTGGAGTGCTGCGAGCGAAAGCCAGACTGTAAGGGGTCAAGAAGGTTATTTTTATTGAGGTAGGAGCTAAGACGGTTGTAGACTAAGCGTTCTAGAAGTTTAGAGGTGAATGGGAGTAATGAGATGGGTCTTAAGTTGTTCAGGTCGGTAGGGTCCAGTGAGGGCTTTTTAAGAATGGGAGTGATCTGTGCATGTTTTAGAGGGGAGGGGAAAATGCCACTAGAAAGGGAGAGATTGAAGATGTGGGTGAGGGAGCATAGGATAGAAATATATATATATATATATATATATATATATATATATATATATATATATATATATTCTCCTCCTAACTGGCAAAGTGGCACTGCAGTGCTGTCACCTGTGGTTCTTCAGTGATGCAATAGCACTGGCAGCGTATTCTCTCTCGGCCACTGCACACACCTGTGGGAGAAGCCGGGGCCGCGCCGGCCAGATCGGCATAGTGACGTTACACAGGCAGGCTGAGGCAGCCAATCACGTTCCAGAACAGCCAAGATGTCGAGCAGAGGCCAATTCGATGATCAGGCCCGGGGGGGAGGGAGGGGCAGATGTCTGTATCAATCTGTGATAAGTCGTAACAGACTGAGAGCAGCCCCAGGCCAGCAGACATAGAAAAAATGTCCACGGCTGCCGTGGAGGCAGCCATTGCGTTACACAGGGCAACTGTCTTCACTCTTCAACACCTTCTTACGATTCTGGGGGGGGGTAAATTGCCCCCCCTTGCCCTATGCTGCGGCCCATGATTAGGGGTATCAGAGTAAAGGAAGCTGAATACAAATGCACGCCACACTTTTCACATATTTATTTGTAAAAAAAATTTGAAAACCATTTATCATTTTCCTACTACTTCACAATTATGTGCCACTTTGTGTTGGTCTATCACATAAAATCCCAATAAAATACATTTACATTTTTGGTTGTAACATGACAAAATGTGGAAAATTTCAAGGGGTATGAATAAAATATACTCACACCAAAACAAATAAATACTGTATATAAAAATAATGCAGCGCCCGTGAGTTAATAAAGCTAAAGCAATATATTAAACAAAAACGTCAATAGTGAATGAAGCAGTCCATGTACAGTTGGGAAAGAAAGGAATCCTCCACTATCCTGCAAGTCTTCTCTTAGTGCCAAAACACCACCACTTTTAGTGGTGGTATTTTAATGGTGGTATTTTGGCACTTGGAGAGAACTTGCCAGATGGTGAAAGATTCTTTTCTTTTGCGAATGCACATGGACTGCTTCATTCACTAATAACTTTTTTGTTTACTATATTGCTTTTGATTTATTAATTTACTGTCTCTGCACTATATTTAAAACATTAGCCACAAACACAAAACAGATGAAGCACAAATAGCAGAAACACAGAATGACAAAATATCTGTGAAATAAAATCCACTTTGAGGCACTAAAGGTGGGAAAAGGTGAAAATACACCATCTTTGTGACAGAGAGTCTTTGTAGAGTGTGTTGACATTAAATTATATGTGAGCCTTTACCTTGTAAAACAATCTATTCAGTTTAAAATAGAAATGCAAGCCAAACAAATTGTGTGTGTTTGTGTGTGTATGTATATATATTTATAAATACCTTTTTTACTTTGTTTTTATATGTGATCACATGATCTCGGTGACTTGGAGAGATAGGGAGATGGGGGTGGAGACTGCGGGAAGCCGTGTCAGCAGGAGGCAGAGAAACAGCAATACACTGATCTTCCCGGTGAAGAGCTGTGCAGGGGGGCATATCAGCACAAGCCATTGGATTACAGTAAGGCTATGCTCCCAAGTAGAATGCAAAAAAGAAAACTGACCACATTTGGATGGGTGTGCTTCCATGCTCTGGTGTGGTCATTTTGAATAAGGAAGGCAGGGGGACTGGCAGCATCACCAAGTATTTCACACAAAGTGAGCAATGCAAAGAGAACAGGATACATTTTATTACAATTACATGGTAACATGGACACATTTCAGGAATGTGAAATGTTGGACTAACATACACTTTCAGGGCTTTTAATTTTGGTTACTAACAAAAAGCCCTGAATGCCTACAAACTGATCCAGTATCAAAGGAGATTAAAATATGGCTGTCACACTTCAAAGGGAAAGTACACATCATCAGAAAATAAGTATACATTGTGGTAGAATGCTGACTCTACTAATGTCAGGGTTATAGCTAGTCATTTACTGGCCCAATAGCAATAACAAATAGCAGGGGTGACTTTGGGCACACAACAATCTAAAGTAGCACCTTAATGATTATTAAGTGCTCACAGTAACATACCCTTCCGCTGCAGCTGCTACATGCCCATCTGTTCCAGTACATTTGTGAGTACAGTGGCTGCTTGTTTTCATTCATTTTAATAAATCATTAAAGTACTGCACTAGACCGGAGCATCCTCTCTCTGTGATTTTGTTTAGCAGTTTCAAGCTTGTCCCTGAGCTTTACATTTGCTGCAAGATTGGGCACATGCCCACAGTTATATTAACCCTATGTATAAACTGTCAAGGCTACCTATGTTAACACTTTAATGTTATATGTTTTTAGGCACTTGCTATAACTATTTTGAATATTATTTATTATTTTCTGTTAGTATTGATTATCATTGTTCTGTCACACTTTGAAGTTTAGTTTAGTTTATCATCTCTGTGAGCACTGAATGCTGCAGTATTTCAAAGAGCCTTTTGGGTATGTAAGCAGAAAATCAAAAACTTAAGTGCTGAATTTCTTTGTCTCTCCAAGTTGATATATTGAAGTCTTTTATTAATGTGTGAATTAAAACCCAGTCTAAACAACTGGTGATCATGTCAGTCCCCATCACAATCTATATTTTGTGTGATTAAAGGTGCGCTACATACACTATTAATAAATATATGCTAATATGCTAATAAAAATATATTTTAAATAAAATTGTAAATATATAATTGTGTTATAATTTATCGTGATTAAATCATAGCAAATATAGACCAAAGGAACAACCTTGCAGTAATCCTAAGGGAATGACAAGTCCACATATTGCTTTGTATCATCAAACATTGTGGTGTGAAATACAAATAAGTCAAAGGAAACTCGGATTGGATGAGAATCTCCTTTGTATATGAAGTTCAACATATAGTGCGATTGCACTCTCTATCAGCTCACTTTTTATGTTAGTTAGTCTCCGGTATTGTGTTTCAATCATGCAATTAAAAGCAGAGAAACATTCATTGTGCAATGTACTTTAAGCTATTTTCTTGGTAAGAAACTGGATACACTCACTTGGATCAATCTATTGTTAGCGCATAGAGCAGTCATCCGTCCACCAATAATCTCCTCCTCGCGCTGAGCTGCGAGTAACACTCTGGCACTATGGATGACGTCACTAGGCTCCTCCCGACGCGTTGCGTCACATGTCACGTGACTTTATCAAGGGTAGCCATGTGACGGTCGGGTTCCATACTTGTAGCGTGCCGGTTGCCATAGCAACTACGGTGGTTGATCGAACATCATACTGGGTCTGCGCTTTTACTTTATTACATTAAAAACAACTCTTTTTACAAGACATTATCAAAATAAAACACTGGTCTATAATAAAATTGAAATTACTCTTAGGTATGATATTACTACGTTCCGCATATGGTTTGGTATCACATAACTCCCTCTAGTGGCAGAACTTATAGTTACAATTAACTCCATCGCTATTCATAGGTAATGCTTGATTCTGCTTGGCATACATTATCCATACATGATGAAGCTACTAATACGTAAACTGCCTATTATAACTCCTAGTATGTACATACACAAACTATTATATTTTAAATAATTTAATTAAAATTGAAATGATGATTGAGGTAAAAATTAGATAATAATAAAGGTAAAAATGGCATCATTCACCACCTGTTTCCATTACCTATCAGTAATATATTATCTTAAATATGCCATGTGATGATATTCCTATAGCCCATGTATTATACGTTATGAGGTATTATGATCTACTGTACTATAATATTAGAGAAAAAATATATTTTTTTTAAAAAACATTTTTTTTTAAAGTTTTTTTGAAACAAGTATAAAAATATTATAAAATTACTTTAAAATATCTATCAAAATTAATGTTAAAAATCAGAGATAAAACAGTTAAGATCAAACGCAATATTTAGGCCTTTAGGAGTAAAAGTGTCTGCCTCAAATATCCATCTGGACTCACTCTTACTAAGTTCTTTGATTTTGTTGCTTCCTCTTCAATGGGGCTTATACTTTTCTATGGCCCAAAATTTGAGTGACCCAGGATCCTTATTGTGATGAGTGGCAAAGTGACGTGATACGCTGTGTTTTGGGAACCCACTTTTGAGGTTCTGTATGTGTTCCCTTAACCTCTTCCACATGGGGCGTTTGGTTCTCCCTATATACTGAAGGGGACACGAACATTGTAACATATAAACTACCCCTTCTGTTCTACAAGAGATGAAGTCTTGGATTTTATACTCTTTGTTTGTGCTGATTGACCTAAAGCTTGTGCTTTTTTGCCCTCCCAGATTGGTATTTTGACACGCGAAGCATCTTTTGCAGGGGTAAAATCCCTTTCCCTGGAAGAAGGATAATTTGGTAGTTCTCTTAGGGGGATCCATAATGTTTTTTGCTATCTTGTCCCTTAGTGTGGGTGCCTTTTCCTAGGAATTTGGGATACCGTACCTCTTGTAGGAAAACATTGTTGCAGGATAAAGATAAAAAACCTCCAAACTCAGTATTGTACCTCTTATATTTAATTATAATACTCAGCACAAAGATGTGGAAAGGTTCATCGCAAAACATTGGCCACTTCTTAAGGCAGATAAACAACTGAATAATATATTACCTGAAAAGCCATTTATAGTTTACAGAAAGGCACCCACACTAAGGGACAAGATAGCAAAAAACATTATGGATCCCCCTAAGAGAACTACCGAATTATCCTTCTTCCAGGGAAAGGGATTTTATCCCTGCAAAAGATGCTTCGTGTGTCAAAATACCAATCTGGGAGAGCAAAAAAGCACAAGCTTTAGGTCAATCAGCACAAACAAAGAGTATAAAATCCAAGACTTCATCTCTTGTAGAACAGAAGGGGTAGTTTATATGTTACATTTGTCGTGTTTTCATGTTTTTTAAAAATATGTATTTTTTCTCTAATATTATAGTACAGTAGATCATAATACCTCATAACGTATAATACATGGGCTATAAGAATATCATCACATGGCATATTTAAGATAATATATTACTGAAAGGTAATGGAAACAGGTGGTGAATGATGCCATTTTTACCTTTATTATTATCTAATTTTTACCTCAATCATCATTTCAATTTTAATTAAATTATTTAAAATATAATAGTTTGTGTATGTACATACTAGGAGTTATAATAGGCAGTTTACGTATCAGTAGCTTCATCATGTATGGATAATGTATGCCAAGCAGAATCAAGCATTACCTATGAATAGCGATGGAGTTAATTGTAACTATAAGTTCTGCCACTAGAGGGAGTTATGTGACACCAAACCATATGCGGAATGTAGTAATATCATACCTGAGAGTAATTTCAATTTTATTATAGACCAGTGTTTTGATAATGTCTTGTAAAAAGAGTTGTTTTTAATGTAATAAAGTAAAAACACAGACCCAGTATGATGTTCGATCAACCACCGTAGTCACTATGGCAACCGGCACGCTATAAGTATGGAACCTGACCGTCACATGACTACCCTTGATAAAGTCACGTGACATGTGACGCAACGCGCCGGGAGGAGCCTAGTGACGTCATCCATAGTGCCAGAGTGTTACTCGCAGCTCAGCGCGAGGAGGAGATTATTGGTGGATGGCTGACTGCTCTATGCGCTAACAATAGATTGATCCAAGTGAGTGTATCCAGTTTCTTACCAAGAAAATAGCTTAAAGTACATTGCGCAATGAATGTTTCTCTGTTTTTAATTGCATGATTGAAACACAATACCGGAGACAACTAACAGTGAATTACCAACATAAAAAGTGAGCTGATAGAGAGTGCAATCGCACTATATGTTGAACTTCATATACAAAGGAGATTCTCATCCAATCCTTTGAGTTTCCTTTGACTTATTTGTATTTCACACCACAATGTTTGATGATACAAAGCAGTATGTGGACTTGTCATTCCCTTAGGATTACTGCAAGGTTGTTCCTTTGGTCTATATTTACTATGATTTAATCACGATAAATTATAGCACAATTATATATTTACAATTTTATTTAAAATATATTTTTATTTGCACAATATTAATAGTGTATGTAGCGCACCTTTAATCACACAAAATATTTTTTTCTAGTAGTGTTATCAGACCACTAAACTAAGGTGCAGCTTCATACCCAATAATTCAATTTTGGTGTATGCGGATTAATATTTTTATTTTGTTGGTGTATGTGGAAGCACATGGGAGTGTAATAGCAACACATATTATTTGGATCTAGACATTTTAACCACCTTATATATGCACCCTATATATGCACAATCATCACATATAATTATTTATCAGTAGAATCCATAAGCGCTTTAGTTTTATTCTTACTAAACATCACAATCTATAGTTTCCACTATTCATGAAATCAGATATGTTGTAGAATACTTAGGTTGTGTACATTCTTTTTTCTTGGGACCTACAGAATGCAGTGCAAGGGATAATAGCTAATTTTCTCCAGGGGAGAGGAGAAACAGTTTATACCTCTCTTTGATCCTCTGCTCCACCGGCAGATGGCACTCCCCCAGGCTCAAGCAGTGGATTGTCCCTCGGCATCCTCAAGTCCAGAGCAAGGATCTGGTTTCGATGATGTCAAGACTCTAGACCACAAGAGCATGTTCTAGCTGCAGGAAGGAGTGGAGGATTGGATAGGTATATTTCCCTTTATTATTTTTAAATATTTTGTATGTATTCTATATACATCAGAAACAGAAAACAAGCACCCCTCCAAGTATTGCCCCCTATAAACATAATTGTAAACATCAATGTGTGTAACTCTCTAAAAAGTAGAAAAAGAGGGCAGGATAGGTAGGGTGGGAGCTCTCAGTGAGTACATCATATATCACTCAGAATAAAAAACCTGTATGAGCTCTACCAACCCAATTGTGTACCTTTAAACACAGCTACTGTACATATTAGGATTGCAAAAATGTTTTATTGTATCGAATACATAGAAAAGCCAACATTAAAATCCAAATAATTCAATCTTGACATTCATACAGGTAAAACTCCACGTCCACCTCTCATACCCATATCCAATGACCATATATTTAACAATGAGATCTCTGGTATATGAAACACAGTTGTGTTGCTGACATCCTCAATTGTGCCAACGCAGAGGGATGGATATTGTGTAGATACAAGAGTCAATGCTTGGCTAAATTCCTGCAAGGGATGGATTCGCAATGAGAATGGATGATGCGTGTAAACTACCAATCCTGATCCCTGGTGGACCATTTGTACTCCAAAGAATGAAGTCCCAAACAAAAAATGCAGTTCCAAGAATCTATTTGATAAGTGTACTTAACGTGTTCTTCGGAGCGTCAGTGTAGTAGGCACAGATTGAATGCTTGTTCCTTGCAGGGTCTACCAAGCCATAGACAGTGAAGTGGTATGCTTTGGTCACAAGGACAAGGGTGGACTGTGGAGTAGCCTTTTTTGTTTTGGGACTTCATTCTTTAGAGTACAAATGGTCCATAAGGGACCGGGATTGGTAGTTTACACGCATCATCCATTCTCATTGTGAATCCCAGCACAGTGTGAGGGAGGGATTTCAGGACATGTCTCTACCTACAGACTCTACACAAGTGGTTCTCAACTCCTGTCCTCAGGACCCACTAACAGGCCAGGTTTGCAACATAACTGAAATATATCACAGCTGATATCATTTGCTGCTCAGTGATTGCAGTATTCTAGTCTGCATCTCCCCAAGGTAATACTTAAAATCTGTTAGTGGGTCCTGAGGACAGGAGTTGAGAACCACTGCTCTACACCTACATGGCAAACTTTGTTAAACAGACTGTGAATATAATCCTGATTACTGCACCCCCTCTGGGCCACTATTGTTATTATGTGCTTCTATAGCTGCCTTTAACCACTTCAGCCCCAGAAGAATTTATCCCTGTCAGGGTACCATTGGCACCGAACCGGGGCGTCGGCGTACGCCTATGCGCCGGCGCGCTCCGTTATGCGCTGTTCAGCAAATCCCTGTTGTTCCCGGGCGTCGGCGTGGCGCTAGGGCGCGCGTGGGTACGCGGCGCTTGTGCGCGCGCGCGTGTGCACGTGCGCGTGTACGGGCTTGCGCGCGTTCGCGATAGCGCCGGCTTGGCGCCAAAGTGCACATAAAAGTCCCCCTGTGCCTCTGGCACATTGCTGCTTCGTCTCAGCTTCATGATTCTTGTATTTGAACCTGATTGCTTGCTACCTATCTGACCCGGCTTGTCTGACCATCTGTCCTGCTCCAATCCGACCCGGCCTGTCCGACTATTCTTCTACTACCTGCCTGATACCGTTGCCGATCTCTGCCTGCCTACCGACTCTGCCTCAGCCTGCTGTTTTGCCTGTCTCATATCCTTGCTGACCCGGACCGTCTGACCCTGCTTGTTCCTGTTTAGTCCTTGCTGTTGCACCTTCAGCCTCAGCTCCAGAGACCTCTGCATCTCCAAGTGTTCCAGTTTGCTGCCTCCAGTCTCACCTGATCTGCAGTCCAGCCATCCCTGTGGGATCTCTCATCACTTCAGCATCAGAGACTCAGCTCAACAGGCACTCCTACCCCACTGTGCTCAGGAGACCACTGTCCCCACTCCAGTGGCTCCTGAACCAGCGTTGTATGAGAGGTCTTCTCCTACAAGTCAGGCTCTACTACCAGGTACCTAACAGTACGAAGCAGCCATGTCTGAGCCTGCAGGAGATACCTCTCCATTGAAGGAGATATGCACACACCTGGCAGCTCTCACCCAAGCAGTGCAAGCCCTTCAGGACAATTATAACAGACTGGAGGGACAAGTTCAGAATCTTGCAGGGTCTAACCCTTCAACCTCCTCTTCAGCTGCTGCCCCAACACAGACTGTTCCAGGGCCTTCAGTGGTAATGCTCCCGCCTGAACCACGGGTCCCCATTCCTGAAAGGTTCTCCGGAGACCGGGCTAAGTTTCGGGGTTTCCGCAATGCTTGCCAGCTCTTTTTTGCCTTACAGCCCAGAACCTTTTCGCTGGAAGCCACTAAAGTTGGATTTGTAATTTCCCTCCTACAAGGGGAACCACAGATCTGGGCACATCGTTTACTTGAAGGGGACTCTGCTCTAACTCAAACCTTATCCGCTTTCTTCGAAGCCATGGCACAATTATATGAGGATCCTCAACAGACTGCCACAGCCGAATCTGCTCTGCTCGCGCTCCAACAAGGCCGCAGACCTGCGGAGGACTATGTTACTGAATTCAGATGTTGGAGCGCGGACACCCAGTGGAATAACGTGGCTCTGCATCATCAGTTCCGCATTGGACTGTCTGAAAGTTTAAAAGATGAACTTGCTCAAGTTGGTATTCCAAATACCTTGGAGGCCTTGATCACCCTAACCATTCAGATCGATCGTCGCCTCCGAGAACGCCGATCTGAACGATCAGTTCAACCAAACCGCCCGACCTGGATGACACCACGAGCCCCGATTCCTGCATCACGCTACTTACCTGTGCCCAGTCCAAATTCAGTCAATACCACACCAGATACCTCCGAACCAATGCAGTTAGGTCTGATGCGACCTGCCCTGTCTCCTGAAGAACGTGCCCGACGTCGACAATTAAATCTGTGTCTTTACTGTGGAGGAACCGGGCATTATGTCCATAATTGCCCAGTCAGAATAAGTAAGTGCTCATCTCCTATACTTACCAGTCTCTCTGCTTTATCTATAAATCCTACCCACCTTGCCATTCCTCTCTCATTACAGCTTCAAGAAAGGACACTCCAAGTCAACGCAATTATTGACTCCGGGGCATGCAGCTGCTTTATAGACTTAAACTTTGCCAATCAGCACAACATCCCTTTACGGACTAAAGCCCATGGACTTTCTGTCTTTCTTGCCGATGGCTCCCGTATTGGATCCGGACAAGTGACACAAGAGACCCTGCCATTATCCGCTACAACTTCTTCTCAACACAAGGAATTGCTGATCCTTGACGCCATCACCTCCCCTATGTTTCCCATTATCCTGGGCATTCCCTGGCTACAAGCCCACAATCCACACATCCACTGGGCATCAGGAGAAGTGAAATTTCTGTCATCCTACTGCCAGGAACACTGTTTGGCGAAAGATTCGGATCCCCAAGCTACCCTACTTTGCCTGGACTCCGACCAGACATATTGTCAGGTCATTCCCAAACACTATCATGACTACATTGATGTCTTCAGCAAAAAGGGGGCAGATTCTCTTCCACCTCATCGTCCCTACGATTGCCCCATCGAATTGCTGCCAGGATCCGAAATTCCCTTTGGACGCATTTTCCCCTATCTGAGAAGGAACAAGAAGTGTTGAAAACATATATAGATGAAAACTTGGCCAAAGGATTCATTCGCCATTCTACTTCTCCAGCAGGTGCGGGAATATTCTTTGTTACTAAGAAGGACAAATCTCTCCGCCCGTGTATTGACTACCGAGAATTGAATAAAATCACGGTCAAAAATCGTTATCCCCTACCCTTGATACCCGAACTGTTCCAGAAATTATGGACTGCCGTCATTTTTTCTAAGCTTGATCTAAGAGGGTCCTATAATCTGATCCGCATTCGGGCTGGGCATGAGTGGAAAACAACTTTTCGGACCTGATTCGGGCATTATGAATATTTAGTCATGCCTTTTGGACTCTGCAATGCCCCTGCGACCTTTCAACACCTAATTAACGATGTGCTTAGAGACTTTTTAGATCTGTTTGTGATCGCATATCTAGACGATATTCTGATCTTTTCAGAATCCCTAGAGCTCCATCGGAAACATGTTTGCCAAGTGTTGGGTCGTCTCCGCTTACACAGACTTTATGCAAAGGCGGAGAAATGCGAGTTTGAACAACAGAGCATCCAATTCTTGGGCTTGATTATCTCCTCAACTGGCATCAAGATGGACCCACAGAAGGTTTCTGCCGTTCTGGACTGGCCGGTACCCCTGGACAAGAAAGGGGTTCAGCGATTCATCGGGTTCGCAAACTTTTACAGGAAGTTTATCAAGGGTTTCTCTGCAATAATCGCACCAATCACACAACTGACCAAACAGAATACCCGTTTTTCCTGGAATCATCTAGCCCAAGAGGCTTTTGAGAACCTCAAGAGACTTTTTACCTCAGCACCTATTCTCAGTCACCCTGAACCATCCTTGCCATTCATTTTAGAAGTGGACGCTTCGGAGATAGCGGTCGGTGCGATACTCTCGCAACGAAAGGGCAGTAAGGATGTTATGCACCCCGTAGGGTTCTTCTCCCGAAAACTCTCCTCTGCGGAGAGAAACTATGATGTCGGTGATCGGGAGCTTCTTGCCATCAAGACTGCATTAGAGGAGTGGAGGTACCTCTTGGAGGGGGCTGTGCATCCAGTGCTAATTTATACTGATCACAAGAATTTAGAATATTTACGATCTGCTAAAAGACTAAAACCCCGTCAAGCCCGTTGGGCGCTGTTTTTCTCACGCTTTTCCTTCCACGTTACGTATCGGCCAGGTTCAAGAAATGTCAAACCAGACGCATTATCACGAATGCATGACAACCCAAGGGACTTATCTGCTCCGGACACCATTTTACCTGCAAACAATTTTTTGCTCATACAAACTGATCTTCTCTCTCAGATTAAGGAAGCATCTTCTGAATCAGCCAGACCCACAGGGTTTACCTTAAGTAGCAAGGACAGACTGTTCTGGAAAGGTAGCCAAATTTTTGTTCCTGAGGAGGTTCGGGTCAAGGTCTTGGCACTCCTTCACGATCACCCACTGGCAGGTCACTTTGGGGTTCGTAAAACCCTGGAATTGGTACAGCGTACCTTCTGGTGGCCCAATTTAAAGGACTTTTGTGAGAAGTATGTCAAATCTTGCCCTATCTGTACCCAGAATAAGACTTCCAGGAGTCGAGCTTGGGGCCTGTTAAAACCTTTACCAGTACCCGATAGGCCCTGGAAGATGATATCCATGGACTTTGTTGTAGAGCTTCCATGTTCTGAGGGGTGTTCTGCTATCTTCGTGGTAGTAGACCGTTTTACCAAGATGGCCCATTTTCTTCCATTAAAAGGAACTCCGTCAGCTATTGAAACGGCTCACATCTTCATTAAGGAAATCATTAGACTTCACGGAATCCCTGTAAACAAAACCTCTGACAGAGGGGTACAATTTACCTCACGTTTCTGGAGAGCCCTGTGTGAGTCTTTAAAAATTAAACTGGCCTTGTCTTCGGCCTATCACCCTCAGACCAATGGTCAGACGGAGAGGACCAATCAGACTCTTGAGCAGTATATCAGATGTTTTACTTCTTTCTCACAAGATGATTGGGTATCCTTGCTGCCTTTGGCAGAATTTGCCTACAACAATGCCAAACATTCAGCCACTGGTCAATCCCCCTTTTTCGCTAATTATGGTTTCCATCTAACCTTCTTACCCGATTTCCTTCCAGAGTCCTCAGTCCCGGCAGTACAGAGTACGGTAGACTTCATCAATCATAACAACCAGATGTTGCAGGAAGCAGTATCCAAGGCTCAGGCGGACAGCAAGAGGATCTTTGAAGAGAAGAGGGGAATTGAAGCTTCAGCTTGGCGATCAGGTATGGCTATCTACAAGTAATATCAAACTAGCATGTCCTTCTAAGAAGTTGGCACCTAGATTTATGGGACCATTTCCGGTTAAAAGAAAGATCAATGAAGTTTCGTATGAACTAACTTTGCCTGACTCTCTTAAAATACACCCCGTGTTTCATGTGTCATTGCTCAAACCTGCTGTACCTGATCCCTTCCCCGGTAGAGGAACTAGACCTCCTGAACCTATTGTGATTGATGGCAACGAGGAATTTGAGGTCGAGGCTATCCTTGATTGCAGGAAAAGACAAGGGCAGATCCAGTTCCTAATTAAGTGGAGGGGCTACGGCCCAGAAAGTAATTCATGGGAACCAGATAGTAATGTGCATGCTAGGCGTTTAGTGCGAGCCTATTTTTCTAACCATCCGGAAAAGAAAAGGCTTTTGGGCACCCGGAGGTTGCCCCTTGGGGGGGGCAATGTCAGGGTACCATTGGCACCGAACCGGGGCGTCGGCGTACGCCTATGCGCCGGCGCGCTCCGTTACGCGCTGTTCAGCAAATCCCTGTTGTTCCCGGGAGTCGGCGCGGCGCTAGGGCGCGCGCGTGTGTGCACGTGCGCGCGTACGGGCGTGCGCGCGTTCGCGATAGCGCCGGCTTGGCGCCAAAGTGCACATAAAAGTCCCCCTGTGCCTCTGGCACATTGCTGCTTCGTCTCAGCTTCGTGATTCTTGTATTTGAACCTGATTGCTTGCTACCTATCTGACCCGGCTTGTCTGACCATCCGTCCTGCTCCAATCCGACCCGGCCTGTCCGACTATTCTTCTACTACCTGCCTGATACCGTTGCCGATCTCTGCCTGCCTACCGACTCTGCCTCTGCCTGCTGTTTTGCCTCTCTCATATCCTTGCTGACCCGGACCGTCTGACCCTGCTTGTTCCTGTTTAGTCCTTGCTGTTGCACCTTCAGCCTCAGCTCCAGAGACCTCTGCATCTCCAAGTGTTCCAGTTTGCTGCCTCCAGTCTCACCTGATCTGCAGTCCAGCCATCCCTGTGGGATCTCTCATCACTTCAGCATCAGAGACTCAGCTCAACAGGCACTCCTACCCCACTGTGCTCAGGAGACCACTGTCCCCACTCCAGCGGCTCCTGAACCAGCGTTGTATGAGAGGTCTTCTCCTACAAGTCAGGCTCTACTACCAGGTACCTAACAATCCCCTTCCAGACCGGGCCATTTTTTGCGATACGGCACTGCGTCGCTTTAACTGACAATTGCGCAGTTGTGCGATGCTGTACCCAAACAAACTTTTATGTCCCTTTTTTCCCACAAATAGAGCTTTCTTTTGGTGGTATTTGATCACCTCTGCGGTTTTTATTTTTTGCGATATAAACAAAAAAATACCGACAAATTTTGAAAAAAACACAATATTTTTTACTTTTTGCTATAATAAATATTCCCAAATTTAAAAAAAAAAAATTTCTTCCTCAGTTTAGGCCGATTTATATTCTTCACAATAAGCGCATATGGACTGGTTTGCGCAAACGTTATAGCGTCTACAAAATAGGGGATAAATTTATAGCATTTTTATTATTTTTTTTTTTTTACTAGTAATGGCGGCAATCTGCGATTTTTATTGGGACTGTGACATTGCGGCGGACAAATCGGACACTTTTGACACTTTTTTTGGGACCATTGACATTTATACGGCGATCAGAGATAAAAATAGCCACTGCTTACTGTATAAATGTCACTGGCAGGGAAGCGGTTAACACTAGGGGGCGATCAAGGGGTTAAATGTGTTCCCTCAGTGTGTTCTAACTGTAGGGGGGATAGGACTGCCTGGGGGAGGAGACCGATTGTTGTTCTTATATACTAGGAACACACAATCTGTTTCCTCTCCCCTGCCAGAATGGGGATGTGTGTGTGTTTACAGCTATGGCGATTTGCGCAGGAGAGCCGACCTGCCGCAGACAAGCGGTTACTAAAAGTATTGCACTTACATTTGTTCATATAAAAACCAGCATTGTATACAACATAGGCAGCCGCCATAACACATCTAGATACTGTAAACAGGAACCCGATAGCAAGAAACAGCTCCTTTACTCAGGGATAAAGGAGCTGTTTCTTGCTATCATGTTCCTGTTTACAGTTTTTGGATGTTTTATGGCGGCCGCCTATGTTGTATACAACGCTGGTTTTTATCTGAACAAATGTAAGTGCAATACTTTTATTAAATGACAAAGGACACACAGACTCCGCGCTTAGGACTGGAGAAAAAAGGTAAAGGTATGCAGCCTCCCCTATTAGACCCACGGGGGGGGCTAAAGTGTATAAATATTTAAGGAATGGGGTGAATGGCGCTCCCTTTAGGGGGGGATGTAAACTATATGTAGGATACCAGTGCTAACAAAACCACTGTAATGTTATGCTCATAATAATAGATAAAATGAACCCAACCCCTTGAAAACATGTACATGTAAACACTAGTCATTCCCTTTCTTGGATGTGGTGGCGGAGGTTGGAGTGCACAGATGACTGATCCAGATGTCCTGGGGCAGCGGATACAAGGGAAACGAGAACCATTGCTACAGTGACTACAGGATACCATCTGTGAAGACTGCTTATCATATCCCATATTGCCTGTTGCACCTGCAGGGGTATAAGGAGCTGGTGAGTAGGGAGCCATAGGGGGAGCACAGAAGTCACCGATCTTTCCCTGAGCACAAGAGTCGCCAGACTGTTTTGGAACTTTTCTGATAATAACATTTTCTTTTATAAAACCAATAATTTTTTGGAGCACTGTGGGCTCTTTATATATATTTTTCACATCAATATATATTTTTTTACACCAATATATTTTTTGTTGCACGTTTGCACATATGCTCAGCGCCATTGATTACTTCAGTTTACATGCGGATGTTATGCTAATTTATATTGATGGTTCTATTTTTATTTACTGTTTGTTTTAATGGAATTTTGCACTGAATGACTAGTGTTTACATATACATGTTTTCAGGGGGTTGGGTTAATTTTGTCTATTATTATGAGCATAACCTTACAGTGGTTTTGGCACTGGTATCCTACATATAGTTTACATACCCCCCTAAAGGGAGCGCCATTCACCCCGTTCCTTAAATATTTATACACTTTTATTAAATGATTCGTCTGGCATCTCCTTCATTTGCTTAGTTAAATCTGATCGTGGGGTGAATGGAGCCTGGTTTGATTATCCAATGAAAGTTCTTAATTTGATCTGAGAACACATCTCCAGCTGATGACCCCTGCAAAGATTATTACATCAAGCCTGTTTGACCCTCTGTAATAAAGGGTCCAGGCTCTCTGGTAAGAGTCTATATTGCTTGTGGTGGCGGTATCTGCACAAAGTGTAGGGTCTTCTGGATTCATCTGTAATTTCACAGATTTTGTATTTTTTACATTTTTTCACAATTGGACTTTTTGTAACACTTTATGAGCAAAATTTATGTTTAGCACAACTCTTTTTTATACATGCTATGTAATGTGATTATATCTCACTTTAGTGGTGCTGCTGGATATTTACACTGTTTAATTGCATATGTATGATTTTTTTTGCACAAGCGCAGTATTTCTTTTGTATGAATTCCCTTGTATATACACAATATCCATCCCTCTGCGTTAGCACAATTGAGGGTGTCAGCAACACAACTGTGTTTCGTTTCATATACCAGAGATCTCGTTGTTACATATATGGCCATTGGATATGTGTATGAGAGGTGGATGTGGAGTTTTACATGTATGAATGTTACGACTGAATGATTTGGATTTTAATGTTGGCTTTTCTATGTATTTGATACAATAAAACAGTTTTTGCAATCCTAATATGTACAGTGGGCTGTGTTTAAAGGTACACAATTGGGTTGGTAGAGCTCATACAGGTTTTTTATTCTGAGTGATATATTTTATATAAATATTGGGGATTTACTGTCAAAATATGATCATTTGCAGTATTAAATGTGGAGACCAAGTATTGACTTATAGGATCACAAGACTTTTTTGGATATGCTGCAGGAAAGTAGTCTGGTCCTAACAGTTCTAATTACTTTCTAAACTTCGGTTAATGTGTCTTCTGCTTGCAGAGTCACTACACAATTAGCAGGGGAAGATGCCAAAAGATTCTAGGTAATATTGGATTAGCATCCCATCGAAAGTTTCTGATGAAGAATAAAGATTTCAGATGTGTTTCTTCATGGCAGATAGGTAAGCTTTTTGAGAGATTGCTAGTAAGAAACCTATCATCAGATATAATTTAAATAGGTTTATAAATATCAAATACCGTAATAAAACATGCATAAATAAATAGGGTTTCAGGTTTATTACCTTTCAGAAAATATTTGTTTGAACCAGTAAATCTGTTTTTCATTTGTGTGGATGAAATACAAGTTAAGTTCATATCTAATTGCTTCCCTGCAACCATATGTCAGGTTTTCAATGAACAAAGATTGGTATTCTGGTTTTAATTTGAATTGCTTAGCTTTTTTCCTTTTCTAGAGTAACAGAGGGGAAAAAAATGAGGTTTACTTGATTGATAAGTGGTTGACAATCATTTATGTAACTGCTTGATATATGGTTTCTTTAAAGCAAATTGAGCGCCATCTATTTTGTTTCTGGTGGTTGAGGAACTCAAGAGAAACAGAAAACTAATTTTAGTTAGATCATAGCATTAAAAAAAAACTCTCAGAATACTGGTGATTCCAATAAATGTTAATCAAAGTGAAGGATGAACTATGAGCTACCCTGACTGAAAAAAATGAATAAATGAAGGGTAAGATTTTATTTTTATTTTTAATTCTGTATTGAAAGAAATACAGAGGATGTAGCTGATGACTTCTTTCTGAAAATGCTAATTGTCTGACTGTATAAATAAAGAAAAAATGGGGAAATGGCCTGGAATCATGTGTGTCAACTGGTATGTCTTCAAAACAACGTGTTACCAAATAAAGGTAGCGTCACTCTAGTCAAGAATACTGCCTATATATAAAAAAAAAAGCTGGTATGTCCCTGTCAAGGCTGACAGGGACCAGAAGACCAAATGAGTGTCACAGTGTACAATGTGAGGATAATTAGAAAAAGTATTAATTTATTTATGCGTAAAAAAAAATCCTAATTACATTAAACTCCTCAATGGGAGATAAAAGTTTTGACACAAACAACTTGATAGTATCCAAAGGCTACTGCGTCATGTAGTCTCTGGACGTAGCAACATATAGACAAGAAACAAAAACACACTACAAATAAAACATGTAAACAATCGTCCGGACGCCAAAGATCTATACACGGATATCCATGCCACGACTAATGCGTCGTTTGTTAATTGATCTCATAAATATGGAAAATAGGGCATGGGTATCCGTATGGAGGTCCCTGGAAGACTCAAGCCCATAAATTGATGTAGGGAGAGGGAGGGGAGGGGAGGAGAGGGAAAGAAAAAGACTGAGGAGCAGCTTAAGGGGTTAGCTGATGGTGATTAATTTCCCCTCAGAGTCAATTGAACTTGATAGCCGGTATGTGGTAGAAGATATCCATGTATAGATCTTTGGCGTCCGGACGATTGTTTACATGTTTTATTTGTAGTGTGTTTTTGTTTCTTGTCTATATGTTGCCACGTCTGGAGACTACATGATGCAGTAGCCTTTGGATACTATCAAGTTGTTTGTGTCAAAACTTTTATCTCCCATTGAGGAGTTTTATGTAATTAGTAGTTTTTTACTCATTAATAAATTTTCTAATTATCCTCACATTGTACGCTGTGACACTCATTTGGTCTTCTGGTCCCTGTCAGCCTTGACAGGGACATACCAGGTTTTTTTTTATATATAATTGTCTGACTGTCTCTGGTACCAGTTCTTTGAGGGACTCTCACCCCAAGCATGGAGATTAGAATTGAAGTCAGAACTCCTGACCTGCATGCTTGTCCCAAGTAATTATTTAGAAAAGGTACTTCACTGTACAGGTTTTCTTTTGAGAGAACAGTCAAGGAAGAGACCAAATAGGAGAGAAAATTACACAAACCATTGGGTCATGTTGGCATGAGGAAGGTCTACTATTTGTGAAAGGCCATCCATGAGCTGAACCAGCCAAAAGGTAACAAATAAGAATGATTCTAAGTGTCTTGGTTTGGTTTCTGAAGGATTCATCAACCGTAGCACAAAGGCCAAAAATTGCAAGCTTAAAACTAAACCCCACTGAAGCCATTGTACAGCCGCTGGAGCGAACAAAAGCAATTTAATTAGGCCACAATATAAACGTGGAAGATGAGGCAGGTTTTTTTCTGCAATAAACATTTGAGTGTAATGTTTCAAAGATAATAGCCACAGATATTGTACAGTCACCGTATGTAGTCAGCTAAAGTAGCCCACAATATAAAAGCGAGAAATTAGGTTTTATCTTGAAATAAATATTAGTGTATTATCTGAGAGACAATAGCCACAAATATATTTGAGTGCTGGAGCACTGGAACAGACCACAAACTTGCAGACACAAGGCATGATTAACCCTGCAGCAAACCTTATACATTTTGCCACTGAGGCCTAGCTGTGTTAACATTATGTGTGGCACCTTTACAGTGTCTGAGCATCGAAAATGGCTGGAAACCAGAGTACTCTAGTTTCAGTGTGGTGTGCCCACTGTGACCTTGGGCCAGGGATTCCTCCAGCTGTTGCCTATGTCACGCTCCTGTGGACTTCACTGGGAGGGATGCCTGTTTATGAGGATAAGCACAAGTAGCTTTTCTAAACTGTTTTACTAAAGTGGTGATTCTCTGCTAGACTCTGATAGACTGCTGGACTATGCAACTAACTGTTGCAATAGAGTCTTATAAGGACAATGCTATGCAGCCACATGTTACCCTGAATGAGCCTCAGAAAATTACTGTGAAGAGTCCATGATTGTGCAATTTTCCTTTTCTGTTTTGTATTATTCTACAGTGTATTAAAACTCTTTGCCATTCTGACCCTGTCTTGCATTATTGGTTCTAACTTTGCACCTGTTAAAAAAATGCACATTACAATTACTCTCTGTGTGGCCCTTCAGCCAATTACCCATCCTGTTACAGTGGCAGTCCAGCAAAGGTGGCAGAAGCTGGTAATGGTGGAGGGTATCACTTTTTTGAGTATGGATGACATAGACAAAACTAGTTGGTAGTATCAACTGTAGGGGTTTTGTAATCATTGTTAATCCAGAACTGATTCATTTTAATGAATGTACTGAAAGCGCTCTCTAACATTTCTCCCTCTCTCTCTGGTGTCAATGCAATTTTTAATACTTTTGCTTGGTTTAGAAACTGCAGCTTGACATAGCATGTTATTATTAAGTCTATGATCCACCAGAACACCCAGATCCTTCTCCACCCTTGATTCCCCCAATTGTACTTCTCCTAGTATGTACATATCTGACAAAAGTGAGTACACCCCTCACATTTCTGTAAATATTTTATTATATCTTTTCATGTGGCAACACTAAAGAAATGACACTTTGCTACAATGTAAAGTAGTGAGTGTACAGCTTAACTGTATATTTGCTGTCCCCTCAAAATAACTCAACACACAGCCATTAATGTCTAAACCACTGGCAACAGAAGTGAGTACACCCCTAAGTGAAAATGTCCAAATTGGGCCCAAAGTGTCAATATTTTGTGTGGCCACCATTATTTTCCAGCACTTCCTTAACCCTCTTGGATGCGGAGTTCACCAGAGCTTCATAGGTTGCCACTGGAATCCTCTTTCCCTCCTCCATGACGACATCACAGAGCTGGTGGATGTTAGAGACCTTGCGCTCCCCCACCTTCCCTTTGAGGATGCCCTACAGATGCTCAATAGCGTTTAGGTCTGGGGACATGCTTGGCCAGTCCATCACCTTTAACCTCAGCTTCTTTAGCAAGGCGGTGGTCGTCTTGGAGGTGTGTTTGGGGTCCTTATCATGTTGAAATACTGTCCTGCGGCCCAGTCTCCGAAGGGAGGGGAATCCTGTTCTGCTTCAGTATTTCACAGTACATGTTGGCATTCATGGTTCCCTCAATGAACTGTAGCTCCCCAGTGCCCGCAGCACTCATGCAGCCCCAATCCATGACACTCCCACCACCATGCTTGACTGAAGGCAAGACACACTTGTCTTTGTACTCCTCACCTGGTTGCCGCCACACACGCAGGACTTGGTTCCCGTATTTATTGCATAAAATATTTTTTTCTACCAAAAACTCATCTATGTGGCCTTTTACTAAACTTTCCAGTATCTCCCCAACTATAGAAGTTAAACTAACCAATCTGTATTTACTTGATAAAGACTTTGATACCTTTTTAAATATAGGTACTACATTGACCTTACACCAGTCCAGTAGTATTATGCCAATCATTAAAGAGTTCCTAAAAAGTAGAAACAATGGCTTTGATATAACAGAGCTCAACCCTTTTAGGACACATGGGTGTTTGCCATCTGGTCCAGGTACTTTATTCACCTTTATTCTGTCTAAATGTTCCCGGACCATATCAATTTTTAAACCATAGTGGTTCATTGGGGCTATGTCAATACTATCCCCATTAAGGATGTGAGCTACCCCATACTCTTTTGCAAACACATAGCCGAAGAAGACATTTAATACATTTGCTTTCTCTTTGTCCCCAGTCACAATCTTTAAATTATTTTGTAAAGGGCCTACATGCTCAGACATTTAACTGTTAACCACTTGAATACTGGGCACTTAAACCACCCTCCTGCCCAGACCAATTTTCAGCTTTCAGCGCTGACACATTTTGAATGACAATTGCGCAGTCATACAACTCTGTACCCAAATGAATTTTTTATTATTTTTTTCACACAAATAGAGCTTTCTTTTGGTGGTATTTAATCACAGCTGGGGTTTTTATTTTTTGCTAAACAAACAAAAAAAGACGGAAAATTTTGAAAAAAAAAAATAATGTTTCATAGTTTGTTATAAAATTTTGCAAACAGGTAATTTTTCTCCTTCATTGATATGCGCTGATGAGGAGGCACTAGTGGGCACTAATAGGTTGCGCTGGTGGGCACTGATAGGCACAGTTAAGGCGGCACTGATAGGCACAGATAAGGCGGCACTGATGGGGACAGATAAGGCGGTACTGATGGGCACAGATAAGGCGGCACTGATGGCCACTGATAAGATGGCACTGATGGGTGGCACTGATGGGCACTGATAGGTGTTACTGATAGGTACCACTGATAGATGGCACTGATGGGCACTGATAGGTGGCACTGATGAGCACTGGTAGGTGACACTGGTGAACACTGGTGGGTGACCCTGATGGGCAGCACTGTTGATGAGGCACTGATTGGTGAGACTGATAGGTGGCACTGTGGGCACTGATCGTGCCCACAGTGCCACCTATCAGTCTCACCAATCAGTGCCTCGCGCTATCAGCTGATTTTTTCTCCTCACGCTATCAGCACGAGGAGAAAAAATAGTCGATTACCGGCTCTGTTTATATCACATGATCAGCTGTCATTGGCTGACAGCTGATCACATGGTATGGGGTTGAGATCGACCCCTTACTCCGATCTGTGATCAGCCAAGTCTCATAGACTCGCTGATCACAGAGCGCACCGCGTGCGCCCTGCAGGGGGCGTGCAGGCCGCTCGGGCATGGGAGGACGTCTATTGACGTACTCCCGGCAAAGTAGGTCCACACTGTAGCCGTCATTCGGCTATATCGCGGATCTGAAAAAGTTAATATATTTGAAGATTTTTTTTGGTTTATACTACTTTCTTTTGCAACCTGTCATTTATTTTGACGACCTTGAATTCCTTTTTACATATAGTGTAAATTGTGTATATTCTTTGTAACTTTTAAATGAAGATAATGTTACTTCATTTTTATATTTTAAATGCTCTTTTCCTATTATTTATAGCTTTTTTAACTTTGGCCATGAGTCACTTAGAATTTATTTTTAGCCTTTTTTTGCCCATGGGAATAAATTTTGCAGTGTGTTTGCATACAGTCTTTTTGAAGCTTTCTCATTTCTTTTCTGTGTTCTTCGATGACAATATTCTCTTCCAGGCATTGTGAAAAGAACCCAGCTCCCTAGCGCCTGTCCTCACCCTGCACTAGCACAGATACTCATTGATGGCCAGCTGCTGTTGTTGCAGCCACTACAACATGGCCAGTGTTGAGTTCCAGCATGTGGATGTATGCATATAAGGTGGTTGGCAGGAAGCTTCAGCTTGTGCTGCTGCATTTTGGCCAGGCCAACACTTGCAAGACATGACCAGTTGACCACCTAACACACTCTTCTGCCTTGATGCAGGATATCCTGTTTTACTAAAGTAGTGATTTTCAGCTAGACTCTTTGTTGCTATAGTCTTATAGGGACTATGCTATGCTGCCACATGTTGCCCTGCATGAGCCCCTGTTTTTTTCACAGTTAATTGATAGTTTATGTTTTTGTGGTTTATCTCGAGATGTGCAAAGAGATTGCATAAACATGAGATTGCAGGCCACATGCCCTCCCTTTTAATATAACCACTTCCTAGTTCTGCTAAATACAATGACACCATACACCATTTTGGCAAAATAATTGGTCGCGGTACCTTTATTGGTTTAATTATTAAACATCAAATTCTTTTCGTTTTATTCAAAAATTAACCTTATCATAACTTTAATTCACACCAAATAATTACACTGCCCAGTTATCAGAATTTGAGCAAGTGATCAACATTCTTCATATATCAAAAAGTCCCCCCTGAGATCCAGGGTGACCCTACCACATAAGAGGTGCACGCGACAGTGGAGGAAGGGAGGGAGTTCTTCTACTGCTGCTCCAGTCCAAAGGGGAAAAGGAAATAAGCCCCACTGCAGGTTCCTTTTATAGACACATCCAGGCTTCCAGATCATTCCCAGTGATCCAATTGGACCCCTATTACCTGTAAATCAGAAATCTTAAAGAGACAGTAACCCCATTCCTGCCTATCCTTAATCACTACCTGACCAACTGAATATTTAACATGTGTGTTGGCCACAATCTCATGCAGGTCAGCCCCGAATTTGTGCGCCCCCCCCCCTTTTATTTGCAGGGTAAAATCCTGTATAACTTTTAATCAAGTAGGGACAGTTAGCAGTAATAAATGTGATAATATTGAAAAATATAAAAAAAGAAAACTTAGTTACAAGTATGATATACTGTAGATGTCAGTAGTTTTACACAGGACGCCGTCTAGAAGAACCATCCTGTCTGCTGGAATGCCCTTCCTGACAGGATGCATTATGACTATTTAGTCAGTAGTGAAATGTTTTAACAGTTAAGTATATGATAGACAAAACTTCTAAAACAGAATAGGTCAAGCTATACTTTCATTTTTGTGAATGATTGAATGCTATCCTATGGATTGCAGGCTGGTCCTTTCAAGTTGTTGTTTTAACTGTTGCTCAAACAACATGTGAGGGCTAAAAAAAATAAAAAGTTTAAAATTATTTTTTTGTAAGGTAAGTGTGAAATATTGCATACTGATATTTTGCATTTGAGCCTGCAGGTTGAAATTTAGACTCTGTTTACATGTGTACATCTCACTTCCTTAACTCCTGCTGAAAAATCTTGATGTTAACACAGCTTGTCAGGGAGCCACCGGCGCCAGACCTGGGCGTTTGCATGCGCCTATGCGCCGGCGCGCTCCTGTACGAACTCTACAGCAAGATCCTGCTGTTTCCAGGCTTCAGCGTGGCGCTCGGGCGCGCGCGGGTGCATGTGCGCGCGTACAGGCGCGCGCGCGTTCGCGTTAGCGCCGGTTTGGCGCCAAAGTGCACATAAAAGTTCCCCTGTGCTTCTGGCACATTGCTGCTTTGTCTCAGCTCTGTGATTCCTGTAAACCTGCACCTGATTGATTGTTACCTAATCTGACCCGGCTTGTCTGACCATCCGTCCCGCTCCCATCCGACCCGGCCTGCCTGACTATTCTACTGCCACTGCCTGATACCGTTGCCGACCTCTGCTTGTCTACCGACTCTGCTCCTGCCTGCTGTTATTGCCTGTCTCATCTACCTGCTGACCCGGACCGTCTGACCCTGCTTGTGCCTGCTGTTGTTCTTGCTGTTGCACCTTCAGCTTCAACTCCAAGTGATCTCTGCATCTCCAGTGTTCCAGCCTGCTGCCTCCAGTCTCCACCTGATCTGCAGTCCAGCCATCCCTGTGGAACCTTACCTCACTTCAGCATCAGAGACTCTAAATCAACAGGCACTCCTACCCACTGCGCTCAGGAGACCACTGTCCCCACTCCAGTGGCTCCTGAACCAGCGTTGTATGAGAGGTCTTCTCCTACAAGTCAGGCTCTACTACCAGGTACCTAACAGTGCGAAGCAGCCATGACTGAGCCTGCAGGAGATACCTCTTCTATGAAGGAGATATGCATGCATTTGGCGGCCCTCACTCAAGCAGTGCAATCCCTTCAGGATAACTATAACAGACTGGAAGGACAAGTTCAGAATCTTGCAGGGTCTAACCCTTCAGCCTCCTCTTCAGCTGCAGCTCCAACACAGACTGTTTCAGCTCCCTCAGTTGTGATGCTTCCGCCTGAGCCAAGGGTCCCTATTCCTGAAAGATTCTCCGGAGACCGGGCTAAGTTTCGGGCCTTTCGCAATGCCTGCCAGCTCTTCTTTGCCCTACAGCCCCGAACCTTCTCACTGGAAGTCACCAAGGTGGGATTTGTAATTTCCCTCCTACAAGGGGAACCACAGACCTGGGCCCACCGTTTACTTGAAGGGGACACTGCTCTAACCCAATCTTTATCTGCTTTCTTTGAAGCGATGGCACAACTATATGAGTACCCTCAACAGACTGCCACAGCTGAGTCAGCTCTGTTCGCGCTCCAACAAGGCCGCAGACCCGCTGAGGACTATGTTACTGACTTCAGGTGTTGGAGCGCGGACACACAGTGGAATGATGCGGCCCTGCGCCACCAGTTCCGCATAGGCCTGTCCGAAGGTCTAAAAGATGAACTTGCTCGAGTGGGTATTCCAAATACCCTTGAGGCCTTAATCTCCTTAACCATTCAGATCGATCGTCGCCTCCGAGAGCGTCGATCTGAACGATCAGTTCAACAGAACCGCCCGACCTGGATGACAGCACGAGCTCTGGTTCCTGCAGCATGCTACCTACCCTCACCCAGTATGAATCCTGCCAATGTCACACCTGACACCTCTGAACCAATGCAGCTAGGACTGATGCGACTTGCTCTGTCTTCCGAAGAACGTGCCCGACATCGGCAACTTAACCTTTGTCTCTATTGTGGAGGAACCGGGCACTATGTCCATAATTGCCCAGTTAAAATAAGTAAGTGTCCATCACCTGTACATACCAGTCTCTCTGCTTTATCTACGAATTCTACCCACCTTGCCATTCCCCTCTCGTTACAGCCCCAAGAAAGGATGATCCCAGTCAATGCCATTATTGACTCCGGAGCATGCAGCTGCTTTATTGATTTAACTTTTGCCAACCAACACAACATCCCTTTATGGACTAAAGCCCATGGACTCTCTGTCTTCTTAGCCGATGGCTCCCGCATCAGATCCGGACAGGTGACGCAGGAGACTCTGCCATTATCTACTACTATTTACTCTCAACATAAGGAACTGCTGATCCTTGATGCCATCACCTCTCCTATGTTTCCCATTATCCTGGGCATTCCCTGGCTGCAGGCCCACAATCCACACATCCATTGGGCATCCGGAGAAGTAAAATTCCTGTCATCTTACTGCCAAGAGCATTGTTTGACGAAAGATCCGGATTCCTCAGCCACTCTGCTTTGTCTGGACACCGACCAGAAAAATTGTCAGGTCATTCCTAAACAATATCATGATTGCCTCGATGTTTTCAGTAAAAAGGGGGCAGATTCTCTTCCACCTCATCGTCCCTACGATTGCCCCATCGAGTTGCTGCCAGGATCCGAAATTCCCTTCGGACGCATTTTTCCCCTATCTGAGAAGGAACAAGAAGTACTAAAAACATATATAGATGAAAATCTGGCCAAGGGATTCATTCGCCACTCCACCTCCCCAGCCGGTGCCGGAATATTCTTTGTTGCTAAGAAAGACAAGTCTCTCCGCCCATGTATAGACTACCGAGAACTCAATAAGATCACGGTCAAAAATCGGTATCCCCTACCCTTGATACCCGAACTATTCCAGAAATTAAGGACTGCCGTCATTTTTACTAAGCTTGACCTAAGAGGGGCCTATAATCTGATCTGCATTCGGGCTGGGCATGAGTGGAAGACAGCCTTTCGGACCCGATTCGGGCATTATGAATATCTAGTTATGCCTTTTGGACTCTGCAACGCCCCTGCGACCTTCCAACACCTAATTAATGATGTTCTCAGAGACTTCCTAGATGTGTTTGTGATCGCATATCTGGACGATATCTTGATCTTTTCAGAATCCCTGGATCTACATCGAGAACATGTTTGCCGGGTGTTGGGTCGTCTCCGCTTACACAGACTCTATGCAAAAACGGAGAAATGTGAGTTCAAACGACAGAGCATTCAATTCCTGGGCTTGATAATTTCCTCAACTGGCATCAGAATGGACCCGCAGAAGGTTTCCGCTGTTCTGGACTGGCCGGTACCCCTGGACAAGAAGGGGGTTCAATGATTCATCGGGTTCGCAAACTTTTACAGGAAGTTTATCAGGGGATTTTCTGCAATAATCGCACCCATCACGCAGTTGACCAAACAGAATACCCGTTTTTCCCGGAATCACCTAGCCCAAGATGCTTTCGAAAACCTCAAGAGGTTATTCACCTCAGCACCTATCCTCAGCCATCCTGAACCATCCTTACCATTCATCTTAGAAGTGGACGCTTCTGAGATAGCGGTAGGTGCGATACTTTCGCAACGTAAAGGCAGTAAAGACGTAATGCATCCTGTGGGGTTCTTCTCTCGAAAACTCTCTCCTGCGGAGAAGAACTATGATGTTGGTGATCGGGAGCTTCTCGCCATCAAGACTGCATTAGAGGAGTGGAGGTACCTGTTGGAGGGGGCTATGCATCCAGTACTAATATATACTGACCATAAAAATCTGGAGTATTTGCGATCTGCTAAAAGACTAAAACCTCGACAAGCCCGTTGGGCCCTGTTCTTCTCATGTTTTTCCTTCCACATTACTTATCGGCCAGGCTCAAGAAATGTCAAACCAGATGCATTATCACAAATGCATGACAATCCAAAGGACTTGTCTGCTCCTGACACTATCTTACCTGCAAACAATTTCCTACTCATACAAACAGATCTTCTCTCTCAGATTAAGGAAGCATCCTCTGAATCAGCCAGGCCTACTGGGATTACCTTGAGTAGCAGAGACGGATTGTTCTGGAGAGGGAGCCAAATTTTTGTCCCTGAGGAGGTTCGGGTCAAGGTCTTGACGCTCCTTCACGATCACCCACTGGCAGGTCACTTTGGGGTTCGTAAGACCCTGGAATTGGTGCAGCGCACTTTCTGGTGGCCCAATTTAAAGGACTTTTGCGAGAAATATGTCAGCTCCTGCCCTATCTGTACCCAAAATAAGACATCCAGGAATCGAGCTTGGGGCCTGTTAAAACCCTTACCAGTACCCGATAGACCCTGGAAGATGATCTCCATGGACTCAAAGATCAAACTGGCCTTGTCCTCGGCCTATCGCCCCCAGACTAATGGACAGACGGAGAGGACCAATCAGACCCTCGAGCAGTACATCAGATACTTTACCTCTTTCTCACAGAATGATTGGGTATCCCTGCTGCCCTTGGCAGAATTTGCCTACAACAATGCCAAACATTCAGCCACCGGTCAATCCCCCTTTTTCGCTAATTATGGCTTCCATCTAACCTTTTTACCCGATTTCCTTCCAGAGTCTCCAGTCCCGGCAGTACAGAGTACGGTAGATTTCATCAGTCACAACAACCAGATGTTGCAGGAAGCAGTATCCAAGGCTCAGGCAGACAGCAAGAGAATCTTCGATCGAAAGAGAAGAGGGGAGTTGAAGTTACAGCTTGGTGACCAGGTATGACTTTCTACAAATAATATCAAACTAGCATGTCCTTCTAAGAAGTTGGCACCTAGATTTATTGGACCTTTTCCAGTTAAAAGGAAAATCAATGAAGTTTCTTACGAACTGACTTTGCCTGACTCTCTTAAGATACACCCAGTGTTCCATGTGCCATTGCTTAAACCTGCTGTACCTGATCCCTTCCCGGGTAGAGGAACTAGACCTCCTGAACCTGTTTTGATTGATGGCAGCGAGGAATTTGAGGTTGAGGCTATCCTTGATTGTAGGAGAAGACAGGGGCAGATCCAATTCCTAATCAAATGGAAGGGCTACGGCCCAGAAAGTAATTCATGGGAACCAGATAATAATGTGCATGCCAGGCGTTTAGTTTGCGCCTATTTTTCTACCCACCCTGAGAAAAGAAGGCTCATGGGCATCCGGAGGTTGCCACTTGGGGGGGCAATGTCAGAGAGCCACCGGCGCCAGACCTGGGCGTTTGTGTGTGCCTATGCGCCCGCGCGCTCCTGTACGAACTTTGCAGCAAGATCCTGCTGTTTCCAGGCTTCAGCGTGGCGCTCGGGCGCGCACGCGTTCGCGTTAGCGCTAGTTCGGCGCCAAAGTGCACATAAAAGTTCCCCTGTGCTTCTGGCACATTGCTGCTTCGTCTCAGCTCTGTGATTCCTGTAAACCTGCACCTGATTGATTGTTACCTAATCTGACCCGGCTTGTCTGACCATCCGTCCCGCTCCCATCCGACCCGGCCTGCCTGGCTATTCTACTGCCACTGCCTGATACCGTTGCCGACCTCTGCTTGTCTACCGACTCTGCTCCTGCCTGCTGTTATTGCCTGTCTCATCTACCTGCTGACCCGGACCGTCTGACCCTGCTTGTGCCTGCTGTTGTTCTTGCTGTTGCACCTTCAGCTTCAGCTCCAAGTGATCTCTGCATCTCCAGTGTTCCAGCCTGCTGCCTCCAGTCTCCACCTGATCTGCCGTCCAGCCATCCCTGTGGGACCTTACCTCACTTCAGCATCAGAGACTCTAAATCAATAGGGACTCCTACCCCACTGCGCTCAGGAGACCACTGTCCCCACTCCAGTGGCTCCTGAACCAGCGTTGTATGAGAGGACTTCTACAAGTCAGGCTCTACTACCAGGTACCTAACACAGCTCAGTAGCTCAAGCTGACAGTTACAGACACAGGTGAATGAGTCAGAACAGGGACCCATCACAGTGGACCTGTGCTTTTGGAGTGCCTTTGAGGTTTCAACAACAACCATCCACAAAGGAGATGACTACTGACATGCGGCCTGTTTCATTAAGCATGGTTCTTTGTGAGTCCTTTGTCATGTAAAAATATTTATTTACAAAGGAGGAGGTTTATACACATAGCTAAACCCAGGTAAAAAAACAACTGCTTAAAAACTATGCACATAAAGTCAAACTTCAGGTGTTTTGACAAAAAAAATTGAAGGTCAGCAGTTACCAGGGTTACCAACCTCCCATGGCGATTTTTACTGACAAAACTTGGGAAATTTACTGACAGAGCTCAATTTGTCCTGACAACCTGAAAAATGACAGAACTCCTATTAAAAATATAGACAATCAATTTTTAACCACTTTAAGACCAGCCGCGCAGTTACACTGTGGCAGGTTGGCTCTATTGTGTGAATCGCCGTAGCTGTACGTCTCTTTGTGCAGATACAGTGGGCGCCTGCATGGCGCCAGAGGCAGCAATGTCCGCCGGCCACCTGTGATCACTCCACAGAGAGTCAGAAATGGGGATCTGTCAATGTAAACAAACAGATCCCCATCCTGTCAGGAGAGTAGAGAACGATTGTCTGTTGCTAGTGATCAGGATGTGTTGCGTTTGTTACAATATGATTTTTTTTATTAATCAGACTTACGATACATGGGACATAACATTACACAATAGTGGTTGGTCATAGAGATATTGTCAGTTTTTTGGCTTGAGTAGATTTCTCAAACAAATGCTGTTTTATACAATGGGGGTAAATATCATTGTTGTATTCAATTGACAATTCAATTAACAGGCTATTGTCTCTATAGCTACAGTAAACAAGTAAGAAATGTACTTGTCTGAGGTTCTTTCAGCTCTCAAACTGAAAGAATGACTGTTAGATTACTGTCAGGTGTTGGCTTGATTAGACAGTGGTACGTAGATACCATTTTTGTATTCAATTGACAGTTTGCAACAGTCCATTGTTTCTACAGCTACAGTAAACAGGTATGTTTTCTGTTGTTTGGTAACTATGGTAAACAGCCTGGCACATAAAAGGGGGATTCAGGCATAAGCTAGGGACACACACACACCATCATGCTGTAACACCAGAAGGCACCCATGATAGAAGAACAGTGCCTGATTTCCGGAAGAATCGTTGTCAATGGAGATCACGAACATACAGTAACAGAAGATAAGTAATTTTCAAGTGTATTTGTACTGATATAGACTATAGTTCAGTTGCTAGGCATTTTGCTTGTTATAGATATCTGTCAGTCTTGTATTGTATTCCTAAGATTGTAATAGTTTTGTATGTACAGCATCTTTGCATAGTAAAAGCACATTTACACACTGCAAAAATCTCAGCTTCCTTGCTTATACCACAGAGTAACCTTGCTAGATAGACGCAAGCAAAACATTTGGGGGCTCGTGCCGTGATCTGTGCTATAATTCAATTGAAGCAGACCTGTTTTTCTAAAGTGTGTTGTGTAGCTTGTGCTAGGTAAAATGCTGCATAAGCTGTTTAGGAAAAGCAAGGCTGCAGAGGGATCTGGTGGCCAGAAGGAAGTGTGCAGCATAACTATCTGGGCCAGAAATAATGAGTGGGAGCCTCTTGCTAAAGAATTTGTGAAGTATGCTTCTCCCTTGAACCTGACTTGGGGTGATAAAGTCTCAGATCATTTTGTAGATTTTAGCCTTAAGGGGTTGAATTTAATGAATTTAGTGTTCACAGTGGGCTGGTATTTCCTTAATGCTATTTACACTGAATCACAGAGAAGGGAGAAGGAAGAGGCAGAAGTTAAGGTATTAAAAGACCAGTTAGCAGTTGCTTCAGAGTGTGTGCGTTCAACTGCTAGTCGGGCTGATGATTTGCAAGAGCGGTGTGCAGCCCTCATGACCAAATCAATTAATGCCTTAAGGAAAAGGAAGGGCCGTAAACCTGTTAGTAAAGCCAGGGTATGTGCCATTGTCACATCCCAAAATTACGATTGTGAGAATGTGCTCTCCTCAAATGATAGTAAGGATGAGGAGAGAGAGTTTGATATTTCGCATGATGATCTGCTATGCGAAAGAAAAAGTATGCCAGACCTCTCATTACTAAGCATAGGAAACGGCAACATGATAGAGAGGATATGGCAGATGGGGAGGTGCATTATTGCAACCCTAGAGATGTTGAATTTGAAGAAGTATGGGAGTTTACACAAACTCCATGAGCTGGCAAAACAATACAAACAAAGGTCTGGGGAGCCCCTATTGAGTTAGCTCCTACGCTTATGGGATGAAGGGGCAGACAGTGTTGTTTTGTCAGGTAAGGAAGCAGTGACTATGGGAGTGTTAACCCATGATCCACAATTGCGTCAGGCAATGCGAAAAGTCAGAGAGTTTAGCGTTAATTTTTCACTGTTATGCCCCGTACACACAGTCGGACATTGATCGGACGTTCCGACAACAAAATCCTAGGATTTTTTCCAACGGATGTTGGCTCAAACTTGTCTTGCATACACACGGTCACAAATGGGGCAGTAGCCAATAGCTTTCATCTCTTTATTTATTCTGAGTATGCATGGCACTTTGTGCGTCGGATTTGTGTACACATGATCGGAAATTCCGACAACGGATTTTGTTGTCGGAAAATTTTATAGCCTGCTCTCAAACTTTGTGTGTCGGAAAATCCGATGGAAAATGTGTGATGGAGCCTACACACGGTCGGAATTTCCGACAACAAGGTCCTATCACACATTTTCCGTCGGAAAATCCGACCGTGTGTACGGGGCATTAGACCTTGTGGGAGATGGAATAGTCCAAGTATACGCTAGTCCTACCGACCTGGAAAATACCTACACCTGGAGATCAATAGGAGAGGGTATTTCCGGGCTACGTGAGATGGGTTGTATAACCGGATTAAATACGTTTCAAGAATGGATGGGTCCAGATATGGAACCCTTTACGTCTGCTCTGCGCTCTAAGCTGATGAAGTCTGCGCCATTTAATCTCAGGGCTCCATTACTGTCCTTGTTGGGAGGCCTGGGTTTAAACAGCAAAATTCATGAAGCCACAACCCTTTTAAGCCAGTTGGTGGAGCTAGAGGAGACTAAAATAAAACCTGTCAGGGCAGTAGATAAGGTCAAGGCCAGACAGGAAGAATACAAGCAGAAAAGAGCAGAGAAGGAAGGGAATGGGGTAGAGAAGACAGGAGGTGAAGAGAAAACCAGGTTATTTAT
The DNA here is from genome assembly GCF_042186555.1 of Aquarana catesbeiana. Lineage (NCBI taxonomy): Eukaryota > Metazoa > Chordata > Amphibia > Anura > Ranidae > Aquarana > Aquarana catesbeiana. Next base: position 324,980,963 of record NC_133324.1, on the reverse strand, counting down.
TTCTAGGAAACAAATGTGGGTGGACCTATTAAAGGCAGGAGCACCTAAAGATGAGATAGATGGCATTGCTACTGCACAAATGCTGAAGAGGTGGATACATTTAGTAGGGAAAACTGTCAGGTTTAGAAACACTACTCCTAGTGAAGATAACATCAGCCTGGTCTTAGAGAAAACAGAACAGACCCCTCCTGTTAGCCCCAAACCAATTCCCAAAACTGAACATGAACCCAAATCCCTTTATCCTGGGGAGGAGTTAGAGAGAATCAGAAAAGGGGATGGGGAGGTTCCTTATCCTTTATGAAGGGAAGGTGAGTCTCCTGTAATAGTCGTGAGGGCAGTGACAGCAGGAGACCGACGCCCATATGCACCTGTCACTGTATGGTGGGGGAAGTAATCTTCTCCTACACATGTAATGGCTTTAGTTGATAGTGGAGCTGAAGTTACAGTTTTGCAAGGTAATCCTTCCCATCGCAAAGGAGAATTGATTTATGTAGAAGGTTTGGGAGGGCAACTACACCAGCAGTTAGGGTACGGGTGAAATTGGCTATTGGCAAGGGAGCAGGATTTATGACAAATGTTTTGGTATCAGAGTTACCCGAAAATATTCTTGGGATGGATGTACTTCAAGGTCAGTCAATTCAGACTGAAAGAGGTACATTCACATTCGGGTATCCTGATAAAGCGTATCTGGTAAGGGCGGTGAAGGCTGTGGTCAGAGGTCATGCGAAATAGACCCCTGTCTACATTTCTCCACCAGAGAAGCCTGTCTGTCTCAAGCAGTACAGACTTCCTGGAGGCCACAAAGAAATTGGGGAGACCATTCAAGAACTGTTGAGAGTAGGGATCCTTAGACCTGCTGTAAGTCCTTTCTCGTCTCCGGTGTTCCCAGTAAAGAAACCCGATGGCACATATAGAATGACTGTGGAATACAGAGGTCTAAACAAAGTGGCACCTCCATTGAAGTCAGCTGTACCAGATATGATCTCAATTGTTGAGAAAATTGCTAAAGATGCAGGAGAATATCATGCTGTGATAGACCTGGCTAATGCTTTCTTTTCGATTTTAATAAACCCAGAGTGTCAAGACCAGTTTGCTATGGTGTGGGACGGCCGCCAGTACACTTTCACCGTGCTTCCTGAAGACTATGTTCATTCTCCAACAATTTGTCATGGACTGATTGCCTGAGATTTAAGTACCCTGAGTTTGAAAGTCGCTGTGTTCCACTACATTGATGACATCATGATCTCTGGAACAAAAGAAGATGTAACTGAAGCACTGCACCTGCTGATACATCACATGGAGAACAGAGGGTGGGCTATCGACAAAGACAAAGCCCAAGGACCTGCCACGGAAGTGAAATTCCTGGGAATGATGTGGACTGGGCCGCAGAGGAAAATTCCAGAGATGGTTGTGCAAACTATACAGGCTCTGTCGCCACCTACTACCAAAGAGGAGGCACAGAAGTTCATTGGATTTGTTAAATTCTGGAGATCATTCATCCCACATCTTGGACTGATTCTGAGGCCTATATATAATGTCATCAGAAAAAAGACTGAGTTCTCATGGGGTTCAGAGCAGCGGACTGCATTCCTGGCTGCTAAAGAAGCTATTTTGCAGCATCAGGGATTAGGACCCGTGAGACAAGGAGTACCATTTCAGCTGGATGTAGTGAACCAAAAATTGTACCGTATCTTGGAGTCTATGGCAGCCAAATGAAAAGAAAGGACTGAGAGCAATACCCATTGGATTTTGGTCCAAACAACTGACAGGGGCACAGAAGAGATACACACTCCTAGAGAAGTACCTGTTTGGGGCCTACACAGCACTTCAACATGTAGAGACCATACAGGAAAGGACACAGTCACCATCCACACTGCATTGCCAATAGCAGGATGGTAGGGATGAGCCGAACACCCCCCCGGTTCGGTTTGCACCAGAACCTGCGAACGAACCGAAAATTTGCGCGAACATTAGAACCCTATTGACGTCTATGGGACTCGAACGTTTGAAATCAAAAGTGCTCATTTTAAAGGCTAATTTGCATGTATTGTCCTAAAAAGGGTTTGGGGACCCGGGTCCTGCCCCAGGGGACATGTATCAATGCAAAAAAAACTTTTAAAAACTGCCGTTTTTTCGGGAGCAGTGATTTTAATGATGCTTAAAGTAAAAAAAAAAAGTGAAATATTCCTTTAAATCTCGTACCTGGGGGTGTCTATAGTATGATTGTAAAGTGGCGCATGTTTCCCGTGCTTAGAACAGTCCCTGCACAAAATGTCATTTTTAAAGGAAAAAAAGTAATTTAAAACTGCTTGCAGCTTTAATGTAATGTTGGGTCCTGGCAATATGTATGAAAATCAGTGAGACAAACGGCATGGGTACCCCCCCCAGTCCATTACCAGGCCCTTTGGGTCTAATATGGATATTAAGGGGAACCCCGCACAATTAAAAAAGGAAACAGCAGTATACAGTCTCTGTACTCTGAACAGCAGTATACAGGCGGTGCAAACAAGACAGGGACTGTAGGTTTGTTGTTAAGTAGAATCTGTTTGTAGTTTTGAACTGGTACATTTTTAACGTGTTTAGCTCCAGCCAAAAAATCTATTTTAAGCTTTTTGGAAAACATAGGGAAGGATTATCACCCCTGTGACATTTGTTTTGCTGTCTGTGCTCCTCTTCAGAAGATTTCACCTCACTTTTTGTCCCAATGACAAAGGTTTTTTGAAAATTTGGGTTTTTTTGTGAAACAAGGATTGGTGATAAAGCATCAATGGAAAGGAGAAATGTTTTTCCCATATTAACTCTTACAGGAGAGAATTTCCCTTCCTAGGGGTAGATTTCATCTCACTTCCTGTTGTCTTCTTCCGTTTGCAAGTAGGAGTAGTTTGTAAGTTGGATGTTTGAAAGTAGGGGCCTGCCCTATATACTCAGCAGAAATTTGGGCCTTAGGTGTTGTTGTGGCCACAACACTGTAAGCCCTCTCAGGGCCCTGCTGTGAAATATTAGATCAAGAATTGTAATTACATGCCCCTGTTGAACAGGGGCAGAAAAATTGGGCCTTTGGTGGTGGTGGTGCTGGTGCCACAACACTGTAAGTCCTCACTCACTCTTGGTGGGCGCAGAAATGGGCCCTGCTGTGAAATATTAGATCAAGAATTGTAATTACATGCCCCTGTTGAACAGGGGCTGAAAAATTGGGCCTTGGGCGCTGGTGCCACAACACTCACAGATACTCTAGTTGGAACGCAGAAACGAGCCCTACTGCAAAGTATTGCATCAAAAATTGTAATTACATGCCCTGTTAAACAGGGGCTGAAAAATTGGGCCTTAAGCACTGGTGCTGGTGCCACAACACTGCAACCCCTCACAGATACTCTAGTTGGAAAGCAGGAACGAGCCCTGCTGCAAAGTATTGCATCAAAAATTGTAATTACACGCCCCTGTTGAACAGGGGCTGAAAAATTGGGCCTTAGGCACTGGTGGCAGCGCCCAGAACCAAAAATGTTCTTACAAGCTATCAGCGTGATCATTGAGGAGGAAAAGGATAATTACTCATGATAGTCACTCAGCATCAGCATAGGCAGTCTTTGAAGGGATCTGAGATTTCAAAAAAAATTATTCGGTTACATCAGCATCAGGTGCTTGGTAGCTGGTGGTGATCCAAGACTGATTCATTTTTATGAAGGTCAGTTGATCGACCGAGTCAGTGGACAGACGCACCCTGTGATCGGTTACAAAGCCTCCAGCAGCACTGAATGTGCGTTCCGAAAGAACGCTGGATGCAGGACAGGCCAGTAGCTCAATTGCATACTGTGCAAGCTCTGGCCAGTGATCCATCCTCAAGACCCAGTAACCCAGAGGATTTTTGGTGGGAAAGGTGTCCAAGTCAGATCTTGCCCCTAGGTATTCCTGCACCATGTAAAACAGACGCTGGCGATGGTTGCTGGAACCGATCATACCTTGGGGCTGCGGACTAAAAAATTGTCTGAACGCATCGGTCAGATGGCCACCTTCTCCACCCCTCCTTCTTTGACTGACCGAAGCCTCAGCAACACGTTGTCCAGAAACAGGAGTTTGTAACCTCCCAGTCTCTGGGAACGCGTTGCACAGACCTTTCTGCAAGGCCTCCCAAAGATGTTTCATCCTCTGCTCCCTCTGCGATGGCAAGATAAGGTCCACAACCTTACCCTTGTAACGTGGATCAAGGAGGGTTGCCAGCCAGTATTGGTCCTTCTCCTTGATACCACGAATACGAGGATCCTTACGCAGGCTTTGCAGGATCAGGGAGGACATGCAGCGTAGGTTTGCTGAGGCATTGGGTCCGGAGTCCTCTGGGTCACTAACGACGACATGGTCCACAGCCACCTCCTCCAAGCCATGTACAAGTCCATGTGTTTCTTGGGACTGATCCCTTAAAGACTGCTGCTGATGCTGAGTGCCAGGCTCCACCTCCATACTGACACAATCCTCCTCCTCCTCGCCCTCTTCCTGTGTGATCGGCGGGCACGCAGGAACACTGTCTGGATAAAGGGGGCCTTGAGAGCTAAGGAAGTCCTCCTCTTCCTGCCTCTGTTCTGCCTCAAGTGCCCTGTCCATTATTCCACGCAGCGTGTGCTCCAACAGGTGGACAAGAGGGACAGTGTCACTGATGCATGCACTGTCACTGCTCACCATCCTCGTGGCCTCCTCAAATGGTGACAGGACAGTGCATGCATCCCTGATCATGGCCCACTGGCGTGGGGAAAAAAAACAAGCTCCCCTGACCCTGTCCTGGTGCCATAGTCACACAGGTACTCATTGATAGCCCTCTGCTGCTTGTGCAGCCGCTGCAGCTGCTGCAGCATGGCCAACGTTGAGTTCCACCTGGTGGGCATGTCACAGATTAGGCGGTTCTTGGGCAGGTTAAACTCCTTTTGGAGGTCTGCCAGCAGAGCACTGGCATTATATGACCGGCGGAAATGCACACAGACTTTCCTGGCCTGCCTCAGGACATCCTGTAAGCCCGGGTACCTGCCCAAGAACCGCTGCACCACCAAGTTAAGGATGTGAGCCAAACAGGGCACATGGGTCATTTGACCCTGTCGGAGGGCAGACAGGAGGTTGGTGCCATTGTCGCAAACCACCATTCCTGGCTTAAGTTGGCATGGCGTCAACCACCTCTGAACCTGCCCCTGCAGAGCTGACAGAACCTCTGCCCCAGTGTGGCTCCTGTCCCCCAAGCACACCAGCTCAAGCACTGCATGGCATCTTTTGGCCTGCATACTTGAGTAGCCCCTTCAACGGCAACAGAGCACCGCTGGTTCCGAGGACCAAGCACAGGAAGAGGCCATGGAGGAAGAAGAAGAGGAGGGGGTGGAGGAGAGAGGTGTGTCACAATCATTAGTAGTGGCATTTTGGAGGCGTGGTGGCGGAACAACCTCCAACACTACTGCACCTTGTCCTGCATCCTTCCCAGCTGCCAGCAGAGTCACCCAATGTGCCGTGAAACTTAGGTAACGTACCTGTCCATGCCTGCTGGACCATGAGTCAGCGGTAATATGCACGTAACCGTTGACCGCCCTGTCCAGCGAGGCATTGACATTGCCTTCCACATACTGGTAGAGTGCCGGAATCGCCCTCCGTGAGAAAAAGTGGCATTTGGGTACCTGCCACTGAGGAACCGCACATTCCACAAACTCACAGAAGGGGGCAGAGTCTACCAACTGAAAAGGCAGCAGTTGAAGTGCTAGCAATTTTGCCAAGCTAGCAATCAACCGCTGGGCATGTGGATGGCTGGGAGCGAACTTCTTTCGGCGGTGCAGCAGCTGGGGCAGGGAAATTTGCCTGGTACAATCTGACGTTGGTGTACCGAAAGCAGATTGCCCACAAGTACTTGGCTGTGACACACCTAATTCTACACCTTCATTCCTCTCAGTGTAGGTCTCAGAGAGGACTGAAGGTATAGTGGGGTTGGAGATCTCAGCTGATGAGGAGCAAGGAGAGGTCCTCTTTGTTCTTTGGTGTGGGTCTTTTAGATATGCTTGCCAACGAACTGCATGGCAGGTCAACATATGTCTGGTCAAGCATGTGGTGCCCAAGCGGGAGATGTTTTGGCCACGCGAGATACGCTTGAGACATATGTTGCAAATAGCAGCGGTGCGATCTGATGCACTCGTCTCAAACAAGGCCCACACCAAAGAACTTTTGGAATAACGGGCAGAGACAGCAGCGCCCTGTACATGCGGAGCTTTGGGGTGTGATGCAGTCAGTGTGCTGCCCTTAGGCTGGCCCCTGGAGGGCATCCTGCCTCGTTGGTGATGTGCCTCCTCCTCCTCTCTCCTATCAGGCACCCACGTTGAGTCAGTGACCTCATCATCCCCTCCCTCCTCATCACTGGAGCAAACCTGGCAGTATGCTGCAACAGGGGGAGCATGACTGCCAGATTGCTGTCCTTCTTGGGCACCCCCTCTGTCCATGTTTCTGCCTTCATCTAGCTCAGTATCATCATCAGAGCCTTCTAAACGCTGGACATCCTCCTGGAGCATGTACCCAACACTGTGGTCAAACAGTTCGAGGGACTCCTCAGGAGGACATGGTGGGGCTAGGGAAGGAGTCACTGATGCCATTGAGCCGGGGGAAGAGGCCGCGTTGGCAGCTGCTTTGCCAGACAAAGTACACTGAGCATGGGTGAGAGAGGATGAGGAGGATGAGGACGGCTTGGTCATCCACTCGACCAAGTCTTCCGCATGGTGCGGCTCAACACAGCCAGCTATCGAAAAAAAGGCAAAGCGTGTCCCACGGCCACGTGCTGATAAGGATGCACCGTCTCCATGACCAGCACTGTTGCCTCTAGACACAGAGCCTGCTTGCCCTCTTTTATTGGCTTGTGACTGTCTGCCTCTCCTTGTTGGCCTTCCAGACATACTAATGGCCTGTAGCTGCTCTAAGCTGGGATATATATATATATATACTGATACTGCAGCTAGCAAAATCAACTGCCTGCCTGTAGTATGAGAACACCTCCAACCTTCTACAGGTAGCTTTAGCTGAACACTGTGCAGAGCTCGCAAAAAACTAACTTGTAGCTTAATTAGCTGCCTGCGGTAGTGATAGGATCAGGAAAACACCACCAACCTTCTACAGGTAGCTTTAGGTGAACACCGTGCAGAGCTCGCAAAAAACTAACTTGTAGCCTATTTAGCTGCCTGCGGTAGTGATAGGATCAGGAAAACACCACCAACCTTCTACAGGTAGCTTTAGCTGAACACTGTGCAGAGCTCGCACTACACTATCTTGTGGTTTTAGCTGAGCACTGTGCAGAGCTCGCAAAAAACTAACTTGTAGCTTATTTAGCTGCCTGCGGTAGTGATATGATCAGGAAAACATCACCAACCTTCTATAGGTAGCTTTAGGTGAACACTGCGCAGAGCTTGCAAAAAACTAACTTGTAGCTTATTTAGCTGCCTGCGGTAGTGATAGGATCAGGAAAACACCACCAACCTTCTACAGGTAGCTTTAGCTGAGCACTGTGCAGAGCTTGCAAAAAACTAACTTGTAGCTTATTTAGCTGCCTGCGGTAGTGATAGGATCAGGAAAACATCACCAACCTTCTACAGGTAGCTTTAGGTGAACACTGCGCAGAGCTTGCAAAAAACTAACTTGTAGCTTATTTAGCTGCCTGCGGTAGTGATAGGATCAGGAAAACACCACCAACCTTCTACAGGTAGCTTTAGCTGAACACTGTGCAGAGCTTGCAAAAAACTAACTTGTAGCTTATTTAGCTGCCTGCGGTAGTGATAGGATCAGGAAAACACCACCAACCTTCTACAGGTAGCTTTAGCTGAACACTGTGCAGAGCTTGCAAAAAACTAACTTGTAGCTTATTTAGCTGCCTGCGGTAGTGATAGGATCAGGAAAACACCACCAACCTTCTACAGGTAGCTTTAGCTGAACACTGTGCAGAGCTTGCAAAAAACTAACTTGTAGCTTATTTAGCTGCCTGCGGTAGTGATAGGATCAGGAAAACACCACCAACCTTCTACAGGTAGCTTTAGCTGAACACTGTTCAGAGGACGCACTACACTAACTTGTAGTTTTAGCTGAACACTGTGCAGAGGTCGCACTACACTAACTTGTATTTTTAGCTGAACACTGTGAGGAGACGCACTACACTAACTTGTAGCTTTAGCTGAACACTGTGCAGAGGTCGCACTACACTAACTTGTAGTTTTAGCTGAACACTGTTCAGAGCATGCACTACACTAACTTGTAGCTTTAGCTGAACACTGTGCAGAGGTCGCACTACAATAACTTGTAGTTTTAGCTGAACACTGTTCAGAGGACGCATTACAATAACTTGTACCCTTAGCTGAACACTGTGCAGAGGTTGCACTACACTAACTTGTAGTTTTAGCTGAACACTGTGAGGAGGACGCACTACACTAACCTGTAGCTTTAGCTGAACACTGTGAGGAGGACGCACTACCTTAACCTGTAGCTTTAGCTGAACACTATGCACTACACTAACTTGTAGTTTTAGCTGAACACTGTAAGGAGGACATTCTACACTAACTTGTAGATTATTTAGCTGCCTGCGGTAGTGATAGGATCAGGAAAACACCACCAACCTTCTACAGGTAGCTTTAGGTGAACACTGTGCAGAGCTCGCACTACACTAACTTGTAGTTTTAGCTGAACACTGTGCAGAGCTTGCAAAAAACTAACTTGTAGCTTATTTAGCTGCCTGCGGTAGTGATAGGATCAGGAAAACACCACCAACCTTCTACAGGTAGCTTTAGGTGAACACTGTGCAGAGCTCGCAAAAAACTAACTTGTAGCTTATTTAGCTGCCTGCGGTAGTGATAGGATCAGGAAAACACCAACAACCTTCTACAGGTTGCTTTAGGTGAACACTGTGCAGAGCTCGCAAAAAACTAACTTGTAGCTTATTTAGCTGCCTGCGGTAGTGATAGGATCAGGAAAACACCACCAACCTTCTACAGGTAGCTTTAGCTGAACAATGTGCAGAGCTCGCACTACACTAACTTGTAGTTTTAGCTGAACACTTTGAGGAGGACGCACTACACTAACTTGTAGCATTAGCTGAACACTGTGCAGAGGTCGCACTACACTAACTTGTAGTTTTAGCTAACACTGTGAGGAGGACGCACTACACTAACTTGTAGCGTTACCTGAACACTGTGAGGAGGACGCACTACCCTAACTTGTTGCTTTAGCTGAACACTGTGCAGAGGTCACACTAAACTAACTTGTAGCTTATTTAGCTGCCTGCGGTAGTGATAGGATCAGGAAAATACCACCAACCTTCTACAGGTAGCTTTAGCTGAACACTGTACAGAGGACGCACTACACTAGCTTGTAGCTTTAGCTGAACACTGTGCAGAGGTCGCACTACACTAACTTGTAGTTTTAGCTGAAATCTGTGAGGAGGACGCACTACACTAACTTGTAGCTTTAGCTGAACACTGTGCAGAGGTTGCACTACACTAACTTGTAGATTTAGCTGAACACTGTTCAGAGGACGCACTACACTAACTTGTAGCTTTAGCTGAACACTGTGCAGAGGTTGCACTACACTACCTTGTAGTTTTAGATGAACACTGTGAGGAGGACGCACTACACTAACTTGTAGCTTTAGCTGAACACTGTGAGGAGGACGCATTACCCTAACTTGTAGCTTTAGCTGAACACTGTGCACTACACTAACTTGTAGTTTTAGCTGAACACTGTGAGGAGGACGCACTACACTAACTTGTAGCTTATTTACCTGCCTGCGGTAGTGATAGGATCAGGAAAACACCACCAACCTTCTACAGGTAGCTTTAGCTGAACACTGTGCAGAGCTAGCACTACACTAACTTGTAGTTTTAGGTGAACACTGTGCAGAGCTTGCAAAAAACTAACTTGTAGCTTGTTTAGCTGTCTGCTGTAGTGATAGGATCAGGAAAACACCACCAACCGTCTACAGGTAGCTTTAGGTGAACACTGTTCAGAGCTCGCCAAAAACTAACTTGTACCTTATTTAGCTGCCTGCGGTAGTGATAGGATCAGGAAAACACCACCAACCTTCTACAGGTAGCTTTAGGTGAACACTGTGCAGAGCTTGCAAAAAACTAACTTGTAGCTTAATTAGCTGCCTGCGGTAGTGATAGGATCAGGAAAACAACACCAACCTTCTAAAGGTAGCTTTAGGTGAACACTGTTCAGAGCTCACCAAAAACTAACTTGTACCTTATTTAGCTGCCTGCGGTAGTGATAGGATCAGGAAAACACCACCAACCTTCTACAGGTAGCTTGAGGTGAACACTGTGCAGAGCTCGCAAAAAACTAACTTGTAGCTTATTTAGCTGCCTGCGGTAGTGATAGGATCAGGAAAACACCACCAACCTTCTACAGGTAGCTTTAGCTGAACAATGTGCAGAGCTTGCAAAAAACTAACTTGTAGCTTATTTAGCTGCCTGCAGTAGTAATAGGATCAGGAAAACACCACCAACCTTCTACAGGTAGCTTTAGCTGAACAACGTGCAGAGCTCGCACTACACTAACTTGTAGTTTTAGCTGAACACTGTGAGGAGAATGCACTACACTAACTTATAGCTTTAGCTGAACACTGTGCAGAGGTCGCACTACACTAACTTGTAGTTTTAGCTGAACACTATGAGGAGGGCGCACTACATTAACTTGTAGCGTTAGCTGAACACTTTGAGGAGGACGCACTACCCTAACTTGTTGCTTTAGCTGAACCCTGTACAGAGGTCACACTAAACTAACTTGTAGCTTATTTAGCTGCCTGCGGTAGTGATAGGATCAGGAAAACCCCACCAACCTTCTACGAGTAGCTTTAGCTGAACACTGTGCAGAGGTCGCACTACACTAACTTGTAGTTTTAGCTGAATACTGTTCAGAGGATGCAGTACACTAACTTGTAGCTTTAGCTGAACACTGCGCAGAGGTCGCACTAAACTAACTTGTAGTTTTAGCTGAACACTGTTCAGAGGACGCACTACACTGACTTGTAGCTTTAGCTGAACACTGTGCAGAGGTTGCACTACACTACCTTGTAGTTTTAGCTGCACACTGTGAGGAGGACGCACTACACTAACTTGTAGCTTTAGCTGAACACTGTGAGGAGGACGCACTACCCTAACTTGTAGCTTTAGCTGAACACTGTGCACTACACTAACTTGTAGTTTTAGCTGAACACTGTGAGGAGGACGCACTACACTAACTTGTAGCTTATTTAGCTGCCTGCGGTAGTGATAGGATCAGGAAAACACCACCAACCTTCTACAGGTAGCTTTAGGTGAACACTGTGCAGAGCTCGCAAAAAACTAACTTGTAGCTTATTTAGCTGCCTGCGGTAGTGATAGGATCAGGAAAACACCACCAACCTTCTACAGGTAGCTTTAGGTGAACACTGTGCAGAGCTTGCAAAAAACTAACTTGTAGCTGATTTAGCTGCCTGCGGTAGTGATAGGATCAGGAAAACCCCACCAACCTTCTACGGGTAGCTTTAGCTGAACAATGTGTAGAGCTCGCACTACACTAACATGTAGTTTTAGCTGAACACTGTGAGGAGGACGCACTACACTAACTTGTAGCTTCAGCTGAACACTGTGCAGAGGTTGCACTACACTAACTTGTAGTTTTAGCTGCACACTATGAGGAGGACGCACTACACAAACTTTTAGCGTTAGCTGAACACTGTGAGGAGGACGCACTACCCTAACTTGTTGCTTTAGCTGAACCCTGTACAGAGGTCACACTAAACTAACTTGTAGCTTATTTAGCTGCCTGCGGTAGTGATAGGATCAGGAAAACCCCACCAACCTTCTACGAGTAGCTTAAGCTAAACACTGTGCAGAGGTCGCACTACACTAACTTGTAGTTTTAGCTGAATACTGTTCAGAGGATGCAGTACACTAACTTGTAGCTTAAGCTGAACACTGCGCAGAGGTCGCACTAAACTAACTTGTAGTTTTAGCTGAACACTGTTCAGAGGACGCACTACACTGACTTGTAGCTTTAGCTGAACACTGTGCAGAGGTTGCACTACACTACCTTGTAGTTTTAGCTGCACACTGTGAGGAGGACGCACTACACTAACTTGTAGCTTTAGCTGAACACTGTGAGGAGGACGCACTACCCTAACTTGTAGCTTTAGCTGAACACTGTGCACTACACTAACTTGTAGTTTTAGCTTAACACTGTGAGGAGGACGCACTACACTAACTTGTAGCTTATTTAGCTGCCTGCGGTAGTGATAGGATCAGGAAAACACCACCAACCTTCTACAGGTAGCTTTAGGTGAACACTGTGCAGAGCTCGCAAAAAACTAACTTGTAGCTTATTTAGCTGCCTGCGGTAGTGATAGGATCAGGAAAACACCACCAACCTTCTACAGGTAGCTTTAGGTGAACACTGTGCAGAGCTTGCAAAAAACTAACTTGTAGCTGATTTAGCTGCCTGCGGTAGTGATAGGATCAGGAAAACCCCACCAACCTTCTACGGGTAGCTTTAGCTGAACAATGTGCAGAGCTCGCACTACACTAACATGTAGTTTTAGCTGAACACTGTGAGGAGGACGCACTACACTAACTTGTAGCTTCAGCTGAACACTGTGCAGAGGTCGCACTACACTAACTTGTAGTTTTAGGTGAACACTGTGCAGAGCTTGCAAAAAACTAACTTGTAGCTTGTTTAGCTGTCTGCTGTAGTGATAGGATCAGGAAAACACCACCAACCGTCTACAGGTAGCTTTAGGTGAACACTGTTCAGAGCTCGCCAAAAACTAACTTGTACCTTATTTAGCTGCCTGCGGTAGTGATAGGATCAGGAAAACACCACCAACCTTCTACAGGTAGCTTTAGGTGAACACTGTGCAGAGCTCGCAAAAAACTAACTTGTAGCTTAATTAGCTGCCTGCGGTAGTGATAGGATCAGGAAAACAACACCAACCTTCTAAAGGTAGCTTTAGGTGAACACTGTTGAGAGCTCACCAAAAACTAACTTGTACCTTATTTAGCTGCCTGCGGTAGTGATAGGATCAGGAAAACACCACCAACCTTCTACAGGTAGCTTGAGGTGAACACTGTGCAGAGCTCGCAAAAAACTAACTTGTAGCTTATTTAGCTGCCTGCGGTAGTGATAGGATCAGGAAAACACCACCAACCTTCTACAGGTAGCTTTAGCTGAACAATGTGCAGAGCTTGCAAAAAACTAACTTGTAGCTTATTTAGCTGCCTGCAGTAGTAATAGGATCAGGAAAACACCACCAACCTTCTACAGGTAGCTTTAGCTGAACAACGTGCAGAGCTCGCACTACACTAACTTGTAGTTTTAGCTGAACACTGTGAGGAGAATGCACTACACTAACTTATAGCTTTAGCTGAACACTGTGCAGAGGTCGCACTATACTAACTTGTAGTTTTAGCTGAACACTATGAGGAGGGCGCACTACATTAACTTGTAGCGTTAGCTGAACACTGTGAGGAGGACGCACTACACTAACTTGTAGTTTTAGCTGAATACTGTTCAGAGGATGCAGTACACTAACTTGTAGCTTTAGCTGAACACTGCGCAGAGGTCGCACTAAACTAACTTGCAGTTTTAGCTGAACACTGTTCAGAGGACGCACTACACTGACTTGTAGCTTTAGCTGAACACTGTGCAGAGGTTGCACTACACTACCTTGTAGTTTTAGCTGCACACTGTGAGGAGGACGCACTACACTAACTTGTAGCTTTAGCTGAACACTGCGAGGAGGACGCACTACCCTAACTTGTAGCTTTAGCTGAACACTGTGCACTACACTAACTTGTAGTTTTAGCTGAACACTGTGAGGAGGACGCACTACACTAACTTGTAGCTTATTTAGCTGCCTGCGATAGTGATAGGATCAGGAAAACACCACCAACCTTCTACAGGTAGCTTTAGGTGAACACTGTGCAGAGCTCGCAAAAAACTAACTTGTAGCTTATTTAGCTGCCTGTGGTAGTGATAGGATCCGGAAAACACCACCAACCTTCTACAGGTAGCTTTAGGTGAACACTGTGCAGAGCTTGCAAAAAACTAACTTGTAGCTGATTTAGCTGCCTGCGGTAGTGATAGGATCAGGAAAACCCCACCAACCTTCTACGGGTAGCTTTAGCTGAACAATGTGCAGAGCTTGCACTACACTAACATGTAGTTTTAGCTGAACACTGTGAGGAGGACGCACTACACTAACTTGTAGCTTCAGCTGAACACTGTGCAGAGGTCGCACTACACTAACTTGTAGTTTTAGCTGCACACTATGAGGAGGACGCACTACACAAACTTGTAGCGTTAGCTGAACACTGTGAGGAGGACGCACTACCCTAACTTGTTGCTTTAGCTGAACACTGTACAGAGGTCACACAAAACTAACTTGTAGCTTATTTAGCTGCCTGCGGTAGTGATAGGATCAGGAAAACACCAACAACCTTCTACAGGTAGCTTTAGGTGAACACTGTGCAGAGCTCGCAAAAAAATTACTTGTAGCTTATTTAACTGCTTGCAGTAGTGATAGGATCAGGAAAACACCACCAACCTTCTACAGGTAGCTTTAGCTGAACACTGTGCAGAGCTCGCACTACACTAACTCGTAGTTTTAGCTGAACACTGTGCAGAGCTTGCAAAAAACTAACTTGTAGCTTATTTAGCTGCCTGCAGTAGTGATAGGATCAGGAAAACACCACCAACCTTCTACAGGTAGCTTTAGGTGAACACTGTGCAGAGCTCGCAAAAAACTAACTTGTAGCTTATTTAGCTGCCTGCGGTAGTGATAGGATCATGAAAACACCACCAATCTTCTACAGGTAGCTTTAGGTGAACACTGTGCAGAGCTCGCAAAAAAACTAACTTGTAGCTTATATAGCTGCCTGCGGTAGTGATAGGATCAGGAAAACACCAACAACCTTCTACAGGTAGCTTTAGGTGAACACTGTGCAGAGCTCACAAAAAAATAACTTGTAGCTTATTTAGCTGCCTGCGGTAGTGATAGGATCAGGAAAACACCACCAATCTTCTACAGGTAGCTTTAGCTGAACAATGTGCAGAGCTCGCACTACACTAACTTGTAGTTTTAGCTGAACACTGTGAGGAGGACGCACTACACTAACTTGAAGCTTTAGCTGAACACTGTGCAGAGGTCGCACTACACTAACTTGTAGTTTTAGCTGAACACTGTGAGGAGGACGTACTACACTAACTTGTAGCCTTAGCTGAACACTGTGCGGAGGTTGCACTACACTAACTTGTAGTTTTAGCTGAACATTGTTCAGAGGATGCACTACACTGACTTGTAGCTTTAGCTGAACACTGTGCAGAGGTTGCACTACACTAACTTGTAGTTTTAGCTGAACATTGTTCAGAGGATGCACTACACTAACTTGTAGCTTTAGCTGAACACTGTGCAGAGGTTGCACTACACTAACTTGTAGTTTTAGCTGAACATTGTTCAGAGGATGCACTACACTAACTTGTAGCTTTAGCTGAACACTGTGCAGAGGTCGCACTACACTAACTTGTAGTTTTAGCTGAACACTGTTCAGAGGACGCAGTACAATAACTTGTAGCTTTAGCTGAACACTGTGCAGAGGTTGCACTAGACTAACTTGTAGTTTTAGCTGAACACTGTGAGGAGGACGCACTACACTAACTTGTAGCTTTAGCTGAACACTGTGAGGAAGACGCACTACCCTAACTTGTAGCTTTAGCTGAACGCTGTGCACTACACTAACTTGTAGTTTTAGCTGAACACTGTGAGGAGGACGCACTACACTAACTTGTAGCTTATTTAGCTGCCTGCGGTAGTGATAGGATCAGGAAAACACCACCAACCTTCTACAGGTAGCTTCAGGTAAACACTGTGCAGAGCTCGCAAAAAACTAACTTGTAGCTTATTTAGCTTCCTGCGGTAGTGATAGTATCAGGAAAACACCACCAACCTTCTACAGGTAGCTTTAGGTGAACAATGCGCAGAGCTTGCAAAAAACTAACTTGTAGCTTATTTAGCTGCCTGCGGTAGTGATAGGATCAGGAAAACACCACCAACCTTCTACAGGTAGCTTTAGCTGAACAATGTGCAGAGCTCGCACTACACTAACTTGTAGTTTTATCTGAACACTGTGAGGAGGACGCACTACACTAACTTGTAGCTTTAGCTGAACACTGTGCAGAGGTCACACTAAACTAACTTGTAGCTTATTTAGCTGCCTGCTGTAGTGATAGGATCAGGAAAACACCACCAACCTTCTACAGGTAGCTTTAGCTGAACACTGTTCAGAGGACGTACTACACTAACTTGTAGCTTTAGCTGAACACTGTGCAGAGGTCGCACTATACTAACTTGTAGTTTTAGCTGAACACTGTGAGGAGGACGCACTACACTAACTTGTAGCTTTAGCTGTACATTGTGCAGAGGTCGCACTACACTAACTTGTAGCGATGGCAGAACACTGTGAGGAGGACGCACTACCCTAACTTGTTGCTTTAGCTGAACACTGTGCAGAGGTCACACTAAACTAACTTGTAGCTTATTTAGCTGCCTGCTGTAGTGATAGGATCAGGAAAACACCACCAACCTTCTACAGGTAGCTTTAGCTGAACACTGTTCAGAGGACGCACTACACTAACTTGTAGCTTTAGCTGAACACTGTGCAGAGGTCGCACTATACTAACTTGTAGTTTTAGCTGAACACTGTGAGGAGGACGCACTACACTAACTTGTAGCTTTAGCTGTACATTGTGCAGAGGTCGCACTACACTAACTTGTAGTTTTAGCTGAACACTGTTCAGAGGATGCACTACACTAACTTGTAGCTTTAGCTGAACATTGTGCAGAGGTCGCACTACACTAACTTGTAGTTTTAGCTGAACACTGTTCAGAGGACGCACTACACTAACTTGTAGCTTTAGCTGAAAACTGTGCAGAGGTTGCACTACACTACCTTGTAGTTTTAGCTGAACACTGTGAGGAGGACGCACTATACTAACTTGTAGCTTTAGCTGAACACTGTGAGGAGGACGCACTACCCTAACTTGTAGCTTTAGCTGAACACTGTGCACTACACTAACTTGTAGTTTTAGCTGAACACTGTGAGGAGGATGCACTACACTAACTTGTAGCTTATTTAGCTGCCTGCGGTAGTGATAGGATCAGGAAAACACCACCAACCTTCTACAGGTAGCTTTAGGTGAACACTGTGCAAAGCTCGCAAAAAACTAACTTGTAGCTTATTTAGCTGCCTGCGGTATTGATAGGATCAGGAAAACACCACCAACCTTCTACAGGTAGCTTTAGGTGAACACTGTGCAGAGCTCACACTACACTAACTTGTAGTTTTAGCTGAACACTGTGCAGAGCTTGCAAAAAACTAACTTGTAGCTTATTTAGCTGCATGCGGTAGTGATAGGATCAGGAAAACACCACCCACCAACCTTCTACAAGTAGCTTTAGGTGAACACTGTGCAGAGCTCGCAAAAAACTAACCTGTAGCCTATTTAGCTGCCTGCGGTAGTGATAGGATCAGGAAAACACCACCAACCTTCTACAAGTAGCTTTAGCTGAACGATGTGCAGAGCTCACACTACACTAACTTGTAGTTTTAGCTGAACACTGTGAGGAGGAAGCACTACACTAACTTGTAGCTTTAGCTGAACACTGTGCAGAGGTCGCACTACACTAACTTGTAGTTTTAGCTGAACACTGTGAGGAGGACACACTACACTAACTTGTAGCGTTAGCTGAACACTGTGAGGAGGACGCACTACCCTAACTTGTTGCTTTAGCTGAACACTGTGCAGAGGTCACACTAAACTAACTTGTAGCTTATTTAGCTGCTTGCGGTAGTGATAGGATCAGGAAAACACCATCAACCTTCTACAGGTAGCTTTAGCTGAACACTGTTCAGAGGACGCACTACACTAACCTGTAGCTTTAGCTGAACACTGTGCAGAGGTCGCACTACAGTAACTTGTAGTTTTATCTGAACACTGTGAGGAGGATGCACTACACTAATTTGTAGCTTTAGCTGAACACTGTGCAGAGGTCGCACTACACTAACTTGTAGTTTTAGCGGAACACTGTTCAGAGGATGCACTACACTAACTTGTAGCTGTAGCTGAACACTGTGCAGAGGTCGCACTACACTAAGTTGTAGTTTTAGCTGAACACTGTTCAGAGGATGCAGTACACTAACTTGTAGCTTTAGCTGAACACTGTGCAGAGGTTGCACTACACTAACTTGTAGCTTTAACTGAACACTGTGAGGAGGACGCACTACCCTAACGTGTAGCTTTAGCTGAACACTGTGCACTACACTAACTTGTAGCTTATTTAGCTGCCTGCGGTAGTGATAGGATCAGGAAAACACCACCAACCTTCTACAGGTAGCTTTAGGTGAACACTGTGCAGAGCTCTCAAAAAACTATCTTGTAGCTTATTTAGCTGCCTGCGGTAGTGATTGGATCAGGAAAACACCACAGGTAGCTTTAGGTGAACACTGTGCAGAGCTTGCAAAAAACTAACTTGTAGCTTATTTAGCTGCCTGCGGTAGTGGTGGGATCAGGAAAACACCACCAACCTTCTACAGGTAGCTTTGGCTGAACACTGTGTGGAGCTCGCACTACACTAACTTGTAGTTTTAGGTGAACACTGTGCAGAGCTCGCAAAAAACTAACTTGTAGCTTATTTAGCTGCCTGCGGTCTTGATAAGATCAGGAAAACACCACCAACCTTCTACAGGTAGCTTTAGGTGAACACTGTGCAGAGCTCGCAAAAAACTAACTTGTAGCTTATTTAGCTGCCTGCGGTAATGATAGGATCAGGAAAACACCACCAACCTTCTAAAGGTAGCTTTAGGTGAACACTCTGCAGAGCTCGCAAAAAACTAACTTGTAGCTTATTTAGCTGCCTGTGGTAGTGATAGGATCAGGAAAACACCACCAACCTTCTACAGGTAGCTTTAGCTGAACAATGTGCAGAGCTCACACTACACTAACTTGTAGTTTTAGCTGAACACTGTGAGGAGGACACACTACACTAACTTGTAGCGTTAGCTGAACACTGTGAGGATGACGCACTACCCTAACTATCTTTTAGCTTTAGGTGAACACTGTGCAGAGCTTGCAAAAAACTAACTTGTAGCTTATTTAGCTGCCTGCGATAGTGATAGGATCAGGAAAACACCACCAACCTTCTACAGGTAGCTTTAGCTGAACACTGTGCTGAGCTCGCACTATACTAACTTGTAGTTTTAGGTGAACACTGTGCAGAGCTCGCAAAAAACTAACTTGTAGCTTTTTTAGCTGCCTGCGGTCTTGATAGGATCAGGAAAACACCACCAACCTTCTACAGGTAGCTTTAGGTGAACACTGTGCAGAGCTCGCAAAAAACTAACTTGTAGCTTATTTAGCTGCCTGCGGTAGTGATAGGATCAGGAAAACACCACCAACCTTCTACAGGTAGCTTTAGCTGAACACTGTTCAGAGGACGCACTACACTAACTTGTAGCTTTAGCTGAACACTGTGCAGAGGTCGCACTACACTAACTTGTAGTTTTAGCTGAACACTGTGAGGAGGACGCACTACACTATCTTTTAGCTTTAGCTGAACACTGTGCAGAGGTCGCACTACACTAACTTGTAGTTTTAGCTGAACACTGTTCAGAGGACGCATTACGCTAACTTGTAGCTTTAGCTGAACACTGTGCCGAGGTTGCACTGCACTAACTTGTAGTTTTAGCTGAGCACTGTGAGGAGGACGCACTACACTAACTTGTAGCTTTAGCTGAACACTGTGCACTACACTAACTTGTAGCCTATTTAGCTGCCTGCGGTAGTGATAGGATCAGGAAAACACCACCAACCTTCTACAGGTAGCTTTAGCTGAACAATGTGCAGAGCTCGCATTACACTAACTTGTAGTTTTAGCTGAACACTGTGAGGAGGACTCACTACACTAATTTGTAGCGTTAGCTGAACACTGTGAGGAGGACGCACTACCCTAACTTGTTGCTTTAGCTGAACACTGTGCAGAGGTCACACTAAACTAACTTGTAGCTTATTTAGCTGCCTGCGGTAGTGATAGGATCAGGAAAACACCACCAACCTTCTACAGGTAGCTTTAGCTGAACACTGTCCAGAGGACGCATTACACTAACTTGTAGCTTTAGCTGAACACTGTGCAGAGGTCGCACTACACTAACTTGTAGTTTTAGCTGAACACTGTGAGGAGGACGCACTACACTAACTTGTAGCTTTAGCTGAACACTGTGCAGAGGTCGCACTACACTAACTTGTAGTTTTAGCTGAACACTGTTCAGAGGATGCACTACACTAACTTGTAGCTTTAGCTGAACACTGTGCAGAGGTTGCACTGCACTAATTTGTAGTTTTAGCCAAGCACTGTGAGGAGGACGTACTACACTAACTTGTAGCTTTAGCTGCCTGTGGTAGTGATAGGATCAGGAAAACACCACCAACCTTCTACAGGTAGCTTTAGCTGAACAATGTGCAGAGCTCGCACTACACTAACTTGTAGTTTTAGCTGAACACTGTGAGGAGGACTCACTACACTAATTTGTAGCGTTAGCTGAACACTGTGAGGAGGACGCACTACCCTAACTTGTTGCTTTAGCTGAACGCTGTGCAGAGGTCACACTAAACTAACTTGTAGCTTTAGCTGAACACTGTGTGGAGGACGCACTACACTAACTTGTAGTTTTAGCTGAACACTGTGCAGAGGTCACACTAAACTAACTTGTAGCTTTAACTGAACCCTGTGAGGAGGATGCACTACACTAACTGTAACTAGTCTTGCTGCCTGACTGTGGTACTAATAGGATCAAAAGAAAACCAGCAATTTTCTTCAGGTAGCTGTAAATACAGTAACAAGACCAGCCTGCCTGTCAGTAGGAAGATAACAGGAACGGATCTAGCTAAACTGAATACAGTGTATGTATATATATATATATATATATATATATATATATATATATATACAACACCTGGGATGCATATATATACACAATACACTGTAAGTGCAGCTAATTGACTGACTGTCCTGCCTAATCTATCTAACTTAAATCAAATGACACTGTCTCTCTGTCTATCTCTTTCAACGCTGGAACACACACTACACAGGGCCGCCGTGCAGGTGGCCTTATATAGTGTGGGGCGTGTACTAAATCCCCTAAGCCATAATTGGCCAAAGCCTCCTTAAGACGGCGCTGTGATTGGCCAAGCATGCGGGTCATAGTGCATGCTTGGCCAATCATCAGCCAGCAATGCACTGCGATGCCGCAGTGAATTATGGGCCGTGATGCGCCACACGAATTTGGCGCGAGCGGCCCATATAGTTCGCAATTCGGCGAACGGGCGAACAGGCGATGTTCGAGTCGAACATGGGTTCGACTCGAACACGAAACTCATCCCTACAGGATGAGTGAGAGATAATGGACTGACCACTAGGGCAGCTGTAGCCCAGAACCAGACACTGATGAAATGGAAGTGGTACCTTCAAGAAAGAGGGGGTATTGCAGCTGGGGACGTTAGAGACATTTCAAAACAGTTGGCAGGGCTTGTCACTTTTACCAGCACCTGGCCAGAAGAAGAAATTCCTGTGCTGCAGTCATCCCCCATTCAAGAGGCTCCACCCTTTGAATCTCTGGCAGAAGACATGAAGGAGTCAGCGTGGTTCACTGATGGTTCAGCCATAGTCACCTCGTCTGGGCGTAAATGGACAGCAGCAGCCTACAACCCAAGTACAGACACAGTCCTGCAGGAGACCAGAATTGGAGGGTCCAGTCAGTATGCAGAGTTGAAAGCTGTAGTGATGACTCTTCAGGAGAATCCTTCTTCCCATGTCACTATCTACACTGACAGCTGGGCAGTTTTTAAAGGACTGACAACTTTGGATGCCCACGTGGAAGTCCAATGAATGGATGATTCATGGAAAGGTGGTGTGGGGAGGCAAGGAAGTCTGGGACTACATCTGGACGGAAGCTCACTCCCGCACCATAAAAGTGGGGCATGTTGATGCACATGTGCCCCTAGTCCCAGATTTTGAGAACTATAACAGAGTTGCAGATGAAATTGAAGGCAGTTGTGCCAATTGATCCTGTCTTGATGAACTTGGCCAACTGGGCCCACAAGCAATCTGGATATTTGGGACAGAAAGCAACATATGAATGGGCACAGCAGAGAGGATTGCCTATATCCAGGGACATGATAAAGACTGTAATAGGGAACTGTACAGTGTGTGGAGAAGTGCGACAATGGCCATTGCAAAAGTACTTCACCAGGTCGCTTAAGAGGGGTTAGAGGCCTGCAGAGATCTAGCAGATTGACTTCATCGGTCCCCTGCCCCGGGGAAACAATGGACTGAGATATTGTTGCACTGCAGTGGACACCTATTCAGGACTTATGCTTGCTCATCCTTGCAAACGTGCAGATCAAGCCGCAATGCTACAACTGCTCCAGAAACTTGTTGTTGCTTATGGTTGCCCCAAGCAAGTCCAAAGTGATAACGGCTCACACTTCACCGGATCAACAGTACAGCAGTGGGACAAAGATTCTGAAGTGTACTGGTTGTGCCACATCCCATACCATCCACAGGCAGCTGGTTTGATTGAAAGATACAACGGGCTATTGAAGGACCAGATACGCAAACTTACACCCACACATACACTAGGGGGGTGGGATCGGGTCCTCACACAGGCAGTCATGTTGTTAAATTCTAGGCCAATAGCCAAAAGCACACCATATGAGAGGATGGTAGGGGCTGGGGCACAGATTCCACAGCTGGAGTGCAGAGTTCAGTATTTATGTAAGGTTCCTGAAAGAACAGGGCTTAACAGATACCATGTTACTGCTTCCCATGTCATAGAAACCAAGAGTGACGTATCTGAAGCTGAAGCCTATCTAGGAATGAGAGGGAATCTGGCAGGAAAGTTTGAAGTTACATTTGCATTGACAGATGAGCTTCAAGACAGTGGCTGGGACTCTGACTGGTTAGTGGATACTTCTCAGCAAGAGTGGAAAGTGAGGCTACATAACAGCAAAACTTCCAAAATAAACAGCAGTTATCTTCTGGGAAATATCAGTATATTTCCTCTCCTCCCTATTGATGTTCTTTGGGAGGGTCAGAAGTGGGTACAGGCAGGGGGCAAAGTGTTAGTCAGATATCCAGGCAAGAAGCCATTTAGAGGAGAGATTTTAGCTGAAGGACCTGGATCTACTGTTTATGTATTATTAGAAGGAACAGATAATCCGCTTTGTTTTCCACTCCACAGGCTGACTCTGATTTGATCCATAGGATGGAAAGAATGACGGAAGATTGCAAGTGCTGTGGAGAGCAAGGCCTTTGATGTATTACAAGCCTGGACTTGTTTCTAAAGAACTTTAAAATGGACTTTCTGATGAACTTTTAAAGACTGAAACACCATCTCAATGACAGAAATATGGGAGGTCTTGCATTCAAGGAAAATTAATGTTTAAAATGAGTTTTCATAGTAATGAAGTGATTTTCTGTATGGAGTCTGAAAGGAAAAAAAAAAATCTAGGGCGGAATGTGTTGTGTTTGTTACAATATGATTTTTTTTTATTAATCCGACTTACGATACATGGGACATAACATTACACAATAGTGGTTGGTCATAGAGATATTGTCAGTTTTTTGGCTTGAGTAGATTTCTCAAACAAATGCTGTTTTATACAATGGGGGTAAATATCACTGTTGTATCTAATTGACAGTTCAATTAACAGGCTATTGTCTCTATAGCTACAGTAAACAAGTAAGTACTTGTCTGAGGTTCTTTCAGGTCTCAAACTGAAAGAATGACTGTTAGATTACTGTCAGGTGTTGGCTTGATTAGACAATCGTACGTAGATACCATTTTTGTATTCAATTGAAAGTTTGCAACAGTCCATTGTTTCTACAGCTACAGTAAACAGGTATGTTTTCTGTTGTTTGGTAACTATGGTAAACAGCCTGACACATAAAAGGGGTGAGTAGGGACAGACACACACACACAAACCATCATGCTGTAACATCAGAAGCCACCCATGATAGAAGAACAGTGCCTGATGCTCCCAAAAAATCATGGTCAATGGAGATCACGAACATAAAGTAACAGAAGATAAGTAACCTTTAAGTGTATTTGTACTGTTAGACCATAGGCTGTTCATTTTCTAGGCATTTTTGCTTGTTATAGATACCTGTGAGTCTTGTATTGTATTCCTAAGATTGTAATAGTTTTGTATGTACAGCATCTTTGTATAGTAAAGCACACACACTGCAGAAATCTCAGCTTCCTTGCTTATACCACAGAGCAACCTTGCTAGATAGACGCAAGCAAAACACAGAAACAGCAATCTCTCGCCTCCTCCAGTCAGTTCCCTTCCCCCACAGTTAGAAACACCTCCCAGGGAACACATTTAACCCCTTAATCACCACTAGTGTTAACCCCTTCCCTGACAGTGTAATTTATACAGTAATCAGTGCATTTTTATAGCACTGATCACTGTATAAATGTCACTGGTCCCAATAAAGTGTCAAAAGTGACTGATCTGTCCGCCGCAATGTCGCAGTCCTGCTAAAAATCGCTGATCACTGCCATTACTAGTAAAAAAAAATAATAATAAAAATGCCATAAATCTATTCCCTATTTTGTAGACGCTATAACTTTTGTGCAAACCAATAAATATAAGCTTATTGTGATTTTTTACCAAAAATATGTAGAAGAATACATATTGGCCTAAACTGATGAAGAAATTAGTTTTTTTACATATGTTTGAGGGGGGATATTTATTATCACAAAAAGTAAAAAATATTGTTTTTTTTTTCAAAATTGTCGCTCTTTTTTTGTTTATAGCGCAAACAATAAAAACCGCAGAGATGATCAAATACCACCATAAGAAAGCTCTATTTGTGGGTTAAAAAGTACAAAAATTTTGTTAGGCACGACCGCGCAATTGTCAGTTAAAGCGACGCAGTGCCATATCGCAAAAAATGGCCCGGTCATTAGGGAGTAAATCCTTCAGGTCCTTAAATAGGTAAACAAGATATGGAAACACTATCAATACCCATAAGTAATTTCCCTGGTTTACCCTTACAAAAGTCAACACAGCATGACAAATTATCAGACCCTGATATTTACGGACAGTTGTAAAAGTAATTGATTTTCACAAACTGTCAGTAATTTTACTGACGATTGGCAACCCTAGCAGCTACAAGTGCATGCCAGAGGCATACATAGCTCCCAACTGTCCCTGATTTCGAGCGGCTGTCCCTGATTTAGAACAAAGTCCCTCTGTCCCTCTTTCCTCCTCATTTGTCCATCATTTTGATCTGATTTATAGAGTTGTAGAGAAAATGCACTTTTTATCTTTCAAAAAGTGTTTTCCAGCGCTAAACCTTTCATCCAATTTCTAAATTGCTGTGTTTGTATATTTCAAAAGCCAATATAAAGGAATAGTAGTGGTCAAAAAAGTACTTGTGGGTTTAACTAATTATTTTTGCAGATTTCTCCTTTAAGGGGGTGTGGCAGGAGGTGTCCTATGCCTACATACTTTTGCTAATAGGTGTCCCTCGTTCCCATTTCAAAAGATTGGGAGGTATGGGCACAGACAGTACGGTGACTGTTACTGTAACCTCCTGGGATATGAGATGTGTATCCCAGGAGGCTGCAGACAGGGGCAGAGCTGTTAACCTCTTTCCGCCCGCCGTATGCAGAATGACGGCCGGGAAGTGGTTCTGTTATCCTGACTGGGCATCATATAACGTTCAGTAGGATAACATGCCGATGCGCCATATCTCCGATCGTGATAAGAAGCCTCTGTCAGAGGCTTCTTACCACGTGATCATCTGTGACCAATCAATCACAGCTGATCATCGCATGAACCAGGAAGTGCCGGTAAATGGCATTCCTTAGTTCGCGCTGACAAGGAGAGCCAATCCGAGGCTCTCCCTGTCAGAGGGGGGTCTGTGCTGATAATCAGCAAATTGATTATCAGCACAGCCCCCTTAAATGTACAAATCACCTGCTAACCAGTGCCCAGCAATGTAAAAACAATAAATTCTGCCAGTGCCCACCACAGTGCCGATCACTGCCCCCCACAGTGCCAATCACTGCCCACTACAGTGCCAATCACTGCCCAGAAGTAACACCTGTCAGTACTTATCAGTACCTCATCATTAGTGCTGCCCATCAGTGCCACATGTCAGTGCCACCTATCAGTGCCAATCAGTGCCGCCTGTCAGTGCCCATCACAGCTGCTTGTCAGTTCCCATCACAGCCGCCCGTCAGTGCCCATCAGTGCCGCCTGTCAGTGCCCATCAGTGCCACCTATCAGTGCCAACTATCAGTGCCCATCAGTGCTGCATATCAGTGCCGCCTATTGGTGCCCATCAGTGCTGCATATCAGTGCCGCCTATCAGTGCCCATCAATTCTACATATCAGTGCCTCCTCATCAGTGCCCATCAGTGCCACTTTATCAGTGCCAACTCATCAGTGCCCATCAGTGCCCATCAGTGCCGCCTCATCAATGCCCGTCAGTGAAGGGGAAAACAAAATTTTATGACAGAAACTAAAAAAACTCTTTTTTTTTCAAAAATGTTGGTCTTTTTTAGTTTGTTTAGCAAAAAATAAAAACCGCAGAGGTGATCAAATACCACCATAAGAAAGCTCTATTTGTGGGATAAAAATGTATCAAAGTGCGACAGCGCAGAAAGCTGAAAATTGTCCTGGGCAGGAAGGGGTGTAAGTGCCTGGTATTGAAGTGGTTAATGTAATTTCAAAAGTTGTTTTCAATAATGTTTACATTTGCAGCATTCATTAAAAATAATATCAGGTGATCCTGCCATGGAAGTCCCTGTTCAGGTATTTTCTGTTATTGGGTGATATCATTATGTCTCAAAATTCTGCATTGTCACCCTGTCACACAGGCTTCTTTTTAAAAAATTGCAAAGTGGCATTAAGTTAGGGTTTACTTGAAAAAATCAGTTTAAATAAAACTGACATAAAACTAGTGTAGATTTAAAACACTTATAGAGTCTATTTATTCATATTTTCACCCAAGATTTACACAACAGTTACCATAGATTCACACAGTTTTCCAATAGAATTCTATGTGGAAAACATTGATAAATTGACCCCGTAGAAAATATATAGAAGATTGAAAATGTAATGGCTAAACTATTAAACTAACAGCACTATACATCTCCTGCATCTCCCAGTATACTTTTATGTTCTAGGGACTCATTATACTTCAATAAAGAATTTTCAAAAGAGGAATAACTCAGGGCTTTGGTCAGGTTAACACCCTCGCAAGTAATAGAGCGATTTATAACAATTGCTTAGTTGTGTATTATAGGTAAAAATACATTACATTTATAGAAGACTAAAATCAGTATTCATTATTAGGACCTATATACAGTGCCTTGAAAAAGTATTCACACCCCTTGAAATTTTCCAAATTTTGTCATGTTACAACCAAAAACATACATTTATTTTATGGGATTTTATGTGATAGACCAACACAAAGTGGCACATAATTATGAAGTGTAAGGAAAATTATAAATGGTTTTCAACATTTTTTGAAAACCACCCTTTGCAGCAATTACAACGGCAAGTCTTTTTGGGTATGTCTCTATCAGCTTTGCACACCTAGAGAGTGAATTTTTTTCCCATTCTTCTTTGCAAAATAGGTAGCACAGAAAACACAGATGACTCTGGTAATTATGTCCTGTATCATTGTGTCAGGGCTATAGGTGTAATTTATAGTGTCTAGTTTATAAAACCAGTAGGTAGATATCATTTTTGGGCATTGATGATATAAAAATAAACAAAAGATTTTGCAACCTAACAGTTATAGGTAAAGACTGAAGTCACCAAAGGCTAGGACAATCTAAAAGCAGGCCCTGCCGAGGAGTGTCTTTGAGATAGGCAAAGTAGGTAACACTTGTTCTCTTTATAACAAAGCAGCAATGAAAAGACCAATTTTTATAGTGGGAAAAAGCTAATGACTTTGTAGTTAATGCCCTGGAGATACAAGCTAGCAGAACAGGGATGAAACGGATGCAATATACTGAACAAAAGAACTTTCTAAGTACTAGCATCTCGAGTTAGATATTTACAACTTAATAAGAATGTCACCAAATCCTTCTATTTAATGCAATAAATGATAGTCTCTTTCCAAAGATTAAGCAATAAAGCACAAAGAAAAGCACTACAAATATAGCAGATTCACAAACCAAGATAAGGCTCAGTGTCACATCCAAGATTGGATATATGGCTTAGATATTGATATTGGTAGTATCACTGAAGAATTACCCTAGAAAAGTAGATAAAATACATTTCAGCTGCTTAGAACAATTTAACTGAGACACATGTATATCATTTTCTAAGACATTGACACTTGCAGACGATAGTAGTCTGTTGAAGCTTGATTTGTGCTAGGCTTTTTTGCAAAAGTAAATATTAGTCAGACAAATGCCCTCAAATGTGCAATGGCAGGCAAGCTATTTCTTTAAGACCCAAGTATAAAGACTGGACGAAAAGTAGTTCACACCAGATGAGAATATTATATTCTTATCCAAGCTGGTCAAATGCATGGTTGGTGGAGTCTATGCTCTTGGGGAGAAAGCTTAGAGTTAGTAACAAGGAGATCTATGGCTTGCCACAATGGCTAAGATAGTTAAGGAGCTAAGACGTCAACAAATTGTGGAAAATCCTTCAGGGCATGAGTGATTAATGTGGGTTCTGATTTGCAACCTAAATTATTTTTTAATTTTTTTTTGTGAAGAATTTACATAAACAGAGTTTTTTGCATGTTTACCATACATGATGTCACGTTAGAGAATATGTGATAAGTATGACCTTGGCAATACAGGAATGTTTTTCTCTAACAGCTTGAGCTTGCTGCTTCTTGGCCAAGTAGTTCTCATGCAACTTAACCATTATTTATTTCAGAGGGCTTTCCTGTGGCTTCTTAATAAAGCCTTTAGTGATCACTTCAACCTCCAGTCTTTTTATAGGGTTTTCTGGTTCTAATTCCTAAAGGAGCGGTATAATTGTGCGCTGGAGATCCAACGCTGTCTCAGGCAGGCCTGAGATAAAAAGGTTAACAGCAACTGCTTTTTTGGTAGGGTGTAGAAGAAAGGATATATTATAACAGTCTACCAAAGCAATCCAAACAGACAAGCTTAGAGCATATACAAAATACCTACATGAACACGTTATTGTTGAAAGGTACAGACGAGTGAAGTGATGTGTTAGATTGGTTAGATTATGTACATTATGAATAAAAAAAGGGATTATGTGTATCTAAAGCCAAAACCTTTTTTTAGTTTTATGTAGAATGGGGGGGACTTTAGAACCTTTGCTTTTTTATAATATCTGGCTACGGAGATTTGTGCTGTCTATTTGGACTTGTGACCATTGACACCAGGACCATTTGAGTACACTTGTTTCAGTGACAACTGTCTGAGAGCAGATTTTCCTCATTTTGGAGAGATTTACTCTCAATTCCTCACATGTCTGCAGGGCATAAAGTGAAGGGACACACAGTAAAAAAAATGACAGGAGTTTTTAACATTCTCTACTCTATCGAAAATAAAAAAAACTTCAGAAATATTTTTAGTAATATAAAAAACGGCACCTATGTAGTCCTCTATTGGTGCTGCAGGATGTTTTTACACAGAAAGGATTGCTGATTTTAATAAAATTGCAGTGAAATTTTCTTAAGGGGCCAATCTGCATATTTTAATATAAATGGCGCTTCCTGGAGTAGCAATGAATAGTACTGCATAGAAAATGCAGCATATATGTGTTTATTTGCAATCAAATTTATAAAGTTATCCAGAAGGTTTCCTCCCCCTGGAGAAAACATATAGAAAACACATAAAATGCCATAAAAAATGCATCATTCATTCTTACTACAGAACTCACGACAAAAAGTGTAATAGAAACACATGCATTTTAACTTCAAAAGTGAAAATAGCCCTTTCAATACAGTTGTCTTTCATATTCCCCCAACTCCACCCAGCAATGTTAAATACTTACCTACAGCCCTACTCTGGTGATCTTAATTGTGCAGCCTTGCCTATCATCTCACAGCCTTTAGTTTGTAAATAGTGCTGGCCAGGCCTTGCGTCTTTTGTGCATGCCTGCTGCCTCTCAGATGGGGAGGTACTCATATGCAGACACAGCCCTCTATAGAATATGCACCCACTAAAAGTGAAGATGGCCTTTGAACCCACCAAAGACATCAGACAATGGTGGTCAATGTCTGACTGTCCTCTAGCTGCTAGGGCTATGGAGAGGGGTGGTGTAGGCATGTTGCAGATATCATAGCTAGATAACAAGGTTGAAAATAAAAATGGTCAAACTAGAATTTCTGATTGCTTCTTCCTTGGACAGCTTTGTCTGCGGTGTCCCTTAAATATTAAGCTGGAATGGTTTATCCAATGTCAACAGACTGCTTTGTGCTCAGGGATTTCTGCTGAAAACGAAAATTGCGCTTTTTAAGGTAAAGTAGCCATTTTTTAACTATGAAGCTATGACGAGCTAGGTCTGCACCATTTTGTGAGACTTGACTCAGATTCAATGGGGTCAAATGTCAACTTAGGGTTTCTCCCTGATAGGTGGATGAAAGGAGGCAAAGCATTTATTTTAGTAGGCTGAGCAAGTGCATTAAATACTACAACTTCAATGAGTACAGGGTAAATGTCAGCTTCATTATCCTTACTGACATCAGCCAGCTGCCAGCCAGCAGTTTTGTCAATGTTATCACAATGCACAGGCTATGGCTCCACGGATTAGAAGAGCTGTTTCATAGTTCAGTCTGTTCATTGCTGGACAATACTGATTCCAGCTGTCATAATCAAGTGTGGCTTTGTCATCTGTGGGCTTGGAATCTTGATTCGGAAGCTGTTCACTTCAAGATCAACATGGATCAAAATGTCTCAATTTGGGAAATAGGAATGTTTGGAGTCCCAGATGCTGAAGTTATTGAATTAAAACACAATTGCAGTAAAAAGTCATTCATGGGTAATAACTATTTAAGCATTGTCCTGCCAGCAGATCTGTACATATAAATATACATTGTATCTAAATGAAACATTGTAT
This sequence comes from Aquarana catesbeiana, assembly GCF_042186555.1. NCBI lineage: Eukaryota > Metazoa > Chordata > Amphibia > Anura > Ranidae > Aquarana > Aquarana catesbeiana. Next base: position 324,949,814 of record NC_133324.1, on the reverse strand, counting down.
ATGTAATGTTTAAACTATAATTTGTGTGCTTTTCTAAAATTCTTCTTTATTTTAGAGTAGATCTAAACTTTAACTCTTTCACGACCGTGTAACACATATATATGCAGCGTCTAGGAAGTGGGCTTTAAACCTGGGAGTCGCATATATGCGTTCTAGTGTTTGTGCTAAGAACGCGCTTGTTCATGCACTCCCAGCACAGAGACCAGGGGCGTAACTAGAAATCACAGGGCCCCATAGCAAAATGTTGTATGGCCCCCCCCCCTGCAAACTGCCCCCCCCTGCAAACCGCCCCCTCCACAAAAAAAAGAACTAATGCCATTGAACAACAGATTACCGCACCCATGTGGCACAGTACCCAGGCAACAGCTTATATTAATTTTGAACAACAAAGTATGCAGTATACTGTATGCAGCCCCTGAAGGACACACATTGCTGACCTCCAGCCTTCTAACCAATTTCTGTTCTGTTATATAAAATGGAATAGTTCAACTCACCATAATGCAGAATCAGTGGGAGCCCTGAGCGTGTCACTTGCCACCGTCGCCTGCCACCAGATGCAACTTATCACGGAATGTCATTGCCACATCACCCGCCACACGTTGCGGATTGTCCACTTGCCACGTCGCCTGCCACCAGATGCAGATTGTCACTTGTCACACGTTGCAGAATGTCACCTGCCACTTGTTGCCGATTGTCCACTTGCCACGTCCCAGATTGTCACTTGCCATGTCACCTGCCACACATTACTGATTGTCACTTGCCACGTCCCAGATTGTTACTTGCCACGTCACCTGCCACACATTACGGATTGTCACTTGCCACACATTACGGATTGTCACTTGCCACGTCGCCTGCCACATGTTACAGATTGTCACTTGCCACGTCACCTGCCATACATTACAGATTGTCACTTGCCACGTCACCTGCCACACATTACGGATAGTCACTTGCCACGTCACCTGCAACACATTACGGATTGTCACTTGTCACGTCCCGGATTGTCACTAGCCACATATTATGGATTGTCACTTGCCACGTCCCGGATTGTCACTTGCCACACATTACGGATTGTCACTGTCACATGCTGTGTCCCAGAGTCAGGCAGCAGAGAGATAAGGTCATCTCTCTGCTTCCCGAGGCTGCCTGCACAGTGAGGGGGGAACTGCACTGCAGGGATGCAGGGAGGGCGCCGGGCGGTGAGAGATGATGTCATCTCTTTGCACCCCCGGCTGCCAGCTCCCTGATTGTCCAGTCCGCTCACACACGAGCCGAGCCGCCCAGCTAACTCACTGCCTGACAGCCCTTGGAGCCGCCCGCACTCTCATCGCGGACCCGCGGAGCCGCCCGCTCTCACCCGCGGGCCCGCAAAGCTGCCCGCTGTCACCCACGGGCCCGCAAAGCCACCCGCTGTCACCCGTGGGCCCGCAAAGCTGCCCGCTGTCACCCACGGAGCCGCCTGTCCTCACCAAGCCCCTAACGGCTGCGGGCCCCATAGTGGCCGCGTGTGTCGCTATGGCGGTAGTTCCGCCACTGACAGAGACCGAGCCTCGTACTCACAATCGGGACCCTGGGGAACCAAATGAGATTGCTGTGATAGATTCTGATTGGCTATCACAGTGATTATTCACCTTGTAGCCTGCCCTAATATTGTTCCTCCCCTGTAAATTATAGGCTATAATTGGAAAAAATTTTTTTTTTTTTTTTTTTTTTTAGCTAGTTTTCTTTTCATAATAAAATAGAATCAGGAGCTATCCAATAGCATTTCCCACCAAATAAAAGCCCAATCTGTCCAGAAAAAAGTATAATCCACCTGGATACACTAAGTGGTTACAGTAATATGTACAGTTGTTTTACCACATGTCAAAGTTGCAAAATTGGGTTTGGGCATTAAGGTTTGCTTTAACCCGTGAATGGGTTAACGGTATGACATTTTGTTTGCTAAATCACTGGGTAGCATACAACCTCTGCCATGTATATTTTTCATAAAAGACTTATCTTTTTTTTTCTTCCTATTTTTCTTGTTTCCCTGAAGCCTTTTTCAAGCACTTCCTGTCTACATACACTTGTTCCACCATTGGCTGCATGTCAGTGCACTGGACCAGCTTCCCGATAGTGACTGTGCCTGCGCAATGTGCATCGGAATCACTCAGCAAAGGGAATGCAACGCAGGAGCCCAACTAAGAGACAGTGATCACACTGTAGTGTCAGGGCTGGGCTCAGCCCTTCCTTCTCTGAGCTGGTCGCTCAGCTGTCGGCTATTTGCCAGCTCCTTTCTCTCCTTTTTCTCCACAGTGACTCAGCTGTTGATGATGTGCTCGTCAGCCCTGCCTACTTAAAGCCGCCCAGCTCACTTCATCTCTGCCTTCGCCTTTGGTCACATCTCAGAGACTTTATCCTGCGTTCCTGTTGAAAACTTGCTCAGCTGACGTCCCTTCTGGCTCCTGATCCTGCTTCCTGTACTACTATGTTGATCTCTGGCTCTCTGACATTGGCATTGGCTGACTACCCGATCTGGTTATTGAACTCTGGCTATGTATTGACTACGCTTACTCTGTTTACCTTTTTATTATTATTAAACAAGTGTGATTAACTGTACTTTTGTCTCGGTCTGATTCATGGTTTCTGACACGTAACAGGATTTGCCTGAACAAGAACCTTCATGCCAGGATCATAAGGTATTCTTTTGATAAAAGCTACATATTTAAATAGACTGAAAGTAACTTTGAAGTTACAATAACATATTAATATTTAATTACATTTATTTATTGGGTTGAGATATGCTTTTAATTGATCGCAAACTATCACCTTGTAGAACAACCCATTCAGTTAAAAATAGAAATGAAAGGCAAAACATTTGTGTATAGATATAGAAAAACCAAAACAAATACCCTTTTTCCCTTTTTTAGTAAATGATCACACTCCATCTGTTCTCAGCTGCATAAGAGCTGGGGAAGGAGAAACAGCAACTCACTGAGCTTCCCAGTGGAGAAGAACAGGCTGAGTTCCCAAAACAGTTAGAGAACTGACCACAGTATGCACAGTAATTCTTTATTTAGGAAAAAGATATACGTGGTACAGAAAAAAAAGAGAAAAAATACAACAATGTTTATACAGTAGTTCACAAGGAGTCATACCAATTGCTCATACATCATGGTGCAAGAGATAATAAATCATATAAACGTTAAACCTGGTGGTAGACTTCAGAGTCGGTGAATTAGCTGTATTTCGTATATTTGAGATGATACACACCCGATTATTAATAATGGAAAAGGGAGGTGAATGTGAAATATAGCTAGAAAGAGAGTATGAAAAGAGAAAAGGGAAGAGAAAAAGAGGGAGAGGGTGGAAGTAGGGAAAAGGAAGAAAAAGGGAGAGAGAAGAGGGATGGGGGGGGAGAGGAAAAAAAAGGGAGGGGTGGGGGATTAATATAATTTAGCTTTGGTAAGTGGTAAAAGAACCTTCCCCCTTGCCCTTCACCAATGTCCGGGTGTTTCTCTTAGGTGTATCTATTCACAGCAAAATTAGGTCATCAGCCCTGCATACTCCTCCGAGTAGACAAACTTGTGCCAAAAGAACCACTTCTCATGGAACTGCTCACCGAGACCCCTCTCTGTGGCTACCAGATCCTCCATTTTTTTCCATGCACTTTTTTCAGCCAGACCGCCACCCCCGGGGGCTCCAGCTGCTTCCAGAAGTTTACAAGTTCTTTAAATTGTTCTGTTTCCTATTAATATATAATGAGATTTTAGTGATTGTGTTTAGATCTGCTTTAAATTCTCTGGTTTCCTAGTAATTCAGCTAAAATTTTATATCATGGTCATGCTGCTGAAATTCAAGCAGGAGAGCTGATGCCAGATAATCCTATGAACAAAGTTAAAAAAATAATGGTCAGAAAGTATAGATGCCCATACACCCATGACCCTACATACAATATGACCAGTTTATTCCTGACAGCTTCTCTAAGATACAATTATTACAATATGCAATACATACGGGAGAAAGAAACCATGCTCCATATCTGGTAAAGTTTCTTACCTATTAAAACATTCTGGAACTAAATCTTTGCAATGTACTGTCACAGGCAACAGACTACCTATGTCTCCACGAATAGCTCTCTTTTTGGTTATACCCAGATCTTTCTCCCATGAAAGACCTTGGATGCTTTTTATCTCTGCAGCTTACGCAGTGATACTCATTTATTTAAAAAACATAAAACCCAACATTAACAGAAAGCTTAAAGGAAATGTGTCACATAATGAGAAAAAACACCCTAACAGCCGAACTGCATGGCAAATTATTATGATTATTTTAAGCACATTTGGAGTACATAGCTCCTATATGTGAATTCAGACATTAGTGTCATGAAAACAACCCTAAAGGCTATTAGGCACGGGACGCTGCCACACACTAGCTGGATGTGACGAGCTTGGCGCTCGTGGATGTTTTACCCCCCAGCTGTTTTTAAATGTAAGTGTACGAATTTATATGAATGTTTCAATATATTATAAGACATACGGGATTATGCTATGTGCGGTTTCTGTTTTTTATATACCGCACTAAACAACTCTGCACAACGGGTGGTGAAATTGGAAGCGGGGAGAGTCCCTCAGAAGATTCAGAGTCTGGGACTATACGAGCTCGGCGCTCGTGGGTTGAGGCGTGCGCTCATTGTCTAAAAAGTGAGTGCAACCCCCCCCCCCCTCCCCTTTCCCCCACCTGTGTCTCTACTTCAAACGGTATCATACCATATACCACTCGCTCTTTGTTTTCCACATATGACATACGGCATTCTCAATCAACGCCACCTGCTGTACCGTTGGACTTCCCCGTCTGCGGGGCCTCCTCTGCATATGCTGTATACCTTACAGCTGTAAGGTAAGGGGCCTGGGAACACGAAGGTGCCCCCACCTGTCAGCACACTGGTTTTCTTCCTTCCCTCCGATTCATCAATATTTTATATATACCCAGGATTGGCACATCTGGTGGTGGGACTGTCGTCAGTTTGTTAATATTATTTTTTACCTTTTCTATCTTTTCGCCAAGTGTTGGCGGGACACCAACATCAATCACTGGGACTTTTTTATGGACACTTATGTATATTTATCCTGTATTTATATTGTCTATCAATCACGTGTGTACCTATATTATTAGTTGATTATGTATATACACATGGCTTTAGTAATGTCATTGGCGAACTTTTTCATGATATTATGATAGATTTCGGATTTATGTTTCCTCTTTAGCAGATTCACATACCCCTGCACATTCTTTGCTGGTATACACTCCCAGCTTTTTTATTTTTATTTTCATTTTTCATTTTGGTTTGATCACAAAATTTTTTATACATCATCTAGGGTTATTTGTTTGTGTGTATATTTATACATTTGTGAGCACGCTTTCATATTATTCTCAATTCTAGGTCATTTGTTATATTTTTTTGTTATTTATTTAGTATAGTATTTTTTTTTTTTTATGTTATTTATATAGTATTTTTTTTTCTCAGCTGGGGATAATCCTTAAACAGATATGAACAAAGAAATAAAGTTTGAAAACTCTTTTGCAACTTAGGAATTTATGATGTTACAGGCAGGCTTTTGTACAGAAGAAATGAAAGAATGTATAGTGCATTCATAGTTAGCTGATATAACGCAGTATTATTTCACTCTATTCTTTGGAGTATTTTAATTGTGACTTTTACATTTGTACATTCTTGCTCAATCATATTCTTGTATTATGTGTGGTGTGGAGACCTATAGATCAGTCCCTAGAGAGCTGTTAGTAGCACAGTGTCATCACTTTGCTTGCTGCTTATCAACTGTTAAAGTAGAACTGAGAGCAAAACTTTTTTCAAAAAATTTAGATAGAATAAAGCTGGCCATAGATGGTTCATTTTTTTTTTTGTTCAGCCAGCAGGGACAGCCACACATGGATTGATGGTCTATCAAAGTGCTTCTAAAGGCAAGACTCTTTTTTTTTTTTTTTTTTTTACCCTAAAGCGGTAGTAAAGCCTATATTTATAAAACAAAAAGTTTTACCCTGCAAGGCAATATCATAATGTGCTAGTATGCACAGCATACTAGCACATTATGAAAGACTTACCTTAAAACGAAGCTCTCCAGCAGCACGCTGTCACCGCTACAGAGGCTTCCATCTTTATCGGGTCTTCCTTTCGGGTTTGCGGATTCTGGCCTTCTGACTGGCCGCGCTGCGATGATGTCACTCCGGGAGTTGCGGCACACAGCTCTGAAGGAATGGCATGGGTATGCTGTTCCTTCAGAGTGCATGCGCTGATGACGCTCGCTAGAATATCTCCTAAACGGTGCACGTTACATAGAAAAGTAATTGAGGGGAAATGGGGACACTAATTCTGGTGACCTGTGAGGCCCCAATTGATTCCCTTATTTTGTAGGGATTTCTGATCACTTCCTGTTTGGCTATGGGACAGGAAGTGAAGGTAAACCTCCACAATGGGCTGCAGATGATGAAAAAAAAAATCTGACAAAAGTTATAATTCTCCCTTCTATATCCACTATGCCTATAGTTCTAATTTAACAGAATATCAGACTGGTTTCACCACACCTCGGACCAAAGAGTGACTCAATTAGAACAGGACCATAGTCCACTAAACCTCAGGGCCTAGCTTGGATACCTCCAGTGCAAAGTCTGCATCACGCACCCTTCCTTTTTATAGTACAGTCTCCTCTGTCAATCTGGGAGAAGTTTGTTGTTCCCAAAAAGTTCTCACATCACCCTGGACTTCTCACATCCATCTATGACAACCCCGCCTTTGGCCCCAAAGTAAAATCTCATACAGTAGCTGGACAATGGCGACCCTAGGGGGGGGCCAGAGGGGGCCCTGACCCCCCCCCCAACATTATGCTGTGCCCCACCATGTGCCCCCCCCCCCCCCCCCCAAAAAAAAAAAAAAATTTTTTTTTTTTTTACAAAAAATCAATGTCTAAGAGGGAGAGAGTCCCCCGTCAGCTCCTGCGGGTGATTCCTCCCCCCTCCCCTGCTCGCTGACACTGCATAATGCGAGCGTTCACACAACCACGGCCACCCGATCTGCTCCTTCACCTGCATCCTCATTGGCAGGGAGAAGAGCGAGTTGCAGGAAGGACTCCACCAGGACTCCCAGTTACTGAAAAAACAGACTGATTTCTCCCGTCCTTAGGACAGGAGGACCAGCCTATAAATTCCAAGAGATGCCAGACCAGCGCTGTCAATAGCAGGGGCAGGACAGCAAGAGGAGGCTGGGGAACCCCACAGTGGCAGAACACCAGGGCCCGGAGGCAAGACAACCTTTGCAACCCTGATAGTTCTCCCACTGCTTTGGATCCTTTTATTTTCTTGATATGCTGGTGACATATATCTCTTGTTTTCTGCCACCCTGGGGGGGCCCAATACAGTAGGAAGGGAGCTCACTGCAGAACATGTGAAAGGGCCCGTTGTGGGGTCGTAGTAAAGGGCCCCAGGATATATATATATATATATTTGTCCCTGTCCCCCCATGTGCCCCCCCTAAATTCGAAAGCTGGAGACGCCACTGTAGCTGGAGGCTCCAGCAGTGATTGGCCCTTAAAAAATTATACTTCAGGCTCGATGGTCCCTCACCTGGGATACAACAAGCTTTATTATTACGCACTTTATGCTCTCACAACTGGTTGACATCTAAGCAATTAACCTGTTTTCTACTTGAGATTAAAAAAGAGTTTCTAATACTTCCTCAAGGTAGCCTTAGAGACTACTGTAGCCCGGGATTTTACCCCACTACATCCAGTTTCTCAATTATACTGCATGTTGAGATAGGGGACTTCCAGGGACAGGTTTTCTTTTGTCTTGAAATTAAACCAATATCTGAACAAATCCTTTCTGCTGACAAATGGGAACAATGCTGTATCCTTACACATAGATTATCAATGTCTTCCTATTTTCAGGCAAAAAAAAAAAAACTACAAGCTTCCTATGGTATAGGATCCCTGTTTAATTTGTTCATATCTATCCTTCCACCTTTATATATTTCTGGAGATGTTTGGAGGGTAAGGTAGTAATAATAATTTTTTGGCAGAATGTATTTACCGCATACAACAAGATGTCTATTGCTAATTTTGCGGCCTCTCCTGAAGTGGTCCCTATTTCTTTCACTTAGATTTTATTGAAATCAGAGATGGCTGCTTACAGACCATAAATATGTTAAGCAATAACAATGATAAGAAGAACAACAACCAGAAGGCACATTAACTGCCAAAGCAAGAACAATTGAAAGGTTAGAAACAGATTCGGAGGGAGATTCTCTCCCTTAGCAAGGCAATAAAAATATTGAGCATTAAGCAGTAAACATGAATGGCTATTTCCCGGTCCAGTCAGCATTAACGCATTAAGCAATCAGAAAGCAGAATGGTACTAGAAATTGCGGTGTACACTCTTCTCTCAGGAGATCCTGTCAGAAAATCCAGTGAACAGATTGAGGTATTTGTACGATAGTGTAGTCGGCTGTAGGACCAGTTATGGGTAGCGCCTAGTCATGCAGGCACAAAGATGGTCAGCGAGAGCCATGAAAATAAGTAGAAAGGTAAGAAGAAAGGAGAGGGAGAAAGAGGGAAAAGAGAGGGGCTCTTTGTGGATATATTAATATACCATATTAGGTTGCAATTCCAAAAAGCATACAGGTGGTTGCATAGATGGGAGATCTGGGTCAAAGTCTGGATAAGAGGGGGTAGGTAGCAGCATACAAAGTCGAATACGTTGGGGATGGGGAGATTCCTAAGTATGGATTAAAGGCAGACCATTGGAAGGGAAATTGGTCCCGCACTAGAAAGTATCATCCGCCAAGGATATGTTTAGTGCACAGGATTTGGTCTGATTGACATGGAAACCAGAAAGATACGTGAAACCATTCAAGAGGGTATTAAATTGGAAAGCGTAACATGTGGAGATGTAATGTACATCAAAATATCATCTGCAAACAATGCTAACTTATGATTAACGTGTGGCCAGGGGTTCCAGAGCAAAGATAAAAAGAAGAGGAGATAAAGGGCAACCTGTCAGGTGCCACAAGCTATAGGAAAGGAAGAGGATTCGTGCCCCATATATTTCACAGTAGCCAAATGATCTTTATACATGGCAGGTGCCTTGGCAGGTGCCATGAGCTATTAGAAAGGAAGAGGATTCGTGCCCCATAAATTTGATGGTAGCCAAATTATGTTTATACATGGCATCAATTCATGTAAGGAACGAATCGCCCACTCCTCTGTGGATTAGAGAGGCTCTAATACACTACACTATATTGTCAAAAATATTTGGATGCCTGCTTTTATACACACATGAATTTTAATGGCATTCAAGTCTTAATCCGTAGGGTTCAATATTGAGTTGGCCCACCCTTTGCAGCTATAACAGCTTCAACTCTTTTGTGAAGGCTGTCCACAAGGTTTAGGAGTATGTCTATGGGAATGTTTGACCAGTCTTCCAGAAGCGCATTTGTGAGGTCAAGCACTGATGTTGGACGAGAAGGCTTGGCTCGCAGTATCCGCTCTAATTTATCCCAAAGGTGTTCTATTGAGTTGAGGTCAGGACTCTGCGCAAGCCAGTCAAGTTCCCCCATTTAAAACTCGCTCATCCATGTCTTTATGGACCTTTCTTTGTGCACTGGTGCGCAGTCATGTTGGAGCAGGAAGGGGCCATCCCCAAACTGTTCCCACAAAGTTGGGAGCATGAAATTGTCCAAAATATCTTGGTATGCTGAATCTTTAAGAGCTCCCTTCACTGGAACTAAGGGGCCAAGCTGAACCCCTGAAAAACAACTGCACACCATAATCCCCACTCCACCAAATGATTTGGACCAGTGCACAAAGCAAGGTCCATAAAGACATGGATGAGCGAGTTTGTGGTGGAGGAACTTGACTGGCCTGCACAGAGTCCTAACCTCAACCCAATGAATGATCATGTCTGACAGTTTTTTATAGAAGAGGAACGCAAACCCATCCGGGCCTTGATGAAGTCCTTGATGACGTCGCACACTTCCCTTTCTGTAACGTCAGCTCCCAGGGCATCCTGGTGAGCAGGCTTTAGAGATGGTAGAGCCATTTCATCAAGGAAAAAATTATGATCGAGGGAAAGTTGTTCCCTCGGAGAATAGCAGAGTTTCACCAGATGATGTTGAAACTCATCTAGAATTTTGGCAGGGTTGGAGGTGCACACTTAAAATCTGGTTCTGAGAGAGATAGTGGATTGCCTGGGGCAAAGGACTTCAGCTTATTCACCAGCAGCATGCCTACTTGTTACTGTTAACCTAACATTTTTTGCTTAGTCCACCACAAGTGGCATTCTGTCCTCTCAGCACAGCTCAAGATCCCAACTAAGGCGTTCCACTTTGGCTCTGTTACGCTTATGCCCCGTACACACGGTCGGATTTTCCAATGGACATTGTCCGATCGGAGCGTGTTGTCGGAAATTCCGACCGTGTGTGGGCTCCATTGGACATTTTCCATCGGAATTTTCCGACACACAAAGTTGGACAGCATTAAATAAAATTTTCCGACAACAAAATCCGATCGCGTCAATTCCGACCGTGTGTGGCCTGTTCCGACGCACAAAGTGCCACGCATGCTCAGAAGAAATTCCGACACGGGACAGCTCGTTCTGGTAAACGTAGCGTTCGGAATGGATACAGCACTTTCGTCACGCTGCAATGTTCAAAATGGTTTAATACAGCGCACTCTCTTCTTCTTTATAATGTGACAAGAATTAAGTAGTTTTGATGCTCATATTCACACACAGTTCTCACAAACTTATTTCGTTACTATTTATCGGGATTCCCTCAATATATTTAGATTTCTCACATCTGACAACAAAATTTTTTTTTATTTTTGGACTTTAATGTAGATTCTTTTTTTGTGTTTCTCTTTTTTATTTTTTTTTTTTTTTTTGGTGATTTTGATTTGTACTCCCGAAAATGTTTGTGTGTGTTTTTGGTGACAAGTTCCCACAACACCACTAATATGTTGTTCTATTTAATCTGTAGGAGATTGTTTGGTGTTGTTGTCCCTTGTTAATTTCACATTGTACTTTAGAAATGTACCTGAATCGTCACCAACAAACTGTCCTTTTTGGATGAAAACACACACAGGAGAGTAGAATTTCCCTAAAAAAATTTTATTAAGGGCTCACAACTATAAACAAAGAGGGAGGCAATGCTGGAGAAACTGCAGAAGTGGGCGAAGCCTTGGACCCCCAGGGCACACATCAATTATTTAAAAGCAAAATTGGTGGCCTGAGGAGTCCTTATCTAAGGGAGGGCAGTCTGGTCCAGAAGTCCCAGAGATCCGGAAAGCAGCAGATGACATCTGTGTCCCCAGGCTGTGGTCATACAAGAGACTGCATCTTCTGTCAGACCAGACTGAACCCAGGGTCATCACTCTTTGGTCTTCTTTCCACGCTTCCTTACAGGCTTTGGCTGTGGTGGTGGAGTTGTGGCAGCAGGAGGAGGAGGAGGAGGAGGATCGTCCCTCTCAATGACATCCGTCTTGTGTGTCAGTTCCCCACTCAACCCCTTACGAAGGACTTTATAAATCAGGTCCTCAGAGATCTTGCGTTGACCCTCCTGCATGCCCTGCAATTTTGTGGCAGCCATGCAGGCAAAGGCCTCTTCAGGACTGGGGAAGGCTCGGAGGGACACCGAAGCCTCCTGGATCAGCCTGTACGCTGAATCCTGCACGGGACTCGGAGTGGCCTTCCTGGCTCGTTTATATGGCAGGCGGAGGGGAGGGACCTGAGACTCAGTCAGGCTGCGACTTGTCCCTGGCTTCTCTTGGCTGACACTTAGCCCCGCCTCCTCCTGGCTGCCACTAATCCCCGCCTCCTCCTGGCTGACACTAATAATCCCCGCCTCCTCCTGACTGCCACATTCCACAGCCTCCTCCTGGCTGAGGTCTTCCTGTGTATGAAAAAGGGACATAGTTTTAGTATTTTTTACATCAATCACACACAATTTTCACCTCCTGACTGCTGCAAATTGAATGTTAACAAATATAACAGACTATGCTTCTGAGCCCAGCAGTTTTCATTCTTGTCCCAATTTTGGGTGCCCACTACTGTCTATTGATATGTAAAGCACTTTTTTTAATCAGCAATTAGTGATCAATAATAACATCTAATAAACATCATTTATTTATTGACCAGAAATCTGTAGAAGAATGCTATACCTGACTCCAGCTGGGCTCCTCCACTTCTTCCTGGCTGGAAGGCCCAGGTTGGACATCGGAAGCCTCAGCTGGGGTGGAAGGAAGAGTGGAAGGAAGAGTGGAGAGGGATTCCCTGACTTCAGTGTGGTCTGACAGAAATCGCAGTCTCTCATAGTACCACAGCCTGGGGACATAAACGTTATCTGCTGCTGCTCCGGACCTCTGGGAATCTGTGACCTTCTTGCGCTCCCTAAGATAAGTGCTCCTCAGGCCACCAATTTTAGCTTTCAAATAAGGGATGGTTGCTGTGGGGACCACCAGCTTCACCAACTCCAGCAGTTTCTCCAGCGCTGCCTGCCTCTTCTGTTTGTGGTTATAGTGGGGGTGTCTCACTTGCCACAGACAGGGCAGCTCCCTGTACTTGTCTATGAACAGGGGCAGGAAATTGTGGTCGTTTCTCTGTAAGACACAACATAAGACAAAGCCTAATGTCAGGCCAAACTCCCCTAATCTTGTTACAATATAGGCTTCCATTTCGAAGCTGTATAGGCCCAAGTTTAGATCCTACCTTCGTTAGCACGATCGGCGTCTCCGATGCTCCTTCCTCCGCTCACAGATCGTACGTAAGACGCGCGCGTTACGATTTATACACGCTGCGCATGCGTATAACTCCGCCCGCCCCTGACATTCTTTCTAGTCTATTCCCCGCCCCTTTTCATTCGGCGCAGTGGAGGAAGAGCACATGGCGGAGAGACAGCAGGATAGTGCTAAGGAGGAGGAGGAGGAGGAAAGGCTGGAGCCTGAAACGTCCCGATCCAGAAGGAGATTAAAGGACTCAAATATGTCCTTTGGGGAGATGTTGGAGATGGTGGACATCCTGAAGAAGGCCGACTATGATGGAAAGTATGGGCCTTACCCCAACCCCAATGTCCGAAAGGCCAAGATCATGGCGAAAGTGGTCAGGAGTCTGCACCGGAAATTCGGGGTACGACGATCGAAAGATCAGCTCAGGAAGCGGTGGTCGGACCTGAAATTACGAGAACACGAGCAGTACAGAAAGATCCGGAGAGTGCTGCAAAAAAGTAAGTAGTTGTGCTGTGTTCCTATTCTTTATGTTTATTACGTTCGTGCTGCTCCATGTGCTTTTAGGAACTGTTGTACAGTTTAAAATGGCAACTTTCATGTTCATGGGCACATTATTCGTTCGGATCACACATTGTTATTTCGGACGATAAAATACCATTGTTTAGGCCATATGCATTTGGCCACCATTTTGACGCCCTATACTTGTCTTCAAAGAATTGTGTTGTGTAGATGGCTTTGTTACTAGAATGAAATGCAAACTAGATTGTGTGTAAGGAGAGGACACTCAGCAGCTGTTTTCACATCTTGACACTGGAGCACTAGTGTGGGACCCCAGAACACCATTTTTATTAGGGGGGCCACACAGGTGCCCCAGTGTATACTATAGGGGGGGATACATCTGTGAAGCTTGTACCAAACAGGTAAAGTATTGCATGTTGACAAAGGACACTAAAAAAGCTACATCTTGGAACTCGGCTAAAATAGACATTTGTACCCCACTTCCAAGCAATGTTTCATCTTTATAGTTCTGCCATCAAATATCTGTGTGCTAATTATACCATTTTTGTTTTACATAGGGGAGAAAAGACTCGGACACCCCTCAACCGAGGAGACCAGAGCCCCCCCCTCTGGAAGAAGGGGAAATCCCCCCAACACAAGATGAGCAGGATGATGAAGACATGGTGGAAGTAGTCACCACAACAGGTGAGTGTCTGTGACCACAGGCTCAGATAAGAGATGGATTGCGGCATTTTTTTTAAAACTAATTTATTTTGGGTTCCTCTCTTTTTAGGTGATCGTGAGGTTGTGGATCCAGATCCTTTCACATCCGAAAGTGCCCAGATCCTGATCGGGGAGATCATGGGGTGTAATTTACAATTGGAAAACATCAAGCAAAACATCAATGATGTTATTCCAAAATATAAAAACATCATTGATGTTTTGGGGCGAGTTTAAAACCCCTCCAAATCACTTTCTTCTTTTGTGTGCTACAATGTGCGAAATGTTTTTGTGATTTTTTCCCAAAGCCAAATTTGGAAGATGCACACAGTGTGCCAACATGTGCTATCTGCCATCACGGGAGATCAATGGACGCGTTTTGGGGGTGCAACCCCTTCCTCAATTATAAAGTAGCGGTGAGGAAGGGCTTTCTCCCCCAAAACACGTCCCTTGATCCCCCGTGATGGCAGATAGCACATGTTGACATTGTGAAATTTGTGTGCATCTTCCAAATTTGGCTTTTCCAGGGGTGATTTCCCCCCATCTGAACGCTATATCAAACACAGTTCCTAAATACTCATGTCTGATATTGCCTTCCAGTTCTACCAAATGTGAACTTTGTAAGATCAAGATTTGTGTCTTTCTTGTTGGTTTTACACAGGCCTGTTTTCTATAAAATGCACATTTTGATTTTGGATAATGACACCACAAAAATTGTTATACAACAAACATGTTGGTTTGTCAGAAAAACCTTTGGTAAATGCACATGTGATTGTGCAGGTATTAAAAAGATTGTTCATCAAGAATGTGTGGATTATTGTCTCAACACTACAACACTTTTGGGGTGATGTAATTGTTGTTTTAGGAGAAAATGGGGGTTATTTCCTAAGGGGAAATCCACTTTGCACTACAAGTGCTGTTTCAGTGCAGTTGCAAGTGCACTTGTAGTGAAAAGTGTCTTTGCATTTAGTAAATACCAGCCAACAGTGCTTTGTATAAGGTTACACAATCACGACATTTTCTGCACTCCACACATTTCTGTCAGGGTCAGCTAAAACAAACACAAGCAGTAAATGTCCACAAAGAAGAGCCTGGGGGGAGATGCCTGTCGAGAACTTGAGGTCCTGCAGACTTCTCCCTGTGGCCAAATACCGCAGGGTAGCGACCAACCTCTGCTCCGCAGTGATGGCTTGCCTCATGCAGGTATCCTGCCTGCTGATATAGGGGGTCAGCGAAGCCAACAAACGGTGAAACGCGGGGTCCGTCATCCTGAGAAAGTTCCTGAAATCATCAGGATTATTATTCTCACGGATCTCACGGAGCAAAGGCATATGACAGAACTGGTCATGCTGAAGCAACCAATTCTTGGTCCATGAACTCCCCCCCACCCTGTTCATGAACTGGACTTGTGTCAAGGTCAGGACCCCAACACCAAGCCCCCGCACAGCACGAACTGTACGAGGAGTACGCATACGAAACATGGCTAGAAAACGGTCGGCTGCTCAGAACGAAGTAACAGAACGCACTGAAGAACAGCAAGGCCTGTGAAGAGCGACCTGAAAAACAGCAACGAGCAGGCAAGATCACACAGAAAACTCTGATACGAAATGACTGCACGCACTGAAGAGCAGATACAAACCCACAAGCACAAACTGAACGGCAGAAAACGATCTGAAAGCCACGAGTCTGAAAAAGCGCGAATCGTCTCTCACCAAACTTTTACTAACACGAGATTAGCAAAAGGAGCACAAAGGGTGCCACGCTTGGTTCTTAACCGGCCTTTTCTAGTCTCGTCGTACGTGGTGTACGTCACCGCGTTCTTGGCGATCGGAAATTCCGACAACTTTGTGCGACCGTGTGCAGGCAAAACAAGTTTGAGCCAACATCCGTCGGAAAAAATCCTAGGATTTTGTTGTCAGAATGTCCGAACAAAGTCCGACCGTGTGTACGGGGCATTAGAGTGGTATTGTTTCATCAGGGTTGTGGCCGTTTCTAGTTTGGATTCCAAACGAGAAATCTGAGCCTGTCCATCTTTCTTCCGTTTGGAAGCAGATTGAATCAAGTCGCCTCAGATTACCACCTGATAAGCCTCCCACAGAGTAACCAGTGATGAAACTGAACCCTTGATCAGCCAAAAGTATTCAGCCAATCGAAGCTGCAATACTTCTACTACAGAAGAGTGAGACACTAAGGAATTGTTCAGACACCACAAAGATGAAGGAGGCTTGAGCACAAGAGAATTACAGGTAACTAAAATGGTCAAACCAAGGGACAGTTAAGATATTAGTGGACAACACCTGGTGGATATGCTGTCGCAGGACATATGCATGATCAATGCTGGAGTATCGTGTGTGTGTGGGTGTGAGTAATACATATTGTCCTTGGTCAGAGGGTGAAGATCCCTCCAAATATCCACCAGGCTGAAGCTGTCCAATAGGTCTCTATAGGATCTGGAGGGGGCCTCAGAACCATATTTGAGTCTCCGCACAGCAGGAGTGTATCCTTTGAGTGGGTACGTAGAGGTTCAATTAGGTGTGACAGAAAGGGCAGCTGCCACTCATCTCTGGATTTCTAAGACTAAAAAAGGTATTTTGAGGCACTGCTTTATGGCAACAAGGGTAGCTGGAAATCGACCAACCTCACCACACATTTTGGACATTATTATGACAGTTGAAAATCTAGTGGTAGCAGACAGCAATGATCCTAAAAAAACTCAAACTATCTGAACATGCTAGCGAGCTTACCAAGATTGATTGTTTCCATGCTCTTTCATTATTGTGAACTTTTCCTTCAATAGGCTGACCTATACAGCCAGATTGTTTCATATGTGGTGTCCATATTTAAAGTGGTTCTAAAGCCTGAAGTTTTTTTTACCCTAATGCAGCTTGAAAGTAAGGCCATATGAGTGCCCCCATAGAAACGGTCTTTCTATGGGGGCTCACTGTGGGGGGGAGGAGCCGGGAGCACCAGCAGGGGACCCAAGAAGAGGAGCATTGGGGCTGCTTTGTGCAAAACCATTGCATAGAGCAGGTAAGTATAACATGGTTATTAATTTAATTAAAAAAAAAAACAGGAGACTTTAATATCACTGTAAAAGTCTTCATTACCATTTCTCAAACCTCAGTAACTATAACTGGCCCGGGTTTCCCCTTACCCTCTCCTTCTCTCCCCCCATATCTCTTTTATTATGCCTTCCTGCTTTGGAAAACATTTACATTATTTTCTCTCTAATTTGTCTTCTGTCCTTTGGATTGTAATTTATTTGGGAAATTTTGATGTGGGATGTCAATATTGATGATTTTCCACTACTTCTTGTGCTTTTTATAATCCTTGTATTCTGAAAAACTTGAATAAACATATTTTTTTAACTATATATTCAATGAAAAGATTATGCATTCATGTTAAACAAAAAAACACAGCTGAATTGCCAGTGTATATCGTTTCATGGTTCCAGAATCAATAAGGCTCTTGATTACCTTTTATGCTGACAAATCAATATAGCCTATACATCTTTATTAGCTGAAAATACACCAAAAGTCTGTGTTTTTGTTGTTTCAGCTCTTTTGTTTTAGTGAACTTTCAGGTGATTGCAGAAACAGCTACCGCAAAATCGTATCTGAATAACTTTTGTTGGGAAGCCGTAAATTACTTGAATGATTAGTATGTTTTAAAGTGTACCATTTATTGTGCTCATTTGTTTACTTGCGCATAAACTCACTGTAATTAAGCCGCCAGCCACCTAGAATTGCTTTCTTGGGAGGTTATAACCCAATGTTGAGACTGTGTGTGCCATTGACTTCAGCTAAACAAAGATTAATTTTATTGGAAATGTTCCATTTTGGGGTCTGTAAAATAGAACACTGACACTAGTCAAAATGATGGAGCACCACTATTGTTCAACTATAAAATGATACATGCTCACATATACTCTTAAAGAAAGGCAATGATTGTTTAACATGTTATTGGTTTGAAGCATGTGAATGGATCCATATTAATAGAAGCAAGACAGGAAAATAAGCAGGGGGGTTGGTGGTGAACAGCAGGTAGATAAGCTGGAAGAGATGGCACGAGTATATAGAAATGATGAAGACAGGCAGAAATTGGCATGAAACTGTAAATAAATGAGAAGCACATACATGAAGAGATAGAGAGAAGGGAGCACAGTCTGACTGAGAGTGAGTGCTGCAGAAGGAGATATGATATGTTATACATCTGTCTATGTCTCTCATCTGAACCAAGATCTCTTCCTTCCATATGGGCACATATTTACCTCATAGAAGAGCATGCCAGATCTCAAAAACATTAAACATGTTCTCAATCTTTATTAAACCTGAAACGCCCAGATCGTTGTGTTCAATGTACTATTTTTACTTCCAGGTAGCAGTGGTTGTGTTACTTCCCGTAGAGAGACAAATGAATCCATAAACTATAATTAGTCTCTTATTGAGCTCTTCATAGGCCCGGAGTTGTAAATAAAGATGGATTATTCTGTCATTCTGAATTTATAAGTGTATTTCTTTACACTTATGTACTTATTCACACCTAAGACTTCACTAGCTATCATTAGACTAGAACATTATGTACAGTATATAACCATTCTCTATATAGGCACAAGCAATCTGCGAGTTGTATGAGATACATATGTAATACACATATACTTCATAGTGAAGGTACTCACATTATCTATATGTTCAACATCCATACTCAGGCAAACATGGTTACCACACCTGTCCTTAGTTCTCCAGGCCTCTCACACACTTCAAATGCCTTCTATTGCATTCACTCATGGCTCATGCCCTGTTTCCCTTTAGGTGAGCTTCTTCTCCACGGGACCTGTTTACGTAGTGTTGTCAGTTGTCTTTTAGTTTCTGGTAGCACTTGGTTGCAGGTTACATCTCTAACTTATCTTTGCTCCCACTTCTATATGTATATGCTGAACTCTCTCATTGACGTAGGCCTTTGAATGGGTAACAGGAATAACTCAAGATTTACACATGGGACTTGCCACAGAAATTGAACTTGCTTTCTTGTCGACTGCCTATTATATTGGCAGGGGAAAAGGGAAGACTGAGATGACTTTACATGCTGTCATCTCAGTAGCCTTTGTTCCTTACTTTGCACACACTGTTATCAAAATGCCCAAGGGACACTTGGTGTCTCCAGGGTTCTCCTGAGCTTGAGAGGACTTCCAGAAACAAAAGTGGTGGAAACAATCTTAAAGTGGATCTAAATTCTCTCAATCAACAGTAAAAGGAAGTAAATGCTACAAGATGGCCACGACTAAAAATGTTATGGTGCTACTTTTTTAAAGTGATTTCTCAACAAAATAAAGCCTATGAGACATGGATGGGTAAGTTTGCTTTTTAATGTTAATGTATTAAATACCATTTTCAGTTTGTGGTGCTCAGATACAGTTTAGTTCCACTTTAAAGTGTAAGTCCAGGCATTACCCAAATTTACCCCAAGCTTTTTTTACTCCCTGTGACATCATCATCAGGCTTGTAAAATTTCTGAAGGTCTGAAGGGGTGACTACTGGGATATCACTCACATATTGACGTAGGCACAGCCCCCAGAACTACCTCTGCGAAGAGCCATTTACCTACACACAATGTGCAAATTGTCTTTTGGGAGTCAAAGCAGCAGAATTGTTTTGGTGGGAAAAAATGTATATACTGTATGTATGTGAAGGGGGTCAGTAAGGGTGATAGGTGAGGTTCTGTAGTCCAGGAAGCAGGCCTGACGGCACTTGTTTAAATCTCAGTTTTTCGAGGTACGTTAGATTTCTGGCAGATCATTGGTATATTTCCAAGCTTGGGGAAATTTTAACTGAATAACATATGGAAGCACAAGAGAGCCATTAACTGACCAGTGCTATGGTAAGTGGTTCTGGAACACAACACCTAATACCGTTTTGTGATTTCGGCTGGATTCACACCTATGCATTTTTAGTGCTTTTTGCATTTTGCAGATTTGCACAACAGAACGTGTTCCATAGGAAACCATGGTAGATGGACTGTAGTACAAATCTGCAAAATGCAAAAAGCACTAAAAATGCATAGGTGTGAATCCAGCCTTACTACTAGAGCAAACTGCCTGCTGGTTGCTACATAAGAGCAGCTCCCTTTACCACCTACTTTCCTCCTGCAAAATTTAGCTTAAAAAGGCTGCTAAAAGCAGAAATCACCTCTTATGTAAATCTACCAAGCAGCACAGAGCTAAAGGTTTACAGAACTCTCACAAAACATTTTTCCTTTGAAAACAAAACCAAGTTAACCCCCAACCTGCGAAAGCCTGCTAAGCGTACCAATGACTCAGAAGACTTTCAGCACCACAGTTTATAATTCAATATTTTATTTATATTGTATTTGCTTTAAAAGTTCTGGTTTCTGCTTTTTTGTTACAAAGACAAATATCACAATCTTCAGCTGTGTCAATCCAAATTTGTTGAAGTAAAAAACCATTGCAGCAGATCATTTTGGAACAATGAAAGTTGAATGGGTGAGTTAAAGTGACCCTGACAGGGTCACCTTGTATGTAAAAGCATATACCTTTCCAGTGACCTGTTTGTGATGTTTTCCACTCGCTTCTACGTCACTGCAGTACATTCAAGCAGGCATTAAAAACCACAGCTTGTAGTGGGGAAAACAGGTATTTAACCTATCTGACCAGTCTAACACATGCAACAACCAGAGAGCAGTGAAGAGGCAGCATTTCAGGCAGCCGGAAACATAAGCGTTTTCCCTCCTCTTTTACAAGTGTGTATGTGTTTGTTACCTCCTGTGCAAATATAAGTGATCTCTGCCACATCAATAGGCAAATGGTTGTTTTTTTTTATTGCAGGTAACTTACTATGAAAAGCTCAGCTAAAGCTGGTGTATTACCTTGCAACATTTAGTAATATGGGTTTCCTGTAGCCAGCTGAAATGTGATTTATCTTTCAGGTCTGCTCAGTTCTTTTCCTACACCTGGTGGTTGGATGTTCCTGTCTTCTGCTGCTGGAGGAATATTGCAGTAAATAGAGTGGGAGGACCAATCACTGGAGTTCTGAATGTTTATTGGATCCTAGCCAATCCCTGGGAGGCTGACCCAGAAGGTGTGGCTGGGGAGAAGGTAATATTTGGGGGAATATGATCGGTTAGTCTCTCTCTCCTGTTGAAATAAATTTGGCGTGGTTTTGGATTTCCCCTATTTATTATAAATATGTATTATCTTGTCTTTTCCTATAGTTAGCTAGTCTATCAAAGCTCTGATAAGGTTAATGGTGATGATGCAATAACAATGTTAGCTATAAAAATAAACACACTGCTTAAATAAGCAAAGAAATTTACAAAGAAAGCAGAAATGCTAACATAAAAGACTAAAAGAAACAGAGCATATAAGACAAAAAAGAACATAGATGATACTTTATGTATGGCCATCCTCAAGATGCTGTCTCCACTGAGCTCAATTGAAAAGAGGGAGAACTCTAGCTGACCATTACCTTTTAAAGTTCCCTCAGACAACCCCCCCCCCCCCACAAACACCCTCTGGTCGCCTGTATACAATCATGCTCATAAGTTTACATACCCTGGCAGAATTTATGATTTCTTGGCCATTTTTCAGAGAATATGAATGATAACACAAAAACTTTTCTTTCACTCGTGGGTAGTGTTTGGCTGAAGCCATGTATTATCAATCAACTGTGTTTACTCTTTTTAAATCATAATTACAGCAGAAACTACCCAAATGATCCCGATCAAAAGTTTACATACCTTGGTGATTTTGGCCTGATAACATGCACACAAGTTGACACAAAGGGGTCTGAATCGCTATTAAAGGTAACCATCCTCAAGTGTGATCTGCTTGCTTGTAATTAGTGTGTGTGTGTGTGTAAAAGGCCAATTAATTTTTGGACTCCTGACAGGCCCTTGCATCTTTTATCCAGTGCTGCACTGACGTTTCATGGGGAAAGCAAAAGAATTGTCAAAGGATGTGCGGGAAAAGGTAGTTGAACTGTATAAAACAGGAAAGAGGTATTAAAAGATATCCAAGGAATTGAGAATGCCAATCAACAGTGTTCAAACTCTAATCAAGAAGTGGAAAATGAGGGGTTCTGTTGAAACCAAACCAGGTAGACCAACTAAAATTTCAGCCACAACTGCCAGAAAAATAGTTTGGGATGCAAAGAAAAACGCACAAATAACTTCAGGTGAAATACAGGGCTCTTTGAAAACATGTGCTTTGGCTGTTTCAAGATGCACAATAAGGAGGCACTTGAAGAAAGATGGGCTGCATGGTCGAGTCGCCAGAAGAAAGCCATTACTACGCAAATGCCACAAAGTATCACGCTTACAATATGCCAAACAGCACAGAGACAAGCCTCAAACCTTCTGGCACTAAATCATTTGGAGTGATGAGACCAAAATTTAGCTTTTTGGCCACAACCATATACATTACATTTGGAGAGGAGTCAACAAGGCCTATGAGGAAAAGTACACCATTCCTACTGTGAAACACGGAGGTGGATCGCTGATGTTTTGGGGATGTGTGAGCTACAAAGGCACAGGAAATTTGGTCAAAATTGATGGCAAGATAAATGCAGTATGTTATCAAAAAATACTGGAGGAACTTTTGCATTCATGAGCCAGGAAGCTGCGCATGGGACATTCCAACATGACAATGATCCAAAACACAAGGTCAAGTCGACCTGTCATTGGCTACAGCAGAATAAAGTGAAGGTTCTGGAGTGGCCATCTCAGTCTCCTGACCTCAATATCATTGAGCCACTCTGGGGAGATCTCAAACATGCAGTTCATGCAAGACAGCCCAAGAATTTACAGGAATTGGAGGCTTTTTGCCAAGAGGAATGGGCAGCTTTACCATCTGAGATAAAGAGCCTCATTCACAAATATCACAAAAGACTTCAAGCTGTCATTGATGTTAAAGGGGGAACTGGGGTATGTAAACTTTTGATCAGGGTAATTTGGGTAGTTTCTGTTGTCATTATGATTTAACCACTTCAGCCCCGGAAGGTTTTACCCCCTTCCTGACCAGAGCACTTTTTACAATTCGGCACTGCGTCGCTTTAACTGCTAATTGCGCGGTCATGCAATGCTGTACCCAAACGAAATTTGCGTCCTTTTCTTCCCACAAATAGAGCTTTCTTTTGATAGTATTTGATCACCTCTGCCGTTTTTACTTTTTGCGCTATACACGGAAAAAGACCGAAAATTTTGAAAAAAAATGATATTTTCTACTTTTTGTTCTAAAAAAAATCCAATAAACTCAATTTTAGTCATACATTTAGGCCAAAATGTATTCGGCCACATGTCTTTGGTAAAAAAAATGTCAATAAGTGTATATTTATTGGTTTGCGCAAAAGTTATAGCGTCTACAAACTAGGGTACATTTTCTGGAATTTACACAGCCTTTAATTTATGACTGCCTATGTCGTTTCTTGAGGTGCTAAAATGGCAGGGCAGTACAAAACCCCCACAAATGACCCCATTTTGGAAAGTAGACACCCCAAGGAATTTGCTGAGAGGCATGTTGAGCCCATTGAATATTCATTTTTTTTGTCCCAAGTGATTGAACAATGACATAAAAAAAAAAAAAAATTACAAAAAGTTGTCACTAAATGATATATTGCTCACACAGGCCATGGGCATATGTGGAATTGCACCCCAAAATACATTTAGCTGCTTCTCCTGAGTATGGGGATACCACATGTGTGGGACTTTTTGGGAGCCTAGCCGCGTACGGGGCCCCGAAAACCAATCACTGCCTTCAGGATTTCTAAGGGCGTACATTTTTGATTTTACTCCTCACTACCTATCACAGTTTTGAAGGCCATAAAATGCCCAGATGACATAAAACCCCCCCAAATGACCCCATTTTGGAAAGTAGACACCCCAAGCTATTTGCTTTGAGGCATGTTGAGTCCATGGAATGTTTTATATTTTGACACAAGTTGCGGGAAAGTGACAAATTTTTTTTTTTTTTTTTGCACAAAGTTGTCACTAAATGATATATTGCTCACACAGGCCATGGGCATATGTGGAATTGCACCCCAAAATACATTTAGCTGCTTCTCCTGAGTATGGGGATACCACATGTGTGGGACTTTTTGGGAGCCTAGCCGCGTACGGGGCCCCGAAAACCAAGCACTGCCTTCAGGATTTCTAAGGGCGTACATTTTTGATTTTACTCCTCACTGCCTATCACAGTTTCGGAGGCCATGGAATGCCCAGGTGGCACAAACCCCCCCCCAAATGACCCCATTTTGGAAAGTAGACACCCCAAGCTATTTGCTGAGAGGCATGGTGAGTATTTTGCAGCTTTCATTTGTTTTTGAAAATAAAGAAAGACGAGAAAAAAAATTTTTTTTTTTTCTTTTTTCAATTTTCAAAACTTTGTGACAAAAAGTGAGGTCTGCAAAATACTCACTATACCTCTCATCAAATAGCTTGGGGTGTCTACTTTCCAAAATGGGGTCATTTGGGGGGTTTTTTTGCCACCTGGGCATTCCATGGCCTCCGAAACTGTGATAGGCAGTGAAGAGTGAAATCAAAAATTTACGGCCTTAGAAAGCCTGAAGGCGGTGCTTGGTTTTCGGGGTCCCGTACGCGGCTAGGCTCCCAAAAAGTCTCACACATGTGGTATCCCCATACTCAGGAGAAGCAGCAGAATGTATTTTGGGGTGTAATTTCACATATTCCCATGGCATGTTTGAGCAATATATCATTTAGTGACAACTTTGCGCAAAAAAAAATAAAAAAAATAAAAAATTGTCTCTTTCCCGCAACTTGTGTCACAATATAAATTATTCCATGGACTCAACATGACTCTCAGCAAATAGCTTGGGGTGTCTACTTTCCAAAATGGGGTCATTTGGGGGGGTTTTGAACTGTCCTGGCATTTTATGCACAACATCTAGAAGCTTATGTCACACATCACCCACACTTCTAACCACTTGAAGACAAAGCCCTTTCTGACACTTATTGTTTACATAAAAAAATAATTTTTTTTTGCAAGAAAATTACTTTGAACCCCCAAACATTATATATTTTTTTTAAAGCAAATGCCCTACAGATTAAAATGGTGGGTGTTTCATTTTTTTTTTTCACACAGTATTTGCGCAGCGATTTTTCAAACGCATTTTTTGGGGAAAAAACACACTTTTTTACATTTTAATGCACTAAAACACACTATATTGCCCAAATGTTTGATGAAATAAAAAAGATGATCTTAGGCCGAGTACATGGATACCAAACATGACATGCTTTAAAATTGCGCACAAACGTGCAGTGGCGACAAACTAAATACATTTTTAAAAGCCTTTAAAAGCCTTTACAGGTTACCACTTTAGATTTACAGAGGAGGTCTACTGCTAAACTTACTGCCCTCGATCTGACCTTCGCGGCGATACCTCACATGCATGGTGCAATTGCTGTTTACATTTGACGCCAGACCGACGCTTGCGTTCGCCTTAGCGCAAGAGCAGGGGGGACAGGGGTGCTTTTTTTTTTTTTTTTTTTTTTTTTCTTTATTATTATTATTTTTTTATCTTATTTTTAAACTGTTCCTTTCATTTTTTTTTTTTTTAATCATTTTTATTGTTATCTCAGGGAATGTAAATATCCCCTATCATAGCAATAGGTAGTGACAGGTACTCTTTTTTGCAAAAATTGGGGTCTATTAGACCCTAGATTTCTCCTCTGCCCTCAAAGCATCTGACCACACCAAGATCGGTGTGATAAAATGCTTTCCCAATTTCCCAATGGCGCTGTTTACATCCGGCGAAATCTAAGTCATAAAATGCTCGTAGCTTCCGGTTTCTTAGGCCATAGAGATGTTTGGAGCCACTCTGGTCTCTGATCAGCTCTATGGTCAGCTGGCTGAATCACCGGCTGCATTTTCAGGTTCCCTGTTGAGACAGGAGAGACAGAGAAAAACACGGAAGACGTTGGGGGGGAGGGGCATTCCCTCCCACTGCTTGTAAAAGCAGTCTAGAGGCTAATTAGCCGCTAGGATTGCTTTTACATGAAAGCCGACCGCTGGCTGAAAAGAATGATACCAAGATGATACCTAAACCTGCAGGCATCATTCTGGTATAACCACTCAAAGTCGTGAATGGCGTAGCTGAAGACAAAAAAATGGTTAACAATAAAGCACAGTAAACGGTAAGGTATAAAAAATTGCATACCTGAAAAGCAAACATGATAAAACATAATAACAATAAAACATTGCAGAATAGAATACAGTAAAAAAGAGCAGAACAATAGAGAGAGAATAGAGAGAGAGAGAACAATAAAACGACAACTATTTTTTTTTATTTTATATTTTTGTATGTGTTTTTTTTTTTTTTTTTTTTTTACACTTTTTTTTGTAACTAACTTTTATAACTGTAACCGGTTCCAGGTTCGGGTCTCTCAAAATGCGATGGCATCTTGGGAGACCCTGTGAAAGTGTGCCTAGTCTGTGCAATGCTGTACCCTACGCTAATACTCAACTAGTGAATGGTAGCGTTCAAAACATTCACCAATGCAAAGACCAGGATTGTCAGGACAGGAGGGACAATAATAGAGGGTGTCACGCCTATATCCAGCGCTTGCTGCAGACACGACATCTTTTTTGGGGGTTCGTTGGGTAGGGGTACTCGGGAGGACATAAAGAAAATGCCTCTCATGCAGCCGACTGCATTTGGTTGGGGATGTGAATGGGGGAAGTACGGGCGCTGCAGAAGCGGTGGGTTCCCAATTAGGATTGGCGAATGCAGCAGGAAGGGCACTATGGGCACGACGGGCCTGTGTTTGTCTTCTTGGTGGCAGCGGGACACTACTTGTGCTTGCCACCTCACCAGCTTGAACTGCACTTATGGGACTCGCCACGTCACCAAGTGTTACTGCAGTGCTGGTTTGACTACGACCGGGGTGTACTAGGCCGCTGGTGCTTGCCAGTTCACCAAAACGCTACCAAAAAAACTGTTAGCGATCGCAAGGATCAGGCCTGACTCTGCGAACGCTGCAGTTATGCGTTTAGTGTTTTGTAAGTGTCAGTGATCGATCGATACTGCACTTGGGTGGGCTGGGCTGGGCCGGGCGGAGGGGCAAAACGCAGGTGCTAGCAGGTATCTGGGCTGATCCCGCTAACACTGCGTTTGTGGGAACCCTAAACTGCTGGGGATGCTAGTATAGATCTGATCGGATCAGATATTGATCCGATCAGATACTATACCACTAAGGGAGGCGTATGCTGCGTGCGTGGGTGTTAGCGGTACTGGCGCTAACCTGACACTGCTTGGGGCTGGTGCTTGCCAGTTCACCAAAACGCTACCAAAAAAACTGTTAGCGATCGCAGGGATCAGGCCTGACTCTGCGAACGCTGCAGTTATGCGTTTAGTGTTTTGTAAGTGACAGTGATCGATCGATACTGCACTTGGGTGGGCCGGGCAGAGGGGCAAAACGCAGGTGCTAGCGGGTATCTGGGCTGATCCCGCTAACACTGCGTTTTTGGGAACCCTAAACTGCTGGGGACGCTAGTATAGATCTGATCGGATCAGATATTGATCCGTACAGATACTATACCACTAAGGGAGGCGTATGCTGCGTGCGTGGGTGTTAGCGGTACTGGCGCTAATCTGACGCTGCCTGGGGCGACGCATATCACCGCCGGGCGATCAGGGGGCTAAACTTTTATTCGGTAATAAACGGCGGGTGCCCTGACACTATAAAAAATAAACGAACTAACCAGCGTCACCCGTAACAGTTATACGGTGATCAGTGGTGAAAGGGTTAACTAGGGGGCAATCAAGGGGTTAAAACATTTATTAGGTAGTATATGGGGGTCCCTGTCGCTATAAAACGCTGACGGCAAACCTAAATATTTACCTCACTAACTAGCGTCACCAGCGACACTAATACAGCGATCAGAAAAATGATCGCTTAGTGACACTGGTGACAGGGGGTGATCAAGGGGTTAAAACTTTATTAGGGGGGGTTAGGGGGGTATCCTAGACCTAAAGGGGGCCTAACACTCACTGCCCTAACACTGTAACTGTCACAAACTGACACTATGCAGTAATCAGAAAAAAAAAAAAAAAAAAATACTGCTAATGTCAGTTTGTGACGGGGGGGGGGTGATTGGGGGGGGATCGGGGGGCGATCGGGGGGGGGATCGGGGGTGTAAGGTATGCCTGGCATGTTCTACTGTGTGTGTTTGTGTTGTGTGCACTTACATGTCTTCTCTCCTCGGCGCTGGACGGAAACTGCCAGACCGAGGAGAGATGACATCACATCCTCTGCCTGTGTGAAACTACACACAGGCAGAGGAGGATACCCATTGGCTGGGAGCGATCGCGAGGGGGGGGCCACGATCGGATGGTCTCCCCCTCGCCTCCCGACGCTCCCAGTCAGATGCCGACCGCCGCTGGCACCGGGGGGGGGTCCGATCGGACCCCCCGCCCGCGGGAGGCAGATCACGTATATATACGTGATTCTGCCTGCCCGTGCCACTCTGCCGACGTATATCTACGTTAGGCGGTCAGCAAGTGGTTAAAAAGAGTAAACAAAGTTGATTGATAATAAATGGCTTCAGCCAAACACTAACCATGAGTGAAAGAAAAGTTTTTGTGTTATCATTCATATTCTCTGAAAAATAGCCAAGAAATCATAAATTCTACCAGGGTATGTAAACTTATGAGCACAACTGTAGTCCTCTGGCCAATGAAACTCCACAAGAGGCTGTCCGTCCTAATCACCAGGAAGTATATGTTTCCCCCATCTATCTTCCAGGAAGCATGCTGTGGTCTCCCCTAGCACTGTTATATCACCATCAAGCTTCTTGACCCAGGTCCACACTCCAGCAACAGTTGGCCTTTGATGTTGCGGTAACTCAGGAAATCAGTCATTTAAATTTGCACCTTCCCAGGAGGTCTTGGCTGATACTCTTCTACCCCCATACATCACATCAGGGACCTATGTGAAAACATCCTGTTAGGAGATGAATTCCTATTTGTGACTCCTTGTTATGCCCACCTTGCTGGGTAAAATTGCTGTACTGGCATTCCAAGACGAAGATTTCCAACATAGGCAAAAATGGCTTTATCAACCAGGCAATAAAAATCCAGAAACATAGTATATTAAAACATGTTGCCTTCCAACATATGCCGCTTTGTGCCCTAAGGGCACACATCACCCTTCATCAGCGGCAGCCTCTACGGAACAGTCCATAAATGTCTGACCTTAAAATATGTTGTGCTTCCCAACACCTGGGACTTCACCTGGAAGAAACCAGGTGTGTGTTCCAGAAAGTAAGACAACTACTAGGCCTTGGTAGGTGCTATGTACTGAGGCCTGAGGACACATACTTGTGGAAGTTGGGTTGGGGAGGAGGGACCTTTTGCCTAGATCTCCAGGTATGGAAGTACTCCTTGAGGGTAAGACATCAGTAGGTGCTACAGAAGGACTGTAACTGCTCTCATAGGGTCACAGATTTGCTTGGCTGTCCCCTCTCCATCAGCATTTTCTTTGAGGCTGCTACTAAAGGGCCTAATACTACTGGGATAAGATTTTTCAGGAATCTGTCCTCCAAGTTTTCTTCATGTGCTTTGGGTATCCTACACCCTCAACCCTCCTCCCTGCATTTTTTGGCTGAGTCCTGCAATAAACCTTAAAATAACCTCTAGACTGGACCATGAGTTTGTTAGTGTTCTACTGGGACTGCATACAAGACGGGCAGCTTATGAAAAGGTAAATAACCAAGTAGTCATGTGTAGTTTCCATTAGTTAAATTGTTCTCTCACCTGGATTTATTAACCCTACAATTAAAGTGGTTGTAAACCCTAAAAAAAATACAAAAAAACCCCCCACAAGACAAAGGCATAATGAACTAGTATGCATAGCATACTAGCTTATTATGAATTACTTACCTGAGATCGATGCCCCCACAGCGGTCCTCATTCACCGCTCCAACAGCCAACATCGCTCCCGGGGGTTACTTCTGCGTATCACGACTCCGGCGCTGTGATTGGCCAGAGCCATGATGACGTCACTGCTGGTAACTGCACAGTCTGAACTGAAGCAATAGCACGTACGTGCTGTTTCTTTAGTTTGCTTAAGTGCGCATGAGCTGATGATGTCAGCACATGCAAATACAGGGATATCCCCTAAACCGTGCAGGTTTAGGAGATATCCAGTGTAGCTACAGGTAAGCATGATTATAGGCTTGTGTTGGAAGTCAACATGGTCTAATGTTATATTTCTAAAGTTTCTACACATCTGTTTTTACAACCAAGATCAGCCATGCTGACACTTGCAGTCCCACAGTTTTAAAAGGTACAGAGGAATGTGGCCCTAAACAGAATCTGCATAGCAAAAGGGCTTGTCTCCAGCCCACCTGGTGTGCTAGAAGCTTCAAATAGATTGATGACAAAGACGGCCCAGGGCGCATGGACTGCAATACTGCCCCCAGAGGCCAAGTATGGCAGCACAGTCAGTAATATAAGGAGGATTGTCATGTGAACACTGATCGGTCCAAAGCAAAGGGGACTGGTAATGGGGGGAGTTTGAATGAGTGATGAGTGAGTTTTATAAAAAGGATTGTTGCAGAGAGCTTTTTCTCTTTTTCGCTGCAAAGCCTTGCCATGAGACTGTCTCTCTGCCATCTTGGGACTTTGCTCTGAATGCTGGTTTGGGCCTAAGCCAGGCGGCACAGAGCTCTCTCTTTCTTTCAACATTGTGAGATCAGCCGACGAGTCTAGCTAGAGGATATGATAAGTATATTCTTGTATTGTGTTCTGATTGTAAGCTTTGTAACATTGCAATTTCTTTTAATACCTTTATGTTAGTTTTTCCTAATTCTGCTGTGTAGTATATTCCTATTTTCTTGGGTAATAAATGTAGCATTGTTTACTAAGCAGATGTATTTGTTAAATCATTGTGCTTATCAGACTCTAAGGCTCGGTTCACACAGGGGCAACCTGACTTACAGCGCGACTTTGCAAGGCGATTTGGAGGCGACTTCAACGCGACTTCAGCGTGACTTTGCGCAACTTACAATGCGCCTTCAAGTTGCCTCCAGGACAGGCGACTTTGGCTATGGCCAATCACAGAATAATCAACTCTGTGGGAGGGAGGGGGTTGCCTGGGTAAACGTTTGAAGTACCTGGGTAAGTTATTTTCTTTTTCCTGTAAAGTTGCCTCAATATAGATGGAGATTTGACTTGGAGGCAACTTCCATTGAAATCTATGGGTGCAAGTTGCCTAGAAGTCGCCTTGAAGTAGTGTAGGAACCTTTTCTGAAGTCAAAGCAACTTCAGTAGTGTACGTTAAGACGTCTCTCATTCACTTCAATGGAATTTCTTATGTCCAGCAACTTGGGGCAACTTGAGGTCTGATAAGTCGGATCCCAAGTTGCTGTAGTGTGAACCAGCACTTATAGACTAGCTAATTTATAGGGATAGGCAAGTTAATACATGTATGCAATAGTTATATAGTGCGGTATTTGTACATCAATATCATATCCTCTCTCAAATGTCTCCTCTCCAGAGAGAGGGTTCAATGTTTGTATAGCTAAGCTCCTCTAGTCCCTTTATTAGCTTTGTTGCCCTTCTCTGGACTTTCAGTTCCAGCACATCTTTCCTGAGGACTGGTGCTCAGAACTGAAAGGCATACTCAAGATGCGGCCCAACCAGAGTCTTGTAGAGTGGGAAAATTATCGTTTTTATCTCCGTAGTGAATCCCCTTTTTAATGCATGCCAATATTCTGTTGACTTTGCTTGCAGCAGCTTGGCATTGCATGCCATTGCTGAGCCTATCATCTACTAGGACCCCCAGGTCCTTTTCCATACTAGATTCCCCCAGAGGTTCTCCCCCTAGCGAGTAACCTGCATTCGTATTTTTAGCATCCAAATGCATTGCTTTACATTTTTCAAGATTAAACCTCATTTGCCATGTAGTTGCTCACCCCATTATTTTATTTAGGTCTTCTTGTAAGGTTTCCACGTCCTGCGCTGGGTTTATTGCCCTGCTTAACTTTATATCATCCACAAATATTGAGATTGAGCTGTTTATCCCTTCCTCTATATCGTTCATGAATAAATTAAACAGAATTTGGTCCCAGGACAGATCCTTGGGGGACCCCATTTACCACACTGCCACACCGTACCATTCTGAGTACTCGCTGTTTATCACCACCCTTTGGACCCGCCCCTGTAGCCAGTTTTTAATCGAGGTACTCACCATATGGCCCATGCTGACCGACCTCAGTTTGTAAAGTAAACTTTTGTGGGGAATTGTATCAAATGCCTTTGCAAAATCCAGATACACCGCACCCACAGGCCTACCCTTATCTAGAAGGCAGCTCACTTCTTCATAGAATGGTATTAGATTGGTCTGGCAAGAATGATTCTTCATTACCACTAATGATATCATTTTTATTACTAAAATCTTGGATCTAGTCCCTTATTATCCCTTCCATTAGCTTACATACTATCAATGTTAGGCTGACTGGTCTGTAGTTTCCAGGGATATATCTCGGCCCTTTTTTGAAATTGGCTTTTCTCCAATCAGCTGGTATTATTCCAGTCAGTAAACTGTCCATAAAAATTATGAACAATGGTCTAACTATCACCTGGCTGAGTTTCTTAAGGAAGGTGTAAGCCATCTAGTCGTGGTAACTACTGAGTAATAAAAACTGTGTTACAAACTTCTAAACAAAAAAAGTATGAAAACATGACAGAGAAGAGGGACCTGCACAAACAGACAAAAGTGTTGGAACATAGGACACAATAGGTAAAGGAAGGACTTTTTTTCTACACGAATTTTGTGGTATGCAGGCAAGCATCCCAAAGTGTCTCCCAGGACCCCCATACAGTAGCTGCCATACAGCTTCCTATATCCTATCAAGATTATTTAGACACTATTAATTAATTCCTAGCTGGCACAAGGAGGTTGTCGACATAAGGAGACACCAAGCAGTGGGACTACCTAGGTGCAGTTGGATGGCACATTTATCTTGGCCGCATTTGCTGACACTTATTTTATAGTTCCAGGTCAGCTCAGTTAGCCCCCAGCAGCATATCACTATATGCCCTCTCCCTGCAAAATAGGATACTGTGCTATCCTGACTCCTGTCTGTGTCCCTCTCTGTAGCCTGCTGCAGTAAAAAATTGTTGACATTTATTCACTACAGCTACCCATACTGACAGATTGGTGGGGTATATTGTTGATGGAAGAAGGGGGGCTATTGTTGCTGGCTGCTGGTGGATCCAGTGTTGCTGGGGAAGTCTGTTGTTGCTGGAGAGTATCTACTGTTTCGGGGGTGTGGGGGTCTTTTGTTGCTAGCTGCTGGAAGGCCTATCAATTCTGGCTGCAGGGGGATCTGTTGTTGCTGGTGGGGATATGTTATTGCTTAGGTCAATCTATTGTTGCCAGTGAGGATCTCTTGTTGCCAGGGGCGGCCCATCCATTGAGGGCGCATGAGCGCGCCCCCTCTGTCACGCTGTCCCCTATATGACAAATGGATATATTCATGCATTGCATTGCATTGCATGAATCTATCCATGTCTGCCGCTGCCACCCCCTATTCAGGCGTCCATCCCTTTTCGGACACCAGGCGCCTGAATTCCAGTGGCGGGGTGTTTTTTGAAGCACCTGATTAGAGCCATAAGCTCTAATAGGCTTCAAAAAAGGTTGACTTCGAGCACAGAGCATTGCACTCGTAGTCCACCCAGGCGTGTTAGAAAAGCAAATTAATATTTGCTTTTCTAACACTGAACCGCCTCTCCGCCAATCAGAAGTTGCGGGTCTAATACCGGTCACCTGATTGGCTGAAGGCACAGGCGATCTCATTGGCCAGCTAGCAGAAGGGAAGAAGAGATGCACAGAGGACACAGGAGCCATCGCCTGACCCACGCTACCCATCCCACAGCTCGCCACCCTCCCCCACTGCCTGACCCGCCACCAAGATGGGGTAAGTGCCAGTCAGACAGCGAGTGGGCCAGGGGGCGGACGGGGGTTTTACAGTGGCTGCATATGATGGGCACATAGGCTGCAATTGATAGGGCACAGAGGCTGCATTTCAAAGGCACAGAGGCTGCATATGATAGGCACAGTAGCTGCAATTGATGGGCACAGTGGCTGCAATTGATGGGCACAGAGGCTGCATTTCATGGGCACAAAGGCTGCATATGATGGGCACAGAGGCTGCATTTCATGGGCACAGAGGCTGCATATGATGGGCACAGTGGCTGCATTTCATGGGCACAGAGGCTGCATATGATGGGCATAGTGGCTGCATTTCATGGGCACAGTGGTTACATATGATGGGCACAGAGGCTGCATTTCATGGGCACAGAGGCTGCATATGATGGGCACAGTGGCTGCATTTCATGGGCACAGTGGTTGCATTTGATGGGGCACAGTGGCTGCATTTAATGGGGCACAGTGGCTGCATTTTCAGTTTGTTTGAGCCCCTCCCAAACAAATTTTGAGCACCAGCCACCACTGCTTGTTCTGAGGGGGGGGGGTCTTTTTTTTAACTGGAGGGGATCTTTTATTACTGAAGGGAATCTATTGCTGCTGGTGGGGATCTACTGTTGCTGGGGGGTCTATTGTTATTGTTACTGGCTGCAGGGGATCTGATTTTACTGCCTTTCTTGTTATCATTTACACATTTCATAGAAATTACTTAGCACAACAAAATTATATTTGGTCTAAAAGGGGCAATACTGAGAGCTGGGTAAGGGACAGAGACATGGGGTGGTGCTCAGAGGCGGGTGGTGGGAAGAGGCAGAGATGAGAGTGACGCAGGGTGGGGGGGGGGGAGTTTCCTGCACCTATTCTCTGAGAAAAATAGGCATGGGTAAAGGAAGTAGGCTGGAGGTGATTGGAATTGGTTAAAGAATGATTTGGTATACTACAGGATACAGCTCTTCCATAATATATCCAGGTGCTTGACTAAGAGTGGAAAGTGAGAAAATCACTGGCCGCAGCTGCACTCTGTGGCTGCTGTGCTGCAGTGGTGAACTGATTAACAGCTATATCAGCAAGAGCAGGGAGCTGCTAAGCAGGAGGAGTTCAATAGACTGAGTCAGGCAGCACTCCACTGTGGGAACTGTAGTCCAGAGGAGAGAGACTGTTGTAACCAAGAGCTTTTGGACTGCATTTCCCAGAGATAGATTGCCAGAAGTAAGGGAAAAAGCTGCATTCTCTCAGGCTGTACAGGACACAGTTTCCTCTTGCCATGAGGGAGCCCGGAGAATAAACATAGTTGTCCAGCGTGTACTATCACTGCTTAATGTCGGCAGCAGGATCCAGAGTGCTGAGTTTGAGAGTGCCGACCTGGGTGCAGAGCAGAGAGTGGACTAATTGTTGTGTGTGACCGGATGGTGAGCTGTAATATCTCTGGGACTGGTGAGCTGCTGCTAGGAGGATATACTATCTGCTGCAGGAGAGACTGAGCCCTTTAGCTACTGACCATACAGCCATCTAGTAGCCTTATTGCTAAAAGTAAAAGCAGCGCAGCGCTCAAACCCAGAGTAAGTGTGAATCAGCTAAAAACTATTTTAAAAAACTATCTCTTTACACTACTACACAGAGACCTTTACTTATTGCCATTCTCCTAGCGTCTGCTGTCTAGACTAGTTATAGTATTATTATTCACAATTAGGGATGAGCCGAACACCCCCCTGTTCGGTTCGCACCAGAACATGCGAACAGGAAAAAAGTTTGTTCGAACACGCGAACACCGTTAAAGTCTATGGGACACGAACATGAATAATCAAAAGTGCTAATTTTAAAGGCTTATATGCAAGTTATTGTCATAAAAAGTGTTTGGGGACCTGGGCCCTGCCCCAGGGGACATGGATCAATGCAAAAAAAGTTTTAAAAACGGCCGTTTTTTCAGGAGCAGTGATTTTAATAATGCTTAAAGTCAAACCATAAAAGTGTAATATCCCTTTAAATTTCGTAGCTGGGGGGTGTCTATAGTATGCCTGTAAAGGGGCGCATGTTTCCCGTGTTTAGAACAGTCTGACAGCAAAATGACATTTCGAAGGAAAAAACCCATTTAAACCTACTCGCGGCTATTGCATTGCCGACAATACACATAGAAGTTCATCGATAAAAACGGCATGGGAATTCCCCACAGGGGAACCCCGAACCAAAATTAAAAAAAAAAATGACGTGGGAGTCCCCCTAAATTCCATACCAGGCCCTTCAGGTCTGGTATGGATATTAAGGGGAACCCCGGCCAAAATTTAAAAAAAAAATGATGTGGGGTTCCCCCTAAATTCCATACCAGACCTGAAGGGTCTGGTATGGATTTTAAGGGGAACCCCGCGCCAAAAAAAAACAAAAAAAAACGGCGTGGGGTCCCCCCAAAAATCCATACCAGACCCTTATCCGAGCACGCAACCTGGCAGGCCGCAGGAAAAGAGGGGGGGACGAGAGTACGCCCCCCCCGAACCGTACCAGGCCACATGCCCTCAACATTGGGAGGGTAGCCCCCCAAAACACCTTGTCCCCATGTTGATGAGGACAAGGGCCTCATCCCCACAACCCTGGCCGGTAGTTGTGGGGGTCTGCGGGCGGGGGGCTTATCAGAATCTGGAAGCCCCCTTTAACAAGGGGACACCCAGATCCTGGCCCCCCCCTGTGTGAAATGGTAAGGGGGTACTTACCCCTACCATTTCACTAAAAAACTGTCAAAAATGTTAAAAATGACAAGAGACAGTTTTTGACAATTCCTTTATTTAAATGCTTCTTCTTTCTTCTATCTTCCTTCATCTTCTTCTTCTGGTTCTTCTGGCTCTTCTGGTTCTTCCTCCGGCGTTCTGGTCCAGCATCTCCTCCGTGGCGTCTTCTATCTTCTTCTCCTCGGGCCGCTCCGCACCCATGGCATGGGGGGAGGCTCCCGCTCTTCTCTTCATCTTCTTCTCTTCTTCTTTTCTTCTCTTCTTCTCTTCTTCATTTTCTTCTCCTGGCCGCTCCGCACCCATGCTGGCATGGAGGGAGGCTCCCGCTGTGTGACGGCGTCTCCTCATCTAAAGGTTCTTAAATAATGGGGGGCGGGGCCACCCGGTGACCCCGCCCCCTCTGACGCACGGTGACTTGACGGGACTTCCCTGTGACGTCACGGGGAATGCCACAGGGAAGTCCCGTCATGTCCCGTGCGTCAGAGGGGGTGGGGTCACCGGGTGGCCCCGCCCCCCCATTATTTAAGAACCGTCAGACGAGGAGACGCCGTCACACAGCAGGAGCCTCCCTCCATGCCAGCATGGATGCAGAGCGGCCCGGAGAAGAAAATGAAGAAGAGAAGAAGAGAAGAAGGAAGAAGAGAAGAAGATGAAGAAGAAGATGAAGAGAAGAGCGGGAGCCTCCCCCCATGCCATGGGTGCGGAGCGGCCTGAGGAGAAGAAGATAGAAGACGCCACGGAGGAGATGCTGGACGAGAACGCCGGAGGAAGAACCAGAAGAGCCAGAAGAACCAGAAGAAGAAGATGAAGGAAGATAGAAGAAAGAAGAAGCATTTAAATAAAGGAATTGTCAAAAACTGTCTCTTGTCATTTTTAACATTTTTGACAGTTTTTTAGTGAAATGGTAGGGGTAAGTACCCCCTTACCATTTCACACAGGGGGGGCCAGGATCTGGAGGTCCCCTTGTTAAAGGGGGCTTCCAGATTCTGATAAGCCCCCCGCCCGCAGACCCCCACAACTACCGGCCAGGGTTGTGGGGATGAGGCCCTTGTCCTCATCAACATGGGGACAAGGTGTTTTGGGGGGCTACCCCAAAGCACCCTCCCAATGTTGAGGGCATGTGGCCTGGTACGGTTCAGGAGGGGGGGGCCGCACTCTCGTCCCCCCCTCTTTTCCTGCGGCCTGCCAGGTTGCGTGCTCGGATAAGGGTCTGGTATGGATTTTTGGGGGGACCCCACACCGTTTTTTGTTTTTTTTGGCGCGGGGTTCCCCTTAAAATCCATACCAGACCTGAAGGGTCTGGTATGGAATTTAGGGGGAACCCCACGTCATTTTTTTTTAAATTTTGGCCGGGGTTCCCCTGTGGGGAATTCCCATGCCGTTTTTATCAATGAACTTCTATGTGTATTGTCGGCAATGCAATAGCCGCGAGTAGGTTTAAATGGGTTTTTTCCTTCGAAATGTCATTTTGCTGTCAGACTGTTCTAAACACAGGAAACATGCGCCCCTTTACAGGCATACTATAGACACCCCCAGCTACGAAATTTAAAGGGATATTACACTTTTATTGTTTGACTTTAAGCATTATTAAAATCCCTGCTCCTGAAAAAACGGCCGTTTTTAAATCTTTTTTTGCATTGATCCATGTCCCCTGGGGCAGGACCCGGGTCCCCAAACACTTTTTATGACAATAACTTGCATATAAGCCTTTAAAATTAGCACTTTTGATTTCTCCCATAGACTTTGAAAGGGTGTTCCGCGGCATTCGAATTTCCCACGAACACCCCAAATTGATCGCTGTTCGGCGAACTTGCGAACAGCCAATGTTCGAGTCGAATATGAGTTCGACTCGAACTCGAAGCTCATCCCTATTCACAATGTAGTTAATGCGTATTTATACTTGTGTTCTTATAAGCACTTGCAGTGTGTCAGAGGGGCTGAGAGTTCTTGGAGTTGAGGTGCAGAATAGAGAACCCAATTTACCAAGCGGGGTAGCGCTACATTATAGTCATATTAACTCTGAAGCTGAAGTTATGACTGCTGCCCCAGGGTGGCTTCTTTTTCTTGCAGTGTCCTTTGGAGCAATCCTTGTAGGGACTAGAGTTGTGTCTTTCTAACCTGTGTGCATCAAAAGAAAGGCACAGCCCAGCAACCAAGGATGGCAAAGCACTCACCTCCCCCTCCCTCCTTTTCCCCCTTCTCCATGCTAACAGACTGACTGCAGATTGCACTGTCCACTGTTAACTCTTTCCTGTGAAAATCGGGAGTTCAGGCTTGAAAGTTATAAACTGCAAATCTTAACAAATATTTAACTGAGGAAATACATATATACATGCATACCTGAGGGGCCACTGTTGAAAAAAAGAATCAGTGCAGTAATTGCCATTACTACAGTGATCGTGACTGTCTTCCAGGTCCTGTGCTGAGCAGCTGCCCTGCTGCATAGTAACCACAGGGAGTCACTCATTCAGCAAGGGCAGCAATCACAGAGTGCATTTTTTCTCGATGAATGCAAAGTGTTCTCTGGACAAAGTAAGGATTGTGACTGCAATTCCCTGCCTTTCCAATTCCAATCAGAGAATGCCTTGCATTCCTTGAGAAAAATACAAGGCCTACTGTGAATGGCATCTGTGCCAAATGAGCAACCCCCTGTGTTTACTATGCAGCAGAGCAGCTGCTCAGAAAGGGATCTGGAAGACAGCTTATACTACTACTACTTATACTACTAGACTACTACAGTAATTCCACTGCGGTATGCCATATACATACTTATGTGGGGATTTATACCTGGAGAAAATTTACACTCACCTGCCACTTTATTAGGTACACCTGTTTAATTGCTTGGTAACACAGATTGCTAATCAGCCAATCGCATGGCAGCAACTCAGTGCATTTAGGCTCCCCTAAAATTGAACAATAGAAGACTTGAAAAACGTTGTCTGGTCTCAATTTCTGCTGCGACATTCAGGTGGTAGGGTCAGAATTTGGCATAAACCTGTCTTGTATCAACGGTTCAGGCTGGTGATGGTGGTGTAATGGTGTGGGGGATATTTTCTTGGCACGCTTTGGGCCCCTTTGTACCAACTGAGCATTGTTTAAATGCTACGGCCTACCTGAGTATTGCTGTCGACCATGTCCATTCCTTTTATGACTACAGTGTACCCATCTTCTGATGGCTACTTCCAGCAGGATAATGCACTATGTCTCAAAGGTCAGATAATCTCAAACTGGTTTCTTGAACATGACTAGGGATGGGCCAAACGCACCCATGTTCGGTTCGCACCAGAACTAATGAACACCGCAAAAGTTTGGAACCGAATAACGAACCCTATTAAGGTCAATGGGACCCGAACGGCAAAAATCAAAAGTGCCCATTTTGAAGGGTTATATGCAAGTATTTGGGCATACAATGGTTATAGGAGTCCGGCTCCTGCACTGGGGGACGTGTATCAATAAAAAAAAAAAAGTCTGTGAAAAACTTAATTTTTAAATGAGCAGTGATTTTTTGATTTTTTAAGTGAAAGCCTAAAAATGAAAAAATTCCTTCCAATATAGTACCTGGGGGTCCCATCTGTACCATGTCTAGAATCTGCTGCAGCAATAATTGCATTTATAAACCCCCAAAAAAGGAAATTTTCCCTGCAAGCAGCCTTTATTTTGCTCAGCAACAGCTAGGAAGCCAGTATGTATGATGAGGCCACAATGTAGTGCACTGGGAACAAGATTAGAGATTTTTTGGATGCATTCTGGTGTCACTTTGACTTTGTATAGAAGTAACGGGTGCGTGAAAATTGGTCTTTGGGTGTTGTGGCACCTTCCCACCGTAACACTATAGAGGTACTCTTGATGAAAGCAAGAATTGGCCTTGATGAAAAAATTGCAATGATATGCACCTGTCAAACAGGTGCAGAAAAATTGGTCTTTGGATGTCAGTGGTGCCTTCCCACCGCAACCCTATAGAGGTAATCTTGATGAAAGCAAGAATTGGCCTTGCTGTAAAAAATTGCAATGATATGCACCCTTCAAACAGGTGCAGAAAAATTATTCTTTGGGTGTTGGGGGCCTTCCCACCGTAACTCTATAGAGGTGTTCTTGATGAAGGAAAAAAAAATTGCAATGATATGCACCTGTCAAACACGTGCTGAAAAATTGGTCTTTGGGTGTTAATTGTGCCCATGAAACCTATACCAAAAACATTCTTCCATATGAAATGATTGAACACCCTTAAGGCTAGGCAGCCTAGAAAGTCCTGGAGAGATTCCACATCCCAAAAAGACTTGATCAGTGACATCAACATCAGGGGCTTCATAGCTGGTAATCCAGGACCGATTCATTTTTATAAAAGTCAAACAGAGTCTGTAACAAAACCTCCTGCAGCACTGAATGCCGTTCTGAAAGCACGCTGGATTCAAGGCAGCCCAACAACTCAATAGCATACTGGGCAAGTTCTGGCCAGTGGTCTATTCTCATGACCCAGTAAGTCAGTGGATCGTCAGCTGGAAAGCTCTCCATCTCTGTTTTGGCCCCAAGGTAATCGTCCACCATGTGATGCAGATGCTGCCGATGGGATGTGGAAGCTGACAGCCCTGGGCCTAAATAAATTCCAAAATGCCTCACTTAGGTGGACGCCTTCTCCAACGCTCCTCTCTTGACCAACAGAAGACTCAAAACGGCGTTTTCCACGACACTGTAACCTACTGGAGTCAGGAAAGACGTTCAATAAAATCCTCTTTAACGTGTACTCAAGAGATTTTATCTTCTGCACTCTCTGTGGGGACGGGATGAGTTCTGAGACCTTCCCCTTATAACGGTGGTCAAGGAGGGTTGCCAATCAGTAATCATCCTTGTCCTTTATGCCACGTATTTTTGGGTCCTTTTGCAGGCTTTGAAGCATGAGGTTGCCCATGCGCCTCAAATTTGCCAAGGCTTGAGAAGCAGACTCCTCGGGGTCACTCAGGATGACAGCATCTGGAACTTCCTCCTCCCAGCCACGTACTACTCCCAAGGGTCCTGGGGTTGGAAAGCCATTGCTTACAGATTGACGCATGTCTTCCTCTTCTTCGAAGCCTATGAAAGTGCCAGAATCCTCCTCCTCATCCTCCTCCCCTCTCTCCTCCTGTGTGTTCTGTGACATAGGAATGATGGTGTCTGGATAAAGTGGGCCTTGAGAGGAAAGGAAGTCCTCCTCTTCTTCTTGCTGCTCTGCCTCCAGTGCCCTGTCCATAATGCCACGCAAAGTCTGCTCCAGCAGGAACACAACAGGGTTTGTGTCACTGATGCATGCATTGTCACGGCTCACTATCTTTGTGGCCACCTCAAATGGTGACAATACAGTGCATGCATCCATAATGATCAGCCATTGGCTTGGGGAAAAAAGCCAAAGCGGCCTGAACCTGTCGTCGTGCCGTATTCACATAGGTACTCGTTGACGGCCCTCTGCTGCATGTATAGCCGCTGCAACATTCACAAAGTCGAGTTCCACCTGATGGGCATGTCACAAATCAGGCGGTTTTCCCGCTGAATTTCAGCCAACCGAGTACTGGCTGTGTATGACCACCTGAAATGGCTACAGACTCTTCTGGCCAGCTTTAGCACATCTTGCAACCCTGGGTATGTATTTAGGAAATGCTGCACCACCAAATTGAGGACATGTGCCAGGCATGGCACATGTGTCAACTTTCCCTGTCTAAGGGCGGACAGGAGGTTTGAGCCATTATCGCACACCACCATTCCTGGCTCCAGCTGGCATGGTGTGAACCAGCTCTGGGCCTGTCCCTGCAGATCTGCAAGAATCTCTGCTCCGGTGTGGTTTCTGTCCCCTAAACATACCATCTGTAGCACTGCATGGCACCTTTTAGCTTGACTCTGGGAATAGCCCTTTGAATGCTTAGGGGGTACCTGGTGTTCATAGGACAATTCTGCAGAGGAGGGCATGGCGGAGGAGGAGGAGGGGGTAGAGCTCACGGGTCTGGCATCATCAGCACCAGCTGTATGGAGATGTGGGGGCACAACAAGCTGCAGCACCAAGCCGTCCTGCATCCTTTCCAGTTGCAAGCAACCTTACCTAGTGTGTTGTGAACAAAATATATTGTCCCTGTCTATGCTTGCTGGACCACGTGTCAGCAGTAAGGTGGATTTTACGGCTGGCTGCCTTGCCCAATGATGCCAGAACATTCCCTTCCACATGATGGTAGAGAGATGGAACAACCTTACGTGAAAAGTAGTAGCGACTGGGAACCTGCCATTGTGGTACAGCACATTGTGCGAATTCACGGAAGGGAGCAGAATCCACCAGACTGAAAGGCAGAAGTTTGAGAGCCAACAGCTTTGACAAGCTTGCATTTAGATGCTGGGCATGTGGGTGGCAGGGACTGTATTTTTTTTCCACTGCAGAAGATGAGGCAGAGAAATTTGCCAGCTACAGTCTACAGCTGGTGGTGTGCTGCTGGCAGATGTGCTGCTAGGACCTGGGACACCCTGTGCTATACCATCATCCCTATCAGTGGAGGCTGCTCAAAGGTAATGACTCGGTATAGGAGGAGGAGGGACAGATGTGCGCCCCTTTTATGTGGATTTCAGGTGCTCTTGCCAATGGGCTGAGTGGTTGGATGTTAAATGCCTTGTTAAGAATGTGGTACCCAAATGGTTGGTGTTTTTGCCACATTTGATGTGCCTGAGACACAGTTTGCAGATAGCAACAGTGCGATCTGCTGCAGATGTGCTGAAAAAGGCCCAGACAGCTGAGCTTTGGGGAGTGGGCCGGAAGATAACAGCTGCAGAATGTGATGGAATAGGGTGGCTGCTCTCTACTCTTTCTTGATGAAGGCCTCCTTGGGGTTGTGCCACCTCACCTTCAGTTTCCTCCTCTGCTCTATCTGGCACCCAAGTTGCATCAGTGACCTCATCATCATCATCTCCATCTCCTCCATCTTCATCATTACCACTGGAGACAACTTGGCAATACGCTGTGGCCTGGGGAACATGAATGCCAATTTGTCTACCAGTGTTCCTCCCTCTCTCTAGGCTCATGTTCCTGTCATTCTCAACCTCAGAACCAACATCTGAATCCAGTAATGGCTGAGCATCATCAAGCAGCAAGTGGCTGACGCTGTGGTCAAATAACTCAGCTGACTCCTCAATGGCTGATGTTGGGGCTATGACAGGAATAGATGTGGACAAGGAGGCAGGTTTATCCACTCTGGCAACTGAAGATGACTGCACACTTGTCTCTGCTTGCGTGACAGAGGATGAGGAGGATGAAGAAGGTTTAGTAAGCCAGTCCACCACCTCCTCTGCATGCTGTGGCTGGATAGCAGGGGCAAACTCACTAAACAGAGGAAATGCCCTGCCTGAGGACTGACCACCATATCCACCTTTGCCTGTGGACACATTTATTGCTGGCCCCCTTACAGTGCTAAGGGAACGTCTACCTCTCCTTGTTGTCCTCCCAGACATTATTGGGAGGGAGAGGGCGGTGCTTATAAGCAAATGTAAAGAAGAAGTTGAAATCTGTACATAGATGCACTTTAATTTGAGTATTCACACTACACAGACACACTCCACGGATACACTATAATATACTGCAATATAATGCACCAAACATACAGTGACGCACAGAACTCTATGGCGTTAAACTGGCAGTAATGCACACAAAAATAAATGGCGTTGAACTTGCAGTAACGCACAGAACTATATGGCGTTAAACTGGCAGTAACACATACAGAACTATATGGCGTTAAACTGGCAGTAGCGCACACCAAACTATATGGTGTTAAACTGGCAGTAACACGCACAGAACTATATGGCGTTAAACTGGCAGTAACGCACACAAAACTATATGGCGTTAAACTGGCAGT
Source organism: Aquarana catesbeiana (assembly GCF_042186555.1). Lineage (NCBI taxonomy): Eukaryota > Metazoa > Chordata > Amphibia > Anura > Ranidae > Aquarana > Aquarana catesbeiana. Next base: position 324,905,297 of record NC_133324.1, on the reverse strand, counting down.
AATGCACACATAACTTTATGGCGTTAAATTGGCAGTAACGCACACAGAAGTAAATGGCGTTAAACTGGCAGTAACACACACAGAAGTAAATGGCGTTAAACTGGCAGTAATGCACAAAACTATATGGCGTTAAACTGGTAGTGATGCACACAGAACTATATATTGTTAAACTGGCAGAAACGCACACAAAACTTTATGGCGTTAAACTGGCAGTAATGCACACAGAACTATATGGTGTTAAACTAGCAGTAACGCACACAGAAGTAAATGACATTAAACTGGCAGTAATGCACAAAACTATATGGCGTTAAACTGGCAGTAACGCACACAGAAGTAAATGGCGTTAAACTGCCAGTAATGCACAAAACTATATGTCGTTAAACTGGCAGTAACTCCCACAAAACTATATGGCGTTAAACTGGCAGTAACGCACACGGAACTATATGGTGTTAAACTAGAAGTAACGCACACAGAAGTAAATGACATTAAAATGCCAGTAACGCACAAAACTATATGGCGTTAAACTGGCAGTGACGCACACAGAACTATATGGCGTTAAACTGGCAGTAACGTCCACACAGAAGTAAATGGCGTTAAACTGGCAATATCGCACAGAACTATATGGCATTAAACTGGCAGTAATGCACAAAACTATATGGCATTAAACTGTCAGTAATGCACACAGAACTATATGGCGTTAAACTGGCAGTAACGCACAAAACTATATGGCGTTAAACTGGTAGTGATGCACACAGAACTATATATCGTTAAACTGGCAGAAACGCACACAAAACTTTATGGCGTTAAACTGGCAGTAATGCACACAGAACTATATGGTGTTAAGCTAGCAGTAACGCACACAGAAGTAAATTACATTAAACTGGCAGTAATGCACAAAACTATATGGCGTTAAACTGGCAGTAACGCACACAGAAGTAAATGGCGTTAAACTGGCAGTAATGCACAAAACTATATGTCGTTAAACTGGCAGTAACTCACACAAAACTATATGGCGTTAAACTGGCAGTAACGCACATGGAACTATATGGTGTTAAACTAGCAGTAACGCACACAGAAGTAAATGACATTAAAATGCCAGTAACGCACAAAACTATATGGCATTAAACTGGCAGTGACGCACACAGAACTATATGGCGTTAAACTGGCAGTAACGTCCACACAGAAGTAAATGGCGTTAAACTGGCAGTATCGCACAGAACTATATGGCATTAAACTGGCAGTAATGCACAAAACTATATGGCATTAAACTGTCAGTAATGCACACAGAACTATATGGCGTTAAACTGGCAGTAACGCACACAGAACTATATGGCGTTAAACTGGCAGTAACACACACAGAAGTAAATGGCGTTAAACTGGCAGTAACGCACAAAACTATATGGCGTTAAACTGGCAGTAATGCACACAGAACTATATGGTGTTAAACTGGCAGTAATGCACACAGAACTATATGATGTTAAACTGGCAGTAATGCACACAGAACTATATGATGTTAAACTGGCAGTAATGCACACAGAACTATATGGCATTAAACTGGCAGTAACGTACACAGAAGTAAATGGTGTTAAACTGGCAGTAACGCAATCAAATAGACGGTGTTCAACCGTCACTACACTGACTCTATCTGAACTGTCCCTACTCTAGCTATCCACTAATGTAAAGATTACTGACACGGTCTCACTACACTACACTGAAATTATCTGAGCTGTCCCTACTCTACACTAATGTATGTATGAATGACATGGCCTCACTACGCTACAGTGAAACTATCTGAGCTGTCCCTACTCTAGCTGCACACTATGCAAAGCTGAATGATGGTCTTCCTCACTACACTCACACTATGCCTAGACTGACACTAAACTAATATTCTACACTGACAATTGAAGCAGCACAGTATAGCACACTAACTAACTAATAGCACTGAACAGAGCCCTGTTCTATCTCTCTCCATGCCAAAATCACACTGAAAAAGGCTGCCATTGAAAGAATACTTTTATACTGTGGGGGGGGAATGAGCCATGATTGGATAAAGTCACGATGACAGTGTCCAATCATGACTCTTACAGTGCTCTGTGCCCTGATTGACTGAAGCTTCCACTGTTCAGCGCCGCAATGCATTGTGGTCGGTTCGGGGGGCCGAACAAACGGTCAAACAACCCGTTTGTTCGGCTGTTCGTCGAACATCCGAACAGCGAAAGTTCGGCCCAAAATTATGCTCGGGCCGAACCGTTCGCCCATCCCTAAACATGACAATGAGTTCACTGTACTCCAATGGCCATAACTGGGAAATGTTCAACTCACTGAGCTAAATGGAAAACGTTTATTGATTACAAAAACATATACTATATATAAAAAAAATTGGTACCACAAACGCACTCAAACTACTGAAACCCAAACATCCACCTCACTCATAATCTAGCAATATGAACCAATAACCATAAGTTCCAACAATTGAAATGCATAGCTCTTAAGGATGAAGTAACCTAATGATCTCAAAGGATCCAATGGACATAGGATGCTCCAGCTCATAAATTGAATTATCACATATGTGGGTGATCATGTATCATGAGTCCGCCATTTTGAAATTGAAGATTATAGGATAGTTCACTCCATGACTGGCTCCATGATAGATGCCGGTATAATTATAATGCATAAACAGTTGCAGTGGTCTAGAAGGGGCCCCTGGTTAAAGCTTAGTGTAGTATGTATAGTTCTGCCAGAGATTGTCCAGTAATGTTGTGACCGCCCCCCCCTAACACTGTGGAAAAGAGCAACATAATCCTCCCAAACTGCACTTATATGGACTCCGCTTGATGTCCCCAATGATGTAGTAAAGCAGTCCATACATGTTCTACAACCAGAACTTGATCAATATTTTTTTTTAAAGTGTACAGAAGTGAGTACACCCCTCACATTTTGTAAATATTTTAATATATCTTTACATTGTAGCAAAGTGTCATTTCTTCAGTGTTGTCACATGAAAAGTTGTGAGTGTACAGCTTGTATAACAGTGTAAATTTGCTGTCCCCTCAAAATAACTCAACACACAGCCATTAATGTCTAAACCACTGGCAAGAAAAGTGAGTACACCCCTAAGTGAAAATGTCCAAATTGGGCCCAAAGTGTCAAAATTTTGTGTGGCCACCATTATTTTCCAGCACTTCCTTAACCCTCTTGGGCATGGAGTTCACCAGAGCTTCACAGGTTGCCACTGGAGTCCTCTTCCACTCCTCCATGATGACATCACAGAGCTGGTGGATGTTAGAGACCTTGCGCTCCTCCACCTTCTGTTTGAGGATGCCACACAGATGTTCATGAGGGTTTAGGTCTGGAGACATGCTTGGCCAGTCCATCACCTTTACCCTCAGCTTCTTTAGCAAGGCAGTGGTCGTTTTGGAGGTGTGTTTGGGGTCGTTATCATGTTGGAATACTGCCCTGCGACCCAGTCTCTGAAGGGAAGGCATTATGCTCTGCATCAGTGTGTCACAGTACATGTTGGCATTCATGGTTCCCTCAATGAACTGTAGCTCCCCAGTGCCGGCAGAACTCATGCAGCCCCAGACCATGACACTCCCACCACCATGCTTGACTGTAGGCAAGAAACACTTGTCTTTGTACTCCTCACCTGGTTGCCGCCACATATGCTTGACACCATCTGAACCAAATAAGTTTATCTTAGTCTCATCAGACCACAGGACATGGTTCCAGTAATCCATGTTCTTATGCCGCGTACACACGGTCGGACTTTCTATCCTACTTGGTCCGGCACACTTTCCGACGGACTTTGTCCGCCAGGTGCGCCGGACTTTAAAACGGACGGACTTGCCCACACACGACCGGACTTTCCGGCGGGCTAAGTCCGCCCGTCTTTCCGACGGACTTTCGCCGGAGTTACGGCGGACTTTCAGAATGAACGGACTTGCCCACACATGGACAAGTCCGTTCATTTTGAATGTGACTCAGGTGCGACGGGACTAGAAAAGGATGTCAATCTTGCCGCTTTTATCGGCGAGATTGACACCTTGCGAGCCCCGTCGCGGGGTATACCAGGCCCTTAGGTCTGGTATGGATTATAAAGGGAACCCCGTACGCCGAAAAAACGGCGTGGGGTCCCCCCTAAAATCCATACCAGACCCCGATCCGAGCACGCAGCCTGGCCGGTCAGGAAAGGGGGTGGGGACGAGCGAGCGCCCCCCCCCCCTCCTGAACCGTACCAGGCCGCATGCCCTCAACATGGGGGGTGGGTGCTTTGGGGGAGGGGGGCGCCCTGCGGGGCCCCCCACCCCAAAGCACCTTGTCCCCATGTTGATGAGGACAAGGGCCTCTTCCCGACAACCCTGGCCGTTGGTTGTCGGGGTCTGCGGGAGGGGGCTTATCGGAATCTGGGAGCCCCTTTAATAAGGGGGCCCCCAGATCCCGGCCCCCCACCCTATGTGAATGAGTATGGGGTACATGGTACCCCTACCCATTCACCTAGGGAAAAAGTGTAAGTAATAAAACACACTACACAGGTTTTTAAAATATTTTATTAAACAGCTCCGGGGGGGATCTTCCTCCGGCTTCGGGGGTCCCTCCGCTTCATCTTCTCCCGGCGTCCGGTTGGTTCTTCTCCCGGTGTTCCAGTTCTTCGGCCGGCTCCTCTGCTGTCTTCAGGTAGCTCTCTTGCCAGCAGAGGTCCGGACTTCTGGGCTTCTGGGCTTCTGGGCTTCTTCTCTTCTCTTCTCTTCTCCAGATGTTGACACGACGCTCTCTCCGGCTGGACTGCTCTCCGAGGGCTGCGTTGTGACTTATATAGGCGGAGACCCCGCCCCCTTTTGATGTCACAGTCCCTGGGCATGCTGGGACTGTGACGTTTTAGGGGGCGTGGTCAACATCACCCAGTGACCACGCCCCCTAAAACGTCACAGTCCCAGCATGCCCAGGGACTGTGACATCAAAAGGGGGCGGGGTCTCCGCCTATATAAGTCACAACGCAGCCCTCGGAGAGCAGTCCAGCCAGAGAGAGCGTCGTGTCAACATCTGGAGAAGAGAAGAGAAGAGAAGAAGCCCAGAAGCCCAGAAGTCCGGACCTCTGCTGGCAAGAGAGCTACCTGAAGACAGCAGAGGAGCCGGCCGAAGAACTGGAACACCGGGAGAAGAACCAACCGGACGCCGGGAGAAGATGAAGCGGAGGGACCCCCGAAGCCGGAAGAAGACCCCCAAAGCCGGAGGAAGATCCCCCCCCGGAGCTGTTTAATAAAATATTTTAAAAACCTGTGTAGTGTGTTTTATTACTTACACTTTTTCCCTAGGTGAATGGGTAGGGGTACCATGTACCCCATACTCATTCACATAGGGTGGGGGGCCGGGATCTGGGGGCCCCCTTATTAAAGGGGGCTCCCAGATTCCGATAAGCCCCCCGCCCGCAGACCCCGACAACCAACGGCCAGGGTTGTCGGGAAGAGGCCCTTGTCCTCATCAACATGGGGACAAGGTGCTTTGGGGTGGGGGGGGCCCCGCGGGCGCCCCCCTCCCCCAAAGCACCCACCCCCCATGTTGAGGGCATGCGGCCTGGTACGGTTCAGGAGGGGGGGGGCGCTCGCTCGTCCCCACCCCCTTTCCTGACCGGCCAGGCTGCGTGCTCGGATCGGGGTCTGGTATGGATTTTAGGGGGGACCCCATGCCGTTTTTTCGGCGTAGGGGCTTCCCTTTATAATCCATACCAGACCTAAGGGCCTGGTATGCCCCGCGCTCGCCGCAATAGGAAAATGTGTTTTTCCTATTGCAGCGAGCGCGAGATGCAATACCCTGCCCTCGTGTCGCATCTGGTCCGTCGGACCAGCATACACACGAGCGGGCTTTCCGTCGGACCAGCACACACACGAGCGGACTTTCCGCCCGAAACTGAGTCCGGCGGAAAGATTTAGAACTTTCTTCAAATCTAGGTCCGGCGGGCTTTTGGGAAAAAGTCCGCCGGAAAAGTCCGCTGGCGCCTACACACGGGCGGATTGTCCGGCACACTCTGGTCCGCCGGACCAAGTATGCCGGAAAGTCCGACCGTGTGTACGCGGCATTAGTTTACTTGTCTTCAGCAAACTGTTTGCGGGCTTTCTTGGGCATCATCTTTAGAAGAGGCTTCCTTCTGGGACGACAGCCATGCAGACCAGTTTGATGCAGTGTGCGGCGTATGGTCTGAGCACTGACAGGCTGACCCCCCACCCTTTCAACCTCTGCAGCAATGCTTTCAGCACTCATACGTCTATTTCCCAAAGACAACTCTTGGATATGATGCTGAGCCTATGCACTTAACTTCTTTGGTCGACCATGGGGAGGCCTGTTGTGAGTGGAACCTGTCCTGGTAAACTGCTGTATGGTCTTGGCCACCGTGCTGCAGCTTAGTTTCAGGGTCTTGGATACCTTCTTTTAGCCTAGGCCATCTTTATGTAGAGCAACCATTTTTTTTTCTCAGATCGGCAGAGAGTTCTTTGCCATGAGGTGCCATGTTGAACTTCCAGTGACCAGTATGAGAGAGTGAGAGCGAGAACACCAAATTTAACACACCTGCTCCCTATTCACACCTGAGACCTTGTTACACTAACGAGTCTTATTACACCGGGGACGGAAAATGGCTAATTGGCCCAATTTGGACATTTTTACTTAGGGGTGTACTGACGTTTGTTGCCAGCGTTTTAGACATTAATGGCTGTGTGTTGAGTTTTTTTGAGGGAACAAAAAATTTACACTGTTATCCCCTTCCCACCAAGCGTACACAGATGTGCGGCCTCGGCTTTTGGGGGTTATATGGGCATGATGCCCGCAGCTGCAGGCATCTTCCCGGTACTGTTTTTTAGAGCCAGCGAATGAATTTCCAGGTATAAAAACCGATGCGGCTAAAAGCTGCTCGGCTGTTATACCGGAAGAGCGGGAAGGGACATCCCCCCCTCCCGCCGCTCTTACCGGGCCCGATCTGTGATACATCACTTCCGGCACCATAAGAGGGTGTCTGTGGGCAATGTCAAATCATGTAATAGTGCGAGCAAGTGTGATGTATCTCTTACATAAGAGAATTGGTTCCAAACAAATGGCTTCAATATTTTGACAATGTACCAGCTAATTTTCTCATTGAGTGACCCTACACCAAAAATGATTGGACCCCCATGTCCATCCCTTTATGACTACAGTGTACCCATCTTCTCAAGACTACTTCCAGCAGGATAATGCACCATGTCACAAAGCTCAAATCATCTCACCACTTGTTTCTTGGACATGACAATGAGTTCACTGTGCTCCAATGGCCTCCGCAGTCACAAGATCTCAATCCAATAGAGCACCTTTGGGAGATTTGCATCATGGATGTGCAGCCGACAAATCTGCAGCAACTGCATGATGCTATGTCAATATGGACCAAAATCTCTGAGAAATGTTTCCAACACCTTGTTGAATCTATGCCACGAAGAATTAAGTCAGTTTTGAAGGCAAAAGGGGGTCCAACCCAACCCAAATAGCAAGGTGTACCCAATAAAGTGGCCTGTGAATGTATCTGAAGCCAGATCCTTTTCAAGCTGCTAGTCTCCTATGTATACCCTATATCCCTGGATGGTAGCTTTCTCATTAAACTGCACACATACTACATTTCATGACCATACACCTATTTGTTCACTCACCTATATATAGCGCCTGCATAGTATACTTCCCTACTTTGTACTGTATTCCTCATCTGTACAAAAACTGATAACCTGTTCTATATATAATATTCGTACTGAAACTTTCTGCTTTGTCCTATGCCTGCACACATCTCTCTGTGCTCCTAGCCTAGATCTGTCGTTTAAACACTGATTTTTGTAAACTCACTGTATTTAATCTATACGGTGTTCCCTTCTGTGCAAGTACATACAAGTCTTGTAACAGTGCTACTCCTGATTTAATAGCAGAGCAATGAATCCCCAGCACAGCTGTCAAAGTGTCAGATGCTGCAGAAAAGCCTGGCTCTGTTCACCTTGCAGAATCCCTTATGCTGGAAGGAGAGATGGACACATTCCCCTGATCCAGTGTATCTATCGCTGTGCAATCTTGTCTAATGAGGAGAGGGGGCGGAGGAGGAATTCCCTTGCTTTCCTAAAATACCTAATCCACAAGATGTCTGACTTCAAACTGACATCCCTGGGTCACTGCAAACATATTCTGACAGTCTTGCACCACAGCCAACTGGCAGATTTTAAAATAAGTTATTGTGTTCTGTGTTTTTGTAACCTCCTGCTTAACAATACTGTATATGAATTGGACTACACTGTATATGTGAATACACAGACACAATGGTTGCTAGGCAAGTGTTTTGATGTATGTTTTTTATCAACCATCAATATGACGTGACATGGGAAAATTATTAATCCTAATAGCGAATACTTGTCATATAATCCAATTTGTGTTTAAATAAATAAGTGAGTAGGTCAATGAAAACGTAATGAATTCAATCTACCCGTTGTCACACTACGATGCATAAAAAATGCATTTGGTAGACTGAATTAAATAAATAAAAAATTGCAGTTAGCAGTACCTTCTTTTGCAGTGTTTGAAGTGACTTTAAATGCTAACTTCACCTTTTCTAGAACATAGCCAATACAGTTGAGGGGCCCCATTAGGTATTAAAAACCATGCATCTTAGTAAAATATGCATTCATTATATTGTCATACCTGTAGGCCATTTGACCGCCCCTGGAAGCCTTGCCAAAAAGCTCCCAGTTAGAAAACTCCACATCCTGCATTGTTGCTAGGACATGAAAACTGTTGGATACTTACTCTCAGCATTACAGGATGAAAACCAACTGTTTTCATGTCGTAGCAACAAGGCAGGATGTGGAGATTGCTAACTGGGAGTTTTTTCCAGCCAGGCGTCCAGGGAAGCTGAAATACCCTACAGGTATGGCAATCTAATGAATGCATATTTTACAAAAATGCACAGTTTTTATTATCTACTGGGGTCCTTTGACTGCCTGCCTCATGCCTCTTTTAGCCAAGGTTCACACTGGATGCGGTGTGATGCAGTGCGATTTTCATGCGGTTTGGAGTACAAATTGTGCTTGACAACTGCAATTGTAATGCAATTTTAATAGTCAATGGGGCTTAAAATTGCACAGTCTTTTAGACTGAACTAGGGTGCCCACGCACCAAGGCCACTGATATTAAAACGTAACCTTTATTCAAATCATATAAAATGTATTGACTGTGTGTATCGGGGTTGCAAAGCGCCCGTTTTTTTTCGTGCCTGTAAATGCCCGTAAGGTGAAAAGTTTGCCAGTAAAAAACATGCTCTCGGCCAGGGGCTCTCTCAACATGCGCATTTCCGGACTGGAGCTGGCCAAAAGTCTCCAATGATCTTTCTGACTCTGAGATCTGCTATTTATACCTGCCCCCTTCCCCAGCGCGCCTTATTTGACTTCAGCACAGGAGATGCCGGGATGGGGAGGAGTGGACACAGCCTGCAGTGGAGGACGGACTTCAGCCTAAAAGAAGGTAAGCTGGCTAAGCTGAGCAAAATGTAGTCATGTCAGTGGCTTGTCTTAGTGGGCAGGAGGAGGGAGGAGAGGATGGGTTCTTTGTAGCAGGCTCCTGTCTGATGCTGTTAGATTGTTTTTTTGTGTGTGAGAACTGCACTGCTTCTGAAGGAAGGATGTTTTCTGAGATCTCCCCCAATCTCTATTACACCTCCCTAGAGTTCCTACCCATTACCTGCTCACCAGTCCAGTACACAGGCACAGCCTCCTCTCTTCCATTACTACCTCATATGTCTGTGGCTGGGGCACTACAAATCAAAACATGCCAGGAGAGGGGAGGCAGCAGCAATATCATAGATCAGGCTGATTTTTAGATGAAAAGTGTAAAGTGTATAGTGTGTCTGTACAGTGTGTCTGTAAACTGTATGATCATTATATATATGATTATTTATTGTGTTTGATGGTCTTGAGGTGTTTATTATGTATATATTTTTTATCTGAGTAAGTAGTGAGCACATTTGGTGTGGAAGCACTCTAGAGTATTTTTATTTGTTTATAGTGGAAAAACAGAATGGTGGTAGATGGACAGAGAGATGGAAAGAATGAGGAGTAAGTAAGGGAAGGAGGTATAGATTGGGTGACAGATGGATAGATGAAGGGATGGAGCAAAGCATAGAGGAATGGTGGGAGAGATAGAGAAATGGAGTGATGGAGAAAAGGATGGGGGGGGGGGGGTGATGGAGGGATAGAGTTCTGAAAAGATAGAGGGAGAGACAGAATAATAGAGTGATGGAGGATAGAAAGGGTGAAGGGATATAGGGCACAAGGATTGTTGAATGGACAGTATGATGTAGGGATGGAGGGAGGGATGTAGATATAGGGCACAAGGATTGTTGGATAGACAGTATGATGGAGGGATGGAGGGAGGGATGTGGATATAGGGCACAAGGATTGTTGGATAGACAGTATGATGGAGGGATGGAGCAAGAGATAAAAGGATGGTGTGATGGTGTTATGGAAAGATGAAAGGAGGGATGGAGGGAGGGATATAGTAACAGAGGGATGAAAGTGATGGAGAGTGAAGAGGTTGGAGGGACCTGCAACAGAGGGATAGAGGGATGGAGACAGGAGGTTATGGAGGGATAGAGACAGGAGGTGATGGAGGGGTGGAGAAAGGAGGTGAAGGAGGGATGGAGACAGGAGGTGAATAAGGGATAGAGACAGGAGGGATGGAGACAGGGGGTAAAGGAGGGATAGAGACAGGAGGAATGGAGAGAGCAGGTGAAGGAGGGATGGAGACAGGAGGTGAAGGAGGAATGGAGACAGGTGGGATTCAGTCAGGAGTTGAAGGATGGATGGAAACAAGGGTGAAGGAGGGATATAGACAGGTGGTAAAAGAGGGATGGAAACAGGAGGTAAAAGAGGGATGGAGTGATGAAGGCAGGAGGTGAAGGAGTGATGGAGACAGGAGGCGATGGAGGGATGGAGACAGGAGGTAAAAGAGGGATGGAGGAATGGAGACAGGAGGTGATGGAGGGATGGAGACAGGAGTTGACGGAGACAGGAGGTAAAAGAGGGATGGAGTGATGGAGACAGGAGGTGAAGGAGGGATGGAATGATGGAGACAGGAGGTGATAGAGAGATGGAGACAGGAGGTAAAAAAGGGATAGAAGGATGGAGGGATGGAGACAGGAGGTGATGGAGGGATGAAGACAGGAGGTGATGGAGACAGGAGGTGATGGAGGGATGGAGACAGGAGGTGATGGAGGGATGGAGACAGGAGGGGATGGTGGGATGGAGACAGGAGGTGATGGAGGGAGGGAGTGATGGAGACAGAAGGTGATGGAGGGATGGAGGGATGGAGTGATGGAAACAGGAGGCGATGGAGGGATGGAGTGACGGAAACAGGAGGTGATGGAGGGATGGAGTGAAGAAGACAGGGGGTGATGGAGGCAGGAGGTCTTTAGAATCTTTAGAATTGGGGACATAAATTCTGGTGACCTGGGATTTCCCCTCATTTTCTGTGGTGGCTACAGAACAGAAATTAAGGGGAAAGCTCTCCAGTTGGACATAGATGACAAAATCTGATGGGTTATAAAAACCAACCCTTACTATATCAAAAATAACATAAGAAAGACTGATTCAGTACCTTCAGTGGACAGCCAGACTAGCCAGAATCCCTAGCTATTGAGGCTGGTAGTTTTTCAAGGTATGGATATTTAGTAAAGGAGGGATTCTTTTCTTCTGATGGCTGTATCTACAAAAAACATTGCTAATGCCTTTTGTCAATAAATAAACACTAATACTCCCTTGAAGTAAATACATACACACAGTCAATACATTTAATATAACTTGAATAGAGTTTAAGTTTTAATACCAGTGGCCTTGGTGTGTGGGGTTACGCATCCTTGTTCAGTCTAAAAGTATTTGATTGCCAGTATAGGTGTTATTTTTTGTTATTCAAGGCATTAGTAAGTAGAATTAAAATCACACAGCACTGCACTAAACACACACAGGACTTTTTTTTTAACCGCATCAGAATCGCACTGCATAGATGCGAATGGCCTTCATAGAAAACAATGTTATTTCACTTGACATGCAAATCTATGTGTCTATGCTGAAAACCACTGTGCAATAGACTTAGAGAAGGTTGGGTAGCCAATCAGGTTTACTGCATGAAAATGTGATTACAATGAACAAGCTGGAAGGTTGAAGGGCGATGACTTCACTGTCCAATCACAGGCTGCAGAGAGATGACCACGTTGTATCCTTCTAATTGCAGTACAGAAAAGTCAGGCTGGGTGAATCCCAGGACTGGATAGAAATGTAAATCCTTTGGCAGATAATATACCTCTTATTTATGTATTTCAACTGTGTATTTAGGTGTTTGTCTGGAATTTTAAAATAAGTCAGCTTTCAGATAGGGGCTTCTGCCTGCTCATCATCTGTCACTTGGACCCAGTTCAAGCTCCCTCCTTTTAAAATTACTGCAATAATTTTGCTCTCCTCTGTGCACATTTAATGTTCTAAAGTGCTAATTGTCTTTTCTCTGTATTAAAGTTCCTGTTTTATGTCTGCAGCTAAGCAGCAAAGCCCATGTGGACTGTGCATTGTCTGTGTTCTATAGGGCTAAATGCAGATTTTCTAACAACTTCACAACATTTGGAAGGGTGAGCACCATTAAAGCTTGCCTACAGCATAATGGTGGAGCTGGAGAAGAAAGACAGGGGTCATCACTTGTAATATGCCCATAATTAGAATATTTATGCTTTAAATTATTCAAATTAGGTGCGTTGAGGTATGCAAACTATGGAAGGGAAAAGGAACTATGTCAAACTAGCCAACTGTGTTCATTGGGAGTGTACTGCAAGCCAAATGCTTGGGTCATGATTGCGGTGCAATTTCTTTACTACAAAACCCCCCTTGGCCTGCCAACCGCTGCTATATTGCCCTCTGGAAAGAAATCTGCTGCAGATCACTTTTAGAGGGCAGTAATAATAGCTCCCTGAGCCAGCTCCCTGAGCTAGCCAAACAGCTAGATACACATTTGGAATACATATGTAGTGATAAGTTCACCTGCATAGTGAGTTATAATTTACATAGACAGCTTTATGATCCAGACACTTTGACAAACAGCACAGTCTCATCCTCCACTGCAGCAGCAGCACAGCTTGAGCTTGGTCACAAACACCTCCAAGCCTGCTGATTGTGGGATAAAGAAGCAATAGTACTTGTTGTTTCTGTTCACTCTCTTTTTGTTGGCATGTTTAGTGTCAGTAAATGTGCACTGTAGCACAGTCTTATTAGCAACTTGGACTGGCCCTCCCAGTGCTTTTGTATAGAGGATTACAAATTATTGATAGCATAACAAATTCAGTTGATACACATTTTATGATTTGGAATGAATACATAACTCCATTAATTAGTGAGTTTTAATATCTGCCTAGAGTTCAGCCTTAATAATGGTGCAGTTAGACATGATGCAAAGTAACCCACAGAGCAAATCATAAATGAAAAATGCTTAATATTCAATGCACATTGTAGATTTACTCTTGTAATAGATTGTTTGAGAGGGAAAAAAAAGATATGACACTTTTTTTCCAGTTGAATAGGTTTACACTGCTTAAACTGTTATCCCTAAATCCCTTACTACAGGAGGAGGTGGTAAGATGTAACGTTGGCTGTATTAGAGTATGATAATATGAAACTCTCTCCACAAAAGAGATGCATAAACAAACAGGGAAGGCGCAATGGATTTCGCTACTGAAAGAACAAAAGGGGAACAAGTTTTTTTTTTTTTTAACTAGGTCATGTAGCTCTTAAAGGAAGTTGTAGACCTTGCTGACAATGCAAGCAGGTTAAATAGATGATATCTAATTTAAAAGTTTCACAGTCTGAAATTCTTAAACATTTTATATCTTTAGATTTTTCACTTTGTTGTGAAAGTATGCATAGTGGCATTTGCAATATGATTTCTTATAGAGGGAAATCATGTTGATATGTTAAACTCCATTTTAGGCGCTAAAGGATAAACATGGTCCCTGCCAGCTTTAAAAATATAAACATGCAGCAAATAATCAGTATCTATATATAACTTTATGATCTTGAAAGATGTGGTCATCCTTGTAAGCAGGTGCATTAAACTAGTCTACCACTAGGTGGCTGTGTCCTAGAATAGTGTGCGGTAACAGAGAATAGTGTAATCAGGTGCCAGTCCCTTTTAGCTAGAGCAGCCTTTTTCAACCAGGGTGCCAAGGCACCCTGGAGTGCCTTGAGGTTTATATAGGGGTGCCTCAGCAAAATGCCTAAAATTTGGCCAAAAATTGCATACAAGACGGCGGATGGATGAAGCCTGCCTTTTAGTTACACAAAGCCACAGGTTTTCATTGTGCACCATTACAACTTTCTAGCTGCTGACCTTCTAACGACCAATGACATCATCAGTTGATAAGGAGGATGCCAGTCGCATGCATAGCATGCTTGTTTGACCCTCCCCTGTCTCTCTCCATCAGTTTTGGGGTCACATTAGCTGTGTGATGGAGAAAATCTGAGGAAGAAGAGAAACATTGGAAAACTAGTCAGTACCAACTTGCACCTTTAACGTTGGGTGTCCTACATGTGTGGATATTGCTGCATTATGTAAAACTATTAGAATCGTTTCAAAATTTTAGGATGGGGTGCCTCAAGACTGTCCATAATTTGGGAGGTTGCCTTGAGATTGTCCATAATTTCAAAGGTTGCAGTGACTGAAAAAGGTTGAGAAACATTAAGCTAGAGCACTCCTATAGTGATGTTATGGGTAAGTCAATGCCCATATTTAAGCCAGGTTGGGGGGAACCTTAGGGCAGTTGGGGCATGGGACCCAGAGACCCCACCAGAATGCAGATGCAGTCAGCTAAGTGGAGGCCCTGGACAGGGCTGGGGGACAGGGAGAGGTATTCCTGCACTCAGAAGATCTGTCTGTAGTCATCCTGTCTTTTATGGTGGTGGGGCTAGAGCAGGTTACAAAACTTCTTTTAGGCTAGCTCAAGTGTTCCCTGAAGTGAGGCTATCCTCCTGGAGGACCTTGGAGTAGTGTACCCAAGCCAGAGGTGACCATAGTGATCCTATCTCAGGAGACTACCTGTAAGGAGCAGTGAGCCAGATAGAGACAGCCTAAGGAAAGTCAGAGCCCACTTAGTGAGTACTAATGACCCCAGGAAGGAGAGAGAATAAATTAGAGAGGATGGTTTACTAAAAATTTCACATGTGACTCCTGTGGATTGTCTATTATTTGTTATTGACAAAATGCTCAAAAGTGACCCCACATAGTGTGTCTATCTTTTTGTGTTCCTTGGGATAAAAAGGTTAATACCTGGGAATGTTGTGAGAAGGCCTCTGGCAAGGAGATGGGAACAAGATGGTGGAAGGTTAAAGCCTCAAGCAGGAGGTTTGTTGTTCTGGTAAGAAAGAAGCGGGGCAGGGACTTGTGCTCTTGGTGCCAATACACAGCCAGTCACAAGCCCCCTTACACAGTACCTAATTTTCTCAAAAATTCACAAGTTGGTAACAAAAATAGTCAGATTTAAATCTCGTGTCTATGCTAGACATTTACGGAAAGTGATAAATCTCCACTAGAGTGTATTCAAAAGACTTCTAAAAGGGCCCTGTCATAAATGACCCTGTCACAAACAGCCCGCAGAACAAATTCAGCAATGCATATCTGTGAGTCTGTTATTTTTTAAATTTTTTTATCAGAAACGGGGCAGCAATGGCAATCTATGTTTAAAGCAGATTGCAGAGAGACAAGCACTCTCTACCCAGTTTTTTTTTTATTTTTTTACTGATATTCTGTTTCCACTTTAATGGCTGGAAAAGACTTGTTCTTTATATATATAAATGTGTGTGAAATAGAAGTAAAATCGATAGTGAAATTAATGTTTGCAGTGTGTCATCTTTCAACCCTTTGTAGCAGTGTTTTGAATTTGTTGGCAGTGAACAGATGCACATCCTTGAATGTTCCTAGAAAGAATCAAACTGAATCATTTTATACAATATTAACAGAAAGTGTTCATAAAAAAAACTCTTCTTACTGCAAAAGTGCCTGGCTTAATTGGATTAGAAGATATAAATAAAAATTTATCCAAAACCAAGGTGCTAGAACCAACAGAGTCATTAAAACTGTGCCTACTTATTTGCAAGCAGCTATTGGCTGAACTAAAAGGTCAACTTGTGCCTCTCTAAACAGCACTTTTTATTCAGGTGCTTCTGTTTTTTAATGTAATTATAAAGCCAAAATCTCATCTATTGTGAATAGGGTAGCTGCAAAGGGATATCATATCTGTCAGTTTTTTATACCATCTGTGTCTCATTGGGTAGATTTCCCTTTTTCCTGGAAATGAAAGGATATTCTTCCAATGTGAGGGAACACAGAAAAGGTTTACCAATACTTATCATAATTTTCCTGTCCTGACCTATTTCCATGACATCACACATTGGTTAACCCTGCCCTATGCTCAACCCCCAAAAAGTTTATCTATAAAGTCCCACCCTAACAGGGACATTCTGTAAATAGATACTCCTACTCAGGGTGGGCTCGTGTGATGCTATGGGAATAGGTCAGGAAAGCAAATTTACGGTAAGTATTGGTAATCAATTTTCTGTTGCTCACCTCCTTGGCAGCACATGTGTGAAATAACTAACACAGTTAAAGGTATAATAATTTTGAATCTTTCTTAAAAACAGCAGACAATACTTTGTTCAAATTCAACAGTAGTGAGTGTTGCAAAATCTACCCAGTAGTGAGCCAGGAATGTGTTTGGCGGCAACCATGTTGCCAATTTGCAGATCGTCTCAATGGACACCGCATGACATGGACATGCTTTGTGTCAAATGTGCTGTCATACTTTTGCCACCTGACATGGACATTCACTGTACTGTTCATTTAAGCACAAGAGACTCCATTTTGTTCTCACTGTTGAAATGTGTTCTGTAACCTTCACCTAACACACAGACACTTCTCCTACTAAACACTCTCTACTCCCCCCTCCCTTCTCAATGTTTTATTTTTGCAATTGTTCTATTCGCTAGCTTTTAATAATATATTTCTATTTGTTAGTTTTTTTTTATAACATCTCACACCACCCCTTTCTTATCTATGTATAAAATAACATGTAATAATACATTTTGACTGAACGGACATTTTAAGCACAGTGATTGAGTTCTGTGAATCTGTTCCTGCAGCTGCAGTATTAACTTTGTTTTAGAGTCCCAATCAGAAATTTGTCATGGAACAATCTTGGTGAGTCAAATACCAGGAGATTGGCAGAGTTTCCAGAAGGAACCGCGCTTTGATCGGGGTCATCGGGAAGCGCAGACCTCAAATGCCGGCTAGGTAAGCTGCCCTTAGGCTTGCTATATTTCTGCCTTTTCCTATGTATCCTATCTGTAGGTTCTCAAGGAAACCAGACCACTCACGGACCTTTCTGGTTGGTAACGTGTGTGTGTGAATGTGTATGTGTCCCCCTTCACGGGTTGGACTGTGTGTGGATAGGGAAAATCCTCTGCAGTTCCCTGCGTTGACTCCTTGTGGGTGACCTGGGTCAGAGGCGCATGGTAGGGTCAGATAAAACTCACAGAGAAGAGAAGAGACAAGGAGGGTCTCTTAATGAGTGTTTTGTCTATTGTCATAAACCCCTTATATCCACGTAGATAAGCGAAGACTATTCTAGTAAATCTGCAGATTTGCTGTACTATTTGTTTTAGAGGCAAAAGGGTATAGGCACAAGTAGAGAAGACTGGCCAGTCATTATGGGCATTAAATTAATTAAGGGAATGAAGGGAGAGAGGCCTTCAGAAAATGCCCAGCGCAAGATGAGCGCTAGAGAATATATGAACCGAAGGTACGGTTCTGCCTTTACTGAGCTCCTAGATAAATGGGTAGAATGGACAAAGGGAACAGCTAAACCTTTAAAATCTGAAGGGACTTTTGATTTAAAAGTATGGCAAACTTTTCTGCACGATTATGGCCCACTACTGTGCAGTGAAGGAACGTGGAGAATAGCTTGCACATGGGAGACAGAAGCTAAAGTAGCAAATCAAACTGGCTTGACGGAGATGTTTAAGAAAAGCACTGCTCAAATTTACTACATTTGGCCAGAAGACTCTGTAGAGGAGGACCCCCCCACCTTATGTGGCTGCCAGTTTGGCTTTAAGGGGTCCACGCACAAAAGCAAAAGAATTAGATTACATGGAACACACAAAAGATGAGCTATGCAATATAGTAGAGAGCATAGGTTTAACAGCCCCATATCAACCTACATAGAGGGATTTGGCTCGTATCCTAGAAACAGATGATTGGCATAAATCAAAAGGCACATATGCAAAACTAGATCTCTCTGAACTTAAGGCTTTGGCCAGAGAAAGAGAGATAGAGTCTGAACTTCCGGAGCAAACCATAATTTCCAAGTTGTGGCAGCAAAATGAAGAGAGAAGGAAGGGAGAGGCCACCCCTTCTGCCCCTGGCACAGAGCAATCTGTTGCAGTTTATCCTGTCAGAACCCAATTCGTTTTTGAAGGTAATACTGTTGACAGTAAGTCTCAAATTAAATGGCATGTACGTTTTAGACCCCAAGATATGAGAGCCATATTAGAGGGATTGGGAGATACTAGAAAGAATCCAATTGGGTTTGCAAACAAACTTAGTGCTGCACAGAAAGTATATGAGGCTTCTGCTACTGACATGCATCAGCTTCTTATTAAAGCAGTGGGAAGCAACATGTCTGGCTATATACTTAAAGAATGTGGTGTAGATGTCAAAAATCTAGGTAAGATGGTTAGTGGACGGGAGGTATGTGAGAAATTGAAGGAAAAAGTGCCCCAAATATATGGACAAACCAGACATGCTGAATTTCTGAATGCTAAGCAAGGGAAAGAGGAAGCAGCAGGGGCTTATTGGAGGCGGTTAAGCGATATGGCTGAGGAAGCAGGCATTAAAATAGAGGAAGAGAAGGCGAGAGAAACTGCAAGTCCATCTACACAACTGGTGAAACAAAGGTTTCTTGATGGTTTAATACCCCAGTTGAAAGAAAAGTTGTTCACAGCAAGGCCTGAGGCAGGCAATATGTCTATTCTAGACGTCCTGCCTATCCTGTTATCCATAGAAAACAGGATTAACCAAAAAGACAGAAAACCCTAGATTATGTACATGGGGAAGCAGAGAGGAAGAGGAAGAGGCAAAGGCAATTTCAGAAATCATGGTAATCGGGGACCAATTATATGCTACAATTGTGATGGGGAAAGACACATAGCCAAATTCTGCCATCTTCCTGACTGTAGACTGGAAAAGAGCTTAGAGGCACCTCATCCTGATCCCAGTTCTCTGCCAAAAGCAGTGGATCAGGCATAGGAAAATGGCATGCCAGTATCAATCATGTTAAATAGGGAGACAATGGTCCCGAGGCCAGAGTAAAAGTATTTTTACAAGAACTCCCCTATTCTGGAGGAGAAACAGAATTTACCTGTTTAATTGATACTGGTGCAAGCCGAAGTGTTTTTAATATAGAGGACTTACCTCCAGGATTATTATCTACAAATGTTATCTCTGGTGTTGGCCTAACCTGGACCTCTACTGATTTGGTTGAGTCCATGCCACTTAAACTCAGGTTAGGACAGCAAACAGAAATTGTCACTATTATTATTATTATTCAGGATTTATATAGCGCCAACAGTTTACGCAGCGCTTTACAATATAAAAGGGAGACAATACAGTTATAATACAATAAAATACAAGAGGATTAAGAGGGCCCTGCTCAGAAGAGCTTACAATCTAATAGGGTGGGGCAGGTGGTACAAAAGGTTGTAACTGTGGGGAATGAGCTGATGGAAGTGGTAGGAGATTAGTTGGAGACGTGATAGGCTTTCCTGAAGAGATGAGTTTTCAGGGATCACCTGAAGGTAGCAAGAGTAGGGGATAGCCGGATAGATGGAGGTAACGAGTTCCAGAGGATGGGGGAGGCTCTGGAGAAATCCTGGAGACGAGCATGGGAGGAGGAGATGAGAGAGCTTGAAAGCAGGAGGTCTTGAGAAGAGCGGAGAGGTCGATTTGGGTGATATTTGGAGACAAGATTAGTGATGTAGCTCGGTGCAGAGTTGTGAATGGCTTTGTATGTTGTGGTTAGTATTTTGAATTTAATTCGCTGGGTGATTGGGAGCCAGTGTAGGGATTAGAGTAGAGGGTTGGCAGACACTGAGCGGTTGGTAAGGTGGATAAGTCTGGCAGCAGCATTCATGATAGACTGAAGAGGGGATAGCCTATGGAGAGGTAAGCCAATGAGAAGGGAGTTGCAATAGTCAAGGCGAGAGACAAGGGAGTGAATGAGGAGCTTGGTGGTTTCATTTGTTAAAAAGGGGCGAATATTAGAGATGTTACGGAGGTGAATTCTACAAACTTTTGACAACGATTGAATTTGAGGCTGGATTACACCTAGTACCCTGGCGTGAGGGAAGGGACTAATGGTTGCATTGTTGATTTTGATAGAAAAGTCATGGAGGGGGGCACGGGCGGGGGGGAATATTAATAGCTCAGTTTTAGAGAGATTTAGTTTAAGGAAGTGGTGCGACATCCATGCTGATATGTCAGTTAGTAATGCGAGAGGAGACTGAAGGAGTGAGGTGAGGAGTAGACAGATAGATTTGGGTGTCATCAGCGTATAAGTGGTATTGGAAGCCGTGGGCAGTTATTACGTGACCAAGGGAGGAGGTGTAGATAGAGAAGAGAAGGGGTCCAAGAACCGAGCCTTGGGGGGGAAAGGGGCAATGGAGAGGAGGAGACAGAGTTGTAGGTGACACTGAAGGAGCGCTGTGATAAATAGGCAGAGAACCAGGATAGAGCAGAATCTCGGAGGCCAAGGGAATGTAATTTATTGAGAAGGAGCGGGTAGTCAACAGTATCATAGACCACAGAGAGGTCAAGTAGTAGGAGTATGGAGTACTGGCTGTTGGTTTTAGCAGTTAGTAAATCCTTAGTGAGTTTTAGTAAGGCAGTTTCCATGGAGTGCTGCGAGCGAAAGCCAGACTGTAAGGGGTCAAGAAGGTTATTTTCATTGAGGTAGGAGCTAAGACAGTTGTAGACTAAGCGTTCTAGAAGTTTAGAGGCGAATGGGAGCAATGAGATGGGTCTTAAGTTGTTCAGATCGGTAGGGTCCAGTGAGGGCTTTTTAAGAATGGGAGTTGCGCATGTTTTAGAGGGGAGGGGAAAATGCCACTAGAGAGGGAGAGATTGAAGATGTGGGTGAGGGAGCATAGGATAGAAGAAGAGGGTGACCGTAGTAGTTGTGAGGGAACAGGATCCAAGTGACAATTGGTTAGGTGGGCATCCGCGAAAATTTTTGTAACCTCTTCTGTAGTAGCCAATTCAAAAGAGGAGAGTGTTGAATGTGCTGCTAGGCAAGGTATGTTGGGTGGGGAAGACGTACGCACAGTGGAGATGTCCTCACGAATTGCATCAATCTCGTCTTTGAAGTGATTGGCAATCTCTTGGGCAGTGAGTGAGTTAGTGGGTAGAGGGGGTGGTGGACGAAGCAGAGAGTTAAAGGTTGAGAAGAGCCGACGGGGACTGGATGACAAGGAATTAATAAGAGAGACAAAGTAGGCTTGTTTGGCAGCATGGAGGCATGAAGTGTATTTTAGAAGGGCAGATTTATATAGGGGGAAGTCTTGCAGGCATTTGGTTTTACGCCACAGTCGTTCAAGAGCACGGCAATGTCTCTTGAGATTTCTAGTGTTGTCAGTTGGCTAGGGTTGTAACGGTCGGGGCCTGATTCTGCGTGTGATTAGAGGAGCAAGTGCATCTAGTGATGATGAGAGTGAACTGTTGTAGACAGAGGTGGCCAGGTCAGGACAGGACAGGGGAGAGATTATGTCATATAGGTGGTCAGTAGCAGAATAGAGAAGAGAAGGGATAAAGTAGCGAAGGTTTCTACAAGTAATTGTTTGCTGCTTGGAGGGATGGGTCTTTGGAGGCAAGGATACAGTGAAAGTAATGAGGTTGTGATCAGATAGAGGAAAGTAGGTGTTGGTGAGGTTGCCAGGGTTGCAGAGATGGGAGAATACATGGTCAAGGGTATTACCATTGGAGTGAGTGGAAGTATGTGTCCATTGGGTTAGGTCAAAAGATGAGGTTAAGTCAAGAAGTTTAGCTGTAGTTGGGCTGTTGACATTGACAGGAATGTTAAAGTCACCAAGAATAATGGTGGGTATTTCAGAGGAGAGAAAGTAGGGTAGCCAGGCAGCAAAGTCATCAAGAAAGCGTGATACCGGTCCTGGAGGCCTATAAATTGCTGCAATCCTCAGAGAAATGGGAGAAAACAGACGAATACAGTGCATCTCGAAAGAAGAGAGGGATAGAGAGGGAGGAACAGGAAGGACGTGAAAGGTGCTTTGTGGGGATAGAAGGAAGCCAACTCCACCTCCTTTCTGTCTGTTGGGTCTGGGGGAGTGAGTCTAATGGAGACCACCATGGGAGAGGGCAGCAGGAGAAGCTGAGTCAAAATTTTGAAGCCAGGTTTCTGTTATGGCGAGTATGTTAAAGCCATGAGAGATGAAGAGGTCATGTACAGATGTTAGTTTGTTACAGATGGAGCGGGCGTTCCAAAGTGCGCATGAGATTGGTGGGGTGCTTTGAGGAAGCAGGGAGATAGAAATTAAACTGAGTGGATTGCGGTGATTGCCAGAGGGGGAGGGGTATTGGATATGTGGCTTGCATTTGGAAAATGGCGGACCAGGATTAGGAGAAATGTCACCTGAGACTAGGAGAAGGAGAAGGGCGAGGAAGGCAAGGTGGGAGTGGGATGTGCATGAGTGCACGTGTCTAGTGGCCCAGGTGTTTATGTCAGCATGTGGGTGCAGCAAATGCAGGAGATGATGGGTGCCATAGTAGGGAGAGGGTAGGAGTGAGGGTGATATGTGCATGCTGCATGGAAGAGAGGAGGGGTAGAGTAAAGATAATTTGAGGATAGAAGACACCAATGTGAGAAGGAAGAGAATAAGGAGCATGTTAGTAGATAGAGAGTGGGAAACTAACCTAATATAAAATAAAATTCAAATCTGGTTTGCTTGTCGTCTTGCAGAGTGGAGCAGAGTTCTTGTTGTTGTTCATGCAGCTTTAGTTAAACTGCGTCGGTGAAACTGCGCATCACTCGTGACAGAGCCATGATGTCTGCCCCTTGCCCCTGTCTGCGCCACCCCATAAGCTGCCATAAATTTATAGGGGGACTAAGGTGGGATGCATTTCTCAGTTGGTCATTATTGGGGCTGATGTGAGACACCTGAATATGGGGAGGAGATGGCCAGTGCCAGACCAGCTACAGACACAGGCTAGGGTCGTAAAGCTAATTACCTCTCTTGATCACTCGAGCCACATGGAGTTGAGAATCAATCACCAGTAATATTGCTATTGCAGTGTGTTTGTTATAGAGCTAGCAGTAAATATGGAAGTTTAAAGATAAGGCAGCAGGAGACAATTACCAAAAAATATGTAACAGCAAAGTCAGTTCAGTAGGGATGTACAGATGGATAGGAGACAATTACCAAAAAATATTTAACAGCAAAGTCAGTTCAGTAGGGATGTACAGATGGATAGGAGACAATTACCAAAAAATATGTAACAGCAAAGTCAGTTCAGTAGGGATGTACAGATGGATAGGAGACAATTACCTGTAAAAGAGCAGAGAATACATGATCATAATTGATAACTGCGTCAGTGAAACTGCGCATCACTCGTGACAGAGCCACTCAGGACAGAGCCATGATGTCTGCGCCTTGTGTTTCAGACACAGTTCCTACCAATCTTTTGAGAGCTGACATTTTGAACCAAATTTTAGCAAACACAGACTACACTCCTACAGGATTCCAAGTGGTCAGTAGTCTGTCAGTAGAAGTTTTAAATTCTGCCTGTGTAGCATTTTTAATCCAAGACTCCACTCCGCCATTTCCATCAGAATTGAAAGTGATTCCTGCTGAATTATGGACCACCAGCAAATATGATGTAGGTCTGCTGGATTGCACCCCAGTCATGATAAAAATTAAACCAGGAGCCCATCTCCCACAGATTAAACAGTGCCCACTGAGTATTGCTCAGACTGAGGGGATAAAGGATCAAATCACTCAACTGAAAGCAGCATGGGTTGTTGTACCAATTAAGTCCCAAGTCAATACACCCCTGTTCCCAATTGCAAAGAAGCCAGACAAGAAGGGTGGGCAGATGACATACCGCATGGTGCATGATTTGAGAGCCGTTAACAATATAATTGAGGCAGATACCCTGAACGTGCCCAACCCCCGCACTTTAATAAGTGGAATACCTGCCTCCAGCACCTGCTTTACAGTGATTGATCTTGCAAATGCTTTCTTTTCTGTGCCCCTGCACCCAGATTGCTGGCAACTTTTTTCATTTACCCATGATGAACAAAAGTTAGCATGGACAAGATTGCCCCAAGGCTGTGTGAGTAGCCCCTCTGAATATAATACTGCGTTAAAGCAAGTATTGGACCAATGGTCCCCCTCACACCCAAACACAGTTTTGCTTCAGTACATAGACAATTTGCTTATTTGTTCTGATACAAAGGACATTTGTAGCAGAGAAACAGTAAGCCTTCTCATGTTTCTCTATAACAGTAACAACAAAGTTAGCAAAGATAAGCTACAATACTGCCAAGAGAAAGTGATCTTCCTGGGTCCCTGCATTTCACATGGAATACGTCACCTAATCCCAGATCGAGTTAAAACTCTACTAAACTTTGAAAAGCCAAGGAGTGTACAGCAACTACGTGCCTTCCTGGGGTTAGTGGGATATTGTAGGGACTAGATTACAAATGTATCAGAACTTATGGCTCCTCTATATGAGGCTACCACTAGAAACCCTTTCAAACTCACATGGGACAATGAATTGCAGATGAAGGAGCTTATTAAAATTTTGTCTGAAGCGGGGGCAGGAGGCGGAGCCTAGCAGAGCAGACATGCATTGTTAGAGCTCCACACCGCTGAGGAGAGAAGAGAAGGACAAAGCGGAGCCTGCAGGCTCAAAAGGTATCCATTTGAACCTTTTTGCCCCAGGGAACAAACTGTGAAAGTTTGGGCAGGAAATATGGTACTGGGAGGAAACCGTGGCAGAAATAAAAATCACCTCACAAAGAGCTCACAGGCACTCACTGCAGCTGAAGCAGCTCCAGTCACCTCAAAATACACAGCATCAGGGCGCTCTCACAGACAGAAAATGTCACAGCAAGACTCTCCATTTGAGTCAGATACAGAACAAATCCTCTCACAAACTTCTCCACAAGCCTCCTCAGTATCCCCAGTAATATTATTACAATTTGAAAAGATGCTTCATAAGGCTTTAAAACAAACCTCAGACCAAATAACAAAAAGCCTAACCAAAGAAATAAGAGAGCTGGGAAACCGCACCGCAGCCTTAGAAATAAAAATGGATGAAATTGAAATTACAACCCAAGAAAATATAACAGAATTGGAACAATTAAAAAAAGAGAATTTAATACTTCAAACTAAGCTCGAAGATTACGAAAATAGAGCAAGACGTTCAAACTTGCGCATAAGGGGAATACCTGAAACTGTGACAGACCTGCAATCTACTATTACTGCTCTATTACAAGAACTAAAGCCAGATATCCCTATTGAACGTTTAGAACTGGACAGAGTACACAGAGCCCTCACAGCCAAAAAGAAAGATGGACCCCCACGTGATATAATCACAAAATTTCATTATTACAGAACGAAAGAACAAATACTAATTGCTGCAAGAGAAAAAAAGGAACTTAATTTTCAAGGACACAATTATCAAATTTTTGCTGACCTATCCCAACTTACTATTAATAAAAGACGATCCATGAAACCCCAACTAATGGAACTGCAACGCCACAACATTATGTATCAATGGGGCTTCCCCTTTTCAGTCAGATTTAACTACCAAGGTACAAGTTACAGAAGCAGATCAGCAGATGAACTACAACAAACCCTTTTAAAATTAAATCTGACAGAACCCACAAGCAGCAACACTCCCACACGCAGAAGAATGGCGTCATCTTCACCTTCAGGCAGCACCCAGATAATTTCAGAACAAAATGAGAATCATCATTCTCACAAAAGAGGCCGTTATGCCACATCATCCATGGACCAAGAAGATTCAATGGACTGACATCCTAATTCCTGATATCTCTTCATTTATTATACTAAGAGATGGTTCTCTATAAAAAACCTATATTTATAACTGAATGTAACTGCATTCTGATAGTCACACACTGTGTGGGATCATGTTACATTCCAGTTATATTTCTTATTACTTCTGATTCATATAGCCTTAGAATATATAAGTGAAATAAGGAAATTCTTGTTCAGTTATATATTATCAGGTAATAACAATAGATTTATGACTTTTTAGGACAAATATGTTCAATAATCCAGAAGTAATGGAAGCTTTTTCTTTCTTTTCTTAAAACAAATATATTATCACCTAACTAGTTCCTAGAATTATGTTTTTGTTTATTCTAATCTGAAGCAATACAACCTCAATTTTATGAGTTAACATATCTAAACAGTTACATATGAATAAAATATGTAATTGTTTACTCTAAAAGGGTTAAAATCCCAAAATAATTCAAACTATCTTCATCAATACCAAAGTTATTAACAGTACCTTTCTAACTGAATTATTTAGCCTAGGGCAAGACTAACCATATACAACCACCCTGGAATAAATAATTTCAACAAAAACTATATTCTGCACTCCAATTAATGAATCATCATTTTGATGTCTTTTGACATAGCACTTCTCTCCTGTAAGCGGAAGATCCGTGTACCCCCATTAGCCCTCCTCATTCTCCCAACCATATTATGTGGGAGTGTGACGAAGGCACTTATTCCCCTGAGAGAGATATTTATTCTCTTTCACGGGTAAATTGTGATTACTTGCAAAAAATAATTTATACAATGTATCATCTAATCTCATATGTTTTTTGTTTACTCTTTACTCCAGAATTCACTGGTTTCTTTTCTATCTATTCATCTCTTCAGTCCACACAGGTTGATCTGCGCAGTCAGCTCTGCATAACAAAAAGTAAGTCAAAACTATTTGATCTATTGCCATGGCACCACTGAATATACTTTCCCTGAAAGTTCAGGGAATAAATGTCCCTCAAAAAAGGACCAAAGCCTTCCGTACTTTCCATAACAAGAAGGCTCACATAGTATGCCTCCAAGAAACACACTTCACCAAAGATTCTACTCCAAAATATATTTCTCCTTTTTATCAACAAATTTACACGGCTTCTGCCTGTACCAAGCAAAGGGGAACTCTAATTGCATTTCACCGATCCACACCATTCACCTTATCATCAGAAATTAAAGACCCAGAAGGTAGATACCTGATACTCATGGGTTATATAATGGATACAGCAATCACGGTGATTTCCTACTACGCTCCTAACAAACAACCTACACCATTCCTCTCACATATATTACAAGTGATTAATACACACAAAATAGGAACAGTGATAATGTGTGGGGATTCAAACCAGGTCCTCCTCCCATTTCTAGATAAATCACCTTTTACACCATCCAAAATAACCTCTAGATTACCTTTTTCTCAACTTCTTTCCAAATACAATCTGGTAGATTCATGGAGAGAAAGTAACCCAATGAAAAAGAAATTCACTTATTTCTCGCACCCTCATCAAACCTTCACCAGAATAGATCATATTTTTCTAACAATAGGAATGATACCAGAAATTATTGCATCAGATATAATTCTGATTCCGTGGTCTGACCATAATGCAGTATACACTACTATAGCCTCAGCCATACCAAAAGCGCATGACCCAACGTGGTACTTACCGGACATAATGCTCAAACACCCACTACATCAGATGGCCATTGAACAAGCTTTAAAGGAATACATATCAATTAATAATACAGCAGACATCTCCCCAATAACACTGTGGGAAGCTCATAAGCCTGTCTTGCGTGGTACAATACAAAGACAAATGGCACTATTTAAACGGGAACGCAAAAATCTAGCAAAAAAACTAGAACTCAATTTTAATGCAGCCTACATATCATTTCAAGATAATCCATCTCAGAGTACAAAATCTCATCTGGAAAAATCTAGATTGGAATACGATCTATTTCTCACTGAGTCAGTTGATAAATCCCTCAAACGCTCCAAACACAATTTCTACATGAATACAAACAAACCAGGTACATATTTGGCTCGGGCATTAAATTCAACTAACAAATCTTTCAAACCAATACGTTTGAAATTATCAAAAAATGTTTACACTTGTAATCCAGTTAAAATAGTCCATAAATTTCACTCACATCTCGCAACTTTATACAAGACAAACAATGAATTTAATCCTACAGAAGCTGAATCCTTCTTCTCAAAAATAACCTTACCTGAGTTATCTCAGAATCAAAAAAGCAGTTTGGATGAGCCTATAACTATAGATGAAGTTGCTAACGCCATAAAAGACCTAAAACTTAACAAAAGACCAGGCCCAGACGGCTACTCTGCTTTATACTATAAAACATTCTCAGAAATACTCTCTCCCATTCTCACTGAAACTTTTAACAAACTTCTAGATGGACATTCTTTTCGGCAAGAAACACTAATGGCAATTGTTTGTATGATCCCAAAACCCCTTTCTGATGATACTTCCTGTGTGAATTATCGGCCTATCTCTCTGTTAAACCTCGATATTAAATTATTAGCAAAAATAATAGCAAAACGCCTCAATAGCATTATAGGAAAGTTAATACATAGAGATCAAGTAGGCTTCATGCCAAATAGACAGGCAGGCGATAATATACGCAGGGCAGTGTTATTGGCACATATTGCTAAAAAACGGAAAATCCCTTTATGTTTTCTATCTCTCGATATTAAGAGGGCATTTGACACAGTATCCTGGCAATATATGCAATATTCATTACAAAAATGGGGTTTTGGACCCCACTTTTTAACGTGGATCAAAGCATTATATAATAAACCCAAAGCCTATATAAAATATGCTGGATACAAATCTGAAGCCTTTAATATCGAAAGAGGTACCCGACAGGGTTGCCCATTATCTCCCTTATTATTTGCCCTTATACTCGAACCCATGGCCCAATACATCAGAACAAACCAAACTATAACTGGCATTGAAGTAGGAGGTATTACACACAAATTATGTATATTTGCAGACGATATATTACTTTTTCTATCATCACCACAGGTCTCTGGTCCTAACTTAATACCAGCTCTTGATGGATTTGCAGCCCTATCCGGCCTTATGATTAATCCTAAGAAATGCCTACTGCTTAATATTTCACTCACAAACATGGAATTGATCCCGGCTAGGGCTGCACTCCCATTCACATGGGCAGAAAAATCAATCCCATATCTTGGAATTCATTTAACAGCATCTCATTCTGACTTATTCTCAACCAATTATCCTCCTGTATTAAGACAGATCACCAATCTAATAAAACAATGGTCGCAACTTCCTTTATCCTGGATAGGGAAGATTAATGCAATCAAAATGACTATTCTACCCAAATTGCTTTATCTATTCAGAGTCCTCCCTATTCCAATTCCTTCCTATTTTTTGAGAATAGTACAAAAAAGAGCAACTTCGTTTATATGGGGCTCTTCTAAACCACGTATACCTATACACACACTACATCTTCCCAAAAATAAAGGAGGCCTGGGATACCCTAATTTTACTAACTACTACAGAGCAGCACATTTGGCCAGTCTGTCCAAATACCATGCAAAACAGGAAATCCCATTATGGGTATTTATAGAGGCTTCAGAAAATGACCCTGTATTAATATCAAATTTATTATGGCTTGATCCTAAAGACCGCTTTAAAATTCATAATCCCATAACTAAACACTTCTTATCTCTCTGGGATAAACTAAAAATCAAATATCAGTTACAATCTCCACACAATCCTCTCCTTTCTTTTATCAGAAATCCGGCCTTTTATCCGGCATGGATCTACCCAAATTCTTTTAAAGCTTGGACAACATCAGGCATTCAGACACTAAATGACTTCATAGCATCTAAATCATTCCTTTCATTCCCATCGCTTAGAGAAAAATATGATCTACCAAACTCTGAGATATTTAGATATCTCCAAATCAAAAATTTCTATACACCATTCCTAAAGGGGGATACACCATTATCCCAATTATCCATTTTTGAATCAATCTGTACAAAAGATCCATTTGCTAAAGGTACAATTTCATCACTTTATAATCAATTATATGGAGTAGCAAATCTTAATAGACCCTCTTACGTTCAGAGGTGGGAGGAGGACCTGGGACGAACTTTAGAAGACACGGACTGGTCTAACATATGGCTCACATCTAAGTCATCTTCACCCAACATCTTAGCACTGGAGACAAATTATAAAGTCCTAACTCGCTGGTACCTTGTACCTGCTAGAGTGGCAAAATATTCACCTAATACCTCAACTCTTTGTTTTCGAGGATGCCCAGAAATAGGCACATATTTACACATATGGTGGACGTGCCCAGTAATCCAAACCTTCTGGAAGGAAGTCTTCGTGATTGCATCTAAAATATTTAAAAAAATAGTACAACCAGATCCATATTTAACTTTACTTAATCTAAAACCGGAATGGTTAACACTCTCTCAATTCAAACTTATGATCCAACTAATAACGGCTGCAAAACAAACAGTGGCCAAGGCATGGAAATCTCCTACATTGGTACTAGCAGAAACAATTCACAGAATGAATAATACAATGTCTCATGCTAAGATGGTAGCCATCGATCAAAATCAAATTCCAAAATTTGAAAAACTTTGGCATCCTTGGATAAAACAACAGTTCCTGTCAAACTTCAATGACTCTGTCCTGTTGCCATGGTAACAGATTAAATGACTTACAGAGACACCCATTCTAAGGCTTCAAAGAGAACTAAAAAGAATAATAAACTGACGAGCGGGACAACCTTGTGGACCATACCTCTACCTTTCAACCCTTTTTCTTCTTTCTCTTTCCTTTTCTCCACCTTACGATTAAAGCTCATTATCAGAATTTATTTGACCTATATACACTCTACTTGTAAACAATATGTATAGTAGGTATAAATCATTTAAATACCTACAAAAGTAACTAAGGAAATGATATATATCTTTAATTTAGGTTTACGTGAACCCAATGTTTAATATTTGAAATTTCATGATATTTACCTATATAAACCCTACTGTAAAACAATGAGCTTACTTTATAGATCCTTGTAAACTTACTTTATGTATCTTTATAACATTGTATACTCAATAAACTTCTTTTGACAAGGAAAATTTTGTCTGAAGCTCTCGCTATTGGACTTCCTGACTATACTAAGACTTTCTCGTTGTTCTGTCATGAAGTCAATGGATTTGCTGCAGGTGTACTCACCCAGCTACATGGAGACAGAGGCCTGTGATGTATGTATCAGCATCATTAGACCCTGTCATTAAAGGCTCCCCCAGTTGTATGCGAGCCATAGCAGCCTGCATTTTGCTGCTAGACAAAGTAACTGAGTTTGTACTAGATTCTGCTCTGATCCTGTATGTGCCACATGCAGTACAGGAAATCATGAATCAAGTAAATACCAGACATGTGTCTGCCAGTAGATTTGACAAGTACCAGTCTGCTCTTTTTGCTCCATCGACTTTAACAATCAAACGATGTGTTACTTTAAATCCGGCTACTCTTCTTCCTATAATTGATTAGGAAGATGCAACAAATGGTACCGATGTAGAATCTGAGAGTTTTTCTCATGATTGTATGGCTCTGATGGAGGTAGAAAGGGCCTCTGTCACACCAGCAAAAGATGAGCCTTTATCAGATTGTGACACACACGTATTCGTAGATGGTTCCAGATTTTACACTGATGATGGTCAGCCACACACAGGGTTTGCTGTAACCACTACAGACACCATTTTACATCAGGAAGCATTGACGCCCCAGATGTCAGCACAGGAAGCGGAGTTGTGTGCTGTAGTCAAAGCATGTCATCTCAAAGAGAATCAAAGGGGAAACATTTACACTGACAGCAGATATGTGTTTGGAATAGTTTACGATTTTGGGCCTACCTGGAAAGCACAGAACTTTCTGACTAGTGCAGGGAAGCCAGTGAGATATGCAAAACTCATAGAGCGGCTATTTGAGGCCTTTCAGAAACCAGCAGAAGTTGCCATCTTGAAGGTAAAAGGACATGCAAGGGGAAATGACATGACAGCCAGAGGAAATGCTTTATCAGACCAAGCGGCAAAGGATGGTGCCCATATGGCATTTGGAGTCACACCCACTGTAGGGGTCGCCCAGGTAGCGGGAACAGATTCCCCTCATCAAGAGCAGTGGGATGTAGAAACTCTAATTCAGTTGCAGAACCAGGCCCCTGATGAAGAGAAGGATAAGTGGATCAAACATAATGCTACCCAAAATCAGCAGGGCCTGTGAAGCGCTGACAACAGGTGGTGTCTACCCAGTAGTTTGTACCCAGTTTTAGCACAACTGGCACATGGCGTCAGTCATCCTACTAAGGGCGCAATGGTGGCACTTACTGACTGCTGTTGGATAGCACCTGGATTTAGTGCATTTGCAGCCAGGTTTTGTGCTTCATGTCTCATTTGTGCTCTGTACAATGCAGGGAGGGCTGTCCATGTTCCCCAAAAGCATTCTCCTAAGCCAGATTTCCCTTTCCAAATAATTCAAATAGACTACATTCAGATGCCCAGAATAGGCACCTATGAGTACGCTTTAGTTTGTGCTGACATGTTCTCAGGTTGGCCCGAGAGCTGGCCAGTAGCTAAAGAAATGCAACAGAATCCAACCAGGTGACTGGGTAGTGGTCAAGCGACACGTCAGAAAGCCACTAGAACCAAAATTTGATGAACCACATTTGGTGCTTTTGACAAACGGTGCCGCTGTCAAGTTGGAAGGAAAGCCCACCTGGATTCACGCCAGTCACTGCAAGAAAATCCTGAAGTGATGATATCCTTTGAAAAAATGATGATGATGTTTCTTTTCTTTTTGTTGTTTGTGAGAACTAAGACATGGAAAAATAACCCTTTCATCCAAATGTTAAAATTGTATGCAACCCATAGCAACGCTAGTAACTGCTGGGTGTGTTCTCACTTACATCCCCAAACAGGAGCAATACCCATGATAGCAATGCCTCTCAAATTCAGTGATCTAAACAGGGCCAGAATAAATGGCTCATACATAGTCTCCACAGCTAATGAGCACAGATCAGTAACTTTGATGGTTTCAAAACAGATAAACACTCCACAGATTTGTTTAAACATCACATGCCCGTTTAACACTAAATGTACATGGTTGGGCAATTCAGATTGCACCGGAGCAAAAATTACAGTTTATGGAGGAAAGTATGGTCAATATTATTATATCCTATGTCCAGAACTAAATAGAACCCTTTATAGTACAAATTGCTCACAGTTCCCAATATGTGAAAATATTGGTTACCTGAGATTCCATGTTATTGCTTCCAGATTTTTAGGAGCAGGCATACCATCCATACGTAGAGAGTTATATTATATACATGGAAATAAAGCTTACACCTGGCTTCCTACTAATATTACAGGTACATGTTATATTGGGAAGTTAGCACCTGCTTTGGCTCATCGCAAAGATACAGTGCGACCAGGTCAAAGTCCAGAATACCCTTTAATGTTCAAAAGAGAGCTGTTCACTGAAGGTAAAATGGCATGGTCATGGTTCCCTTCCTGGACAGGATGGGAAATTGAAGCAATGAAAAGAATAAATAATTACACTAGAATTATAGATGAGATTAACCTTACTACCACTGATATAGGTTTATTAAATGAAGAAATGGCTCAGCTTAAAAAAGTAGTATTAGAGCATAGATTAACGCAAAATTATCTCACTGCAGCTCAAGGTGGGATGTGTAAGGTATTTCGCACTGACTGTTGTATATACATTTCTGATAATGAGGATTTTGCTAAGATAAGAGAACTACAGAATAAGGCCAGATATATTGCTAAAGATGGATGGAACCCCTTTCAGGGTTTAGGAGATTTTGGTGACTTTTTATATGGCATAGCAACATGGTTACAGAAACTAGGCGCTTACATTGTGATGTTCCTATTTCTCATATTTGTTATTTACTTCCTCATCAGGCTATGCCTCTGTGTGGCTGCCCGCTGTACCAATAAATGTACTAGCCTTGATGAACCCATTATTGCGAGAAAGCTAGGAGAGAGCTGAACAGGACGCCGTCTCTCTGCACCAATGTAACAGGAGTTACCAGCATTCGGCTGAATGTAACGCAGAGAAGAATGGTGTCAAATAAACAAAAGGGGGGAAATGACATGGACATTCACTGTACTGTTCATTTAAGCACAAGAGACTCCATTTTGTTCTCACTGTTGAAATGTGTTCTGTAACCTTCACCTAACACACAGACACTTCTCCTACTAAACGCTCTCTACCCCCCCCTTCTCAATGTTTTATTTTTGCAATTGTTCTATTTGCTAGCTTTTAATAATATATTTCTATGTGTTAGTTTTTAATAACATCTCACACCACCCCTTTTTTATCTATGTATAAAATAACATGTAATAATAAATTTTGACTGAACGGACATTTTAAGCACAGTGATTGAGTCCTGTGAATCTGTTCCTGCAGCTGCAGTATTAACTTTGTTTTAGAGACCCAATCAGAAATTTGTCATAACACACCCAAGGAGAGTTAGCCCTATGGTTCTGGCCAATGAGCTTGGTGACAGAAGACAGCATCCTCAGGGGAGCTTTTTTGTCCTTCTTGCTCCCTCAGGGAATCATGAACAGTTGATCTGTTTTTTTAACTCCTCTGTTGCCTGAAGGCAGGCTTTCAGGACATTGCCCACATCAATCAGACAAACTTCGATGTCCTCTGACATGGTGAAGTTTGGTAAGACTAGTTCCTAGTTGACGTATAACCTGGATGATACTTTGGGTAAAAAGTGTAACTTTAGAATGAGGAATACTCAGTTGAACAGAAACTAAAGAAAGAACTCAGCACACCCAAGTGCACTTATGAAACCCACTTTCCAAAGGTAAATACAACCAGAAAGGCTGTCTTCAGTGTGATATTTTTGATGCTGCAGGATTCCAAGGGCTTGAACGGTGGGCCAGCTAGATAGACGAGCATCACTGTCAGATTGCTTTTAGAATAAAAAGGTTCTCATGGTGGTATTAAGCCTGTAACACATTGGGTTTTTTTGTTCAACCCAGCAGGCTGAATTAAAAGAAACTGACATATTGCTGTACTAACACAAGCGATCTCCCCTGCTGTTCTATTGTATTCTGACAGGGGGACCGTTAAGGCCAGGTACACTTTGGCAGCGAGCAATGATTGGATGCTGGTTTTAAAGCATGCTCGTTTGACAGAAGCCGGTTGTGAGATCAGCTTTTGTCGGACAGGCAGCTGTACACACAGGCCGAAAGTCGCCTGGTCTCTACTGTATCGGCTGATTTCGCCTGATATTCAGCCCATGTGTACCCGGCTTTCGCTGCAAAACCATTCTAAAGAAATGCTTCACCAGCCTGTCTGTCATCCATGATGTATATGTGAGAGCCAAAATGGTGGAGTCCTGGACTTTTAGTGAACTGAGACTTAGTCCTATATTGAGCCATATCTAAAGGTAAGCTATGATGTTGTGTAGTGGTTTCTCTGGATCAAATCAGATGCTACCACAAACTATCTGAACTTCTAGATCTAGTTTGTTTCTGGTGTTCTGCTATAATTGAGGTGTTTAACACTGCAACCAGGCATTCTTTTCTCTCTTGAGCTTACTCCTCTCAAGGTCACCTATGGCAGCTAAGCCGGGTGGATTTTGCTAAAAAAGAGAGAATCAGGACCATGTGGACTGCAATCACTGTCAATAACTGGGCTAGTCAGTTCAGGAACATGTGAATAAGTGGAAAAGGAGGAAAGGTATGGGCTTTGCAAGATGGCCAAGGTGTGGTTAAGAAATCAGTCACGGGGGCGTGGCCTGGACATGACTGAGTGAGGACGTGTTCCTAGGGAGCTCCTGGTCCGACCCATCCTTAACAGGCTTTTAAACAACTACTCGTTTCATCCGGTATGTACTCTGCTGGAAAGCGGAGGGGCAGATTACAGAAACGGGTGTCTCTTAAGCCGCGCAGAAGTGAAGATATACAGAGATATCCCTCGAACAACCTCAGAGCTTCTCCGGCTGACAAGATGGCGGACACCACGAGGCTGGGTTCACACACTGACCAGCAGTCGCGGGCCCTTAAATCTCAAATGCAGATGCCTACTGCATCAACCATGGACAACTCGGTCCCGGCATTATTCCGCTCAGACCTTCAGGAACCTTCACTTCCACCTCACACACATCTAACCCTGAGAGCCGATGCTGAACTAATGGAGCTTTTACAGGAACTACCGACAAGGGCAGATATAGAAGACATTGTTGGCAGGTTGGAAGCCACACACAGTCAGGAGATAACAGAGGTGCGGCACGAGGTACAAGCCCTGTCGGAGCGCATCAAGTCGGGAGAATCGTCTGTGGCCACACTTGAAAGGCGGCTGTCGGTGGTTAAGGAAGCTCAGGCTGCTCAGGCTTCAGCAATCCTTGCACAGCAGCTGAAACTAGAAGAAGGCGAAGACCGCAGCAGGCGTAACAACCTGTGCTTGAGAGGTCTGCCGGAGGCTACTGGAGTAGAGGATCTAGCGGCATCCACGCTGGCAATTTTTAGGGAACTGCTAGGAGAACTCTATCCATCCAACCTATCTTTTGATCGGATACACCAAGCACTGGGCCCTCGATCGGCAGACCTAGACAGACCAAGGGACGTCATCTGTCGAATCCATCAATACACCCACAAGGAGCTAGTGCTACGTGCGGCGTGGGAGAGAGGAGACATCACGTTCGATGGGGCCGTTGTTCGGATCATGCCGGATCTCTCCAAACCAACCTTACAACGAAGGGCCCTACTTAAACCAGTATTGGAGATGGCGAGAAACGCAGGTATTACATATAGATGAGGTTTTCCCATCTCGGTGACATTTAAAAAGGCCCAGCGTTTCTTCACCCTCCATTCTCCTGCTGATCTCCCTGCCCTGTTCATATTTATGGAAACAGACCCGATCGAGGTTCCGGACTGGCTACAACCACTACAGCGCTCCGTCCCCAGGCCTGGACTGTCTGGCATAAGGAGATCCCGCTCACCGAGACCACAGAGGAGCCGACGCAGATTCCAATACACCTCGGCGGAGGCACCGAGGGAGGATTGACTGCATGCATCACGGTGGTGAGCTAATGGGGATAGTTCCCCCCTGGTACTACACTTTTACACTCTACACACATTCCCCCGCAGCCTGATATTCCCCCTCCTGTCTCTCGCAGTGACACTTCAACCGTTTCCATGTGAACCCCAATTTTGTTGAGGTGTAGCGCATAAAGACCAGAGAGAAGAGAGTCGATGGGAACAGGCTATTGTGCAGGTTCTAAGTGGACTTTTGCTTGTTTTTTCCAGGTGGTGGGATACCACCTCTCTTCACTGTACTTTCTACTACCCTTATTCCAGACCCCTGAAGATTATACATGGAGGGGTTTGGGAATCTGGAATACTATATATCCAGGACTACTATTCACAACTAATCCTAAAATTCCCATCCTACCAAAGAAGAGTGAGATATATATATATTTACTTTAAGTTCAAGTCAATCTGCACAAGCACTATTACTCTAAACTCCTGTTACCATTACGGTTGTATTAATGTGTTTAGTGGTATGTAGATGTCTTGAACTTCTCACTGAAAGGTGCAGAGGGACTTATTGTCACTATTAAACTTGAGGTCACCATTGCCCCCAAGTGCCAACTAAAACTACATGCAGAACGGCATACGGGGGTCATGGGCTAATAGTATCCAGGACAAAGGCTCAGCAAAAAGCAAAAAACAAAAAATCCTAGACAATCGGACAGGGACACTTGGAGATATAACATCTGATAACAGAGAAGGGGATTGGATAGTTAACACTGTTGATAGCCTTCCTTTATCGGTCCCCACTTCTTCTGTTTTTTCTCATGATACTAGACCTTTGCTAGTGCTAATATATTATGACAGGATGTGCTTTTTCTAATAGGAGATCACGCGTTTATTGTTTTTCTGATATTGTTTGTTTTACATGTGAATACATAGAGTAGATATTTGATATGTACTATCAAGCCGGGTAGGCGGGGGCGGAGCGGGAGACTTTCTTCTGGTCTGCTCTTACCTCTCCCCCAATAGGAAGGAGCAGTTGTCCTGGTGAGATCCAGGACATGCTCTTCGGCAAATTGATTTGTTTGCACTTCTATAGTTAACAGACGGTTTATATTGTCTGCTGTCTGTTTTTATCAGACGTTCTATACTTTCTTTTCTCATCTCCTCTTTATTTCTAATTTTCTCTTCTATATCTACTTACTCTTTTCAACACCCCTTCCTTCCCTACCCCCCTTTACCCGATCCATTTCCTCCCCCTGACCTCCCCTAACCCAGAAAAGGATGGACTCCATCAATATCTATTCGTTGAACGCAAAGGGGTTAAACATACCCGAGAAACACTGTATGTTGTTAAAT
Organism: Aquarana catesbeiana; assembly: GCF_042186555.1. Lineage (NCBI taxonomy): Eukaryota > Metazoa > Chordata > Amphibia > Anura > Ranidae > Aquarana > Aquarana catesbeiana. The sequence goes on along the minus strand of NC_133324.1, from coordinate 324,866,648 downwards.
GACCTTAAAAGAGCCCACGTTGACGTAGCCTTCATTCAGCAGACACACTTTAGGACAGGCAATACCACTTACCTCAAAAACTGATACTTCCCTCACTCATACCACGCTACTAATGTAGAGGCCAAATCCAAGGGAGTTTCTATACTCATTTCAGGGACGTTACCCTGGACATGCTCAGACACAGGGATAGACCCAAATGGGCGCTATGTGTTTATTAAGGGCCTGATAAGGGGTACGCAGATGACACTAGCCACCATATACGCCCCCAATGACCGACAAGACATTTTCCTCCACAGTACATTGAACTTACTTAGCGACTTTAAGGAAGGTCAACTAGTGCTGGATGGGGACATTAATGTACCACTAGTCCCCGCAGTTGACACTTCTTCAAACACCTCATCTTTGTGTTCAGGTATACACAAACGTATAACCCGGGACCTACATGACGCCCAACTGATAGACATTTGGAGGTTATATCACTCTGGAGAACATGACTACACTTTCTTTTCGCCCCCACACAAAGTGTATTCCAGAATAGATTACTACTTCATCCCCCACAGCCAACTAGAGGCGGTCCAAAACGTCACATGGTCCGACCACGCACCTATCACAATGCGTTACTGTTTGTCATCATCCTTAATCACCAGATCGAAATTTTGGAGGCTAAACGAAAGTCTCCTACAGACTCCGGAGGTTCTGACAGACATACAGACTGAACTGACACATTACTTTCAAACTAACGACACCGGAGACTGTACACCAGGTATTGTTTGGGAGGCCCACAAGACTGTCATAAGAGGCATAATTATTAAACATGGTGCACGCATCAAGAAAGAAAAAGAAAGTTTACTACTAGATCTCCTTCATAAGATACAGGACGCAGAATCAAAACATAAACAAACACCGACCTCCCCAATAGAATCAGAACTGACACTTCTCAGGAAACAATTGGTGGATCTGCTGCAATATAGAGCCAAAGCTGCACTACAGATTTGGAAGAAACTGTCCTACGAGTCAGGTAATAAATGTGGGAAACTTCTAGCTAGAACAGTCAGAACCCATCGACTCAACACATACATCCCTCACATCATAAACCCCATGGGACAAAAAAAGGCCAAACCTACACAAATAGCAAAATAATTCAGGGACTATTATGCCTCCCTATATAATCTCCCAGGTAGAACACAAAATGGAACAAAGATAACTAATTATCTTGAGGCATCCCAAATCCCCCAACTATCGCTAGAGGCTAGGACAGGGCTGGAAGACTCCATCTCTTTAGAAGAACTACAGTGAGCAATGGGTGGGATGAAATCAGGTAAAGCACCAGGCCCAGATGGGTTGACCCTACAGTACTACCAAACCCTCTTACCAATATTGGGTCCTTACATGGTAAAGATGTTCAATGGATTGAACGAGGGAGACTCTTTCCCTAGGGATACTTTGAGGGCACACATATCCCTCATACCAAAAGAAGGCAAGGATCCGGCAGCGTGTGGCAGCTATAGGCCCATATCCCTCCTGAATGTGGACCTTAAGTTATTTACAAAAATTTTGGCCAGCAGATTATCTCAGTTTATGCCAGACCTGGTTCATTTGGATCAAGTGGGGTTCATCCCTGCCCAGGAGGCGAGGGATAACACCACCAAAATCCTTAATCTGCTACATGTGGCTAACAAAACTCAGGCTCCATGCGTCTTTCTCAGCACTGACGCTGAGAAAGCATTTGACCGAGTTAATTGGGTCTTCATGACCTCAGTCCTTAAACAGATCGGTCTAGGCCATAACATGATGAAGTGGATCTCCAGCGTTTACTCTACACCCACAGCACAGATTGAGGCCAATGGAATACTCTCAGATACATTCACAATAGCAAATGGCACTAAACAGGGTTGCCCGCTCTGGCCCCTCCTCTTTGCACTAACCCTAGAACCTTTCCTCTGTACTATAAGATCGAACCCCGACATAACAGGAATCTCGGTGAAAGGAACGCAATATAAAATTTCTGCCTATGCAGATGATCTCATGTTTACTCTACCTAACCCCGTAGCGTCCTTATCGAATCTGCTCAGGGAATTTGACAGGTATGGGACTCTCTCAAATTTAAAAATTAACTTTGATAAGTCAGCAGCAATGGGAATCAATATTACGCCACACAGACTGAGAACTTTAAAATCACAGTTCAAATTTAAATGGTCAGACTCCTCCCTCAGATATTTAGGAACCCTGATCCCTAACGATCTACAAGGCACCTTTGACTTAAACCTCCCCCCCCCCATGTTGACTAAAGCCCGACTTCTCCTAGAGGAGTGGAATAAAGGCCTACATTCCTGGTTCGGCAGGTGTAATCTGATTAAAATGTGCATACTCCCCAAATTTTTATACTTATTCCAAGCATTACCGATCAAGATCCCACCCTATTATTTCAAGCAAATACACTCTATCTTTGCCAAATTTATTTGGGCAAAATCAAAACCCAGAATACATAGGAGCTATTTAACCTTACCCAAACACTATGGAGGCCTGGCTCTCCCAGACTTAAAAAATTACTATAGGGCAGTACATTTAGCCAGAATTATAGACTGGAACAGACATGGCAAAAATAAACTATGGATACATTTAGAACAGGCACAATCTGAGGCTTCACTGAAGGGAGCAGTCTGGTGCTCAGAACACCTGCCTCCAACATTGAAGTCACACCCGGTAATTGGGGCAACCCTCAGGGTGGGAGTCTTCACATTATATGCAAACTCCCTATCCACTAGCAACTCACCGCTATACCTGATATTGGGTAACCTCACCTTCCCTCCAGGTACAGAACAGAAAGAATATAGGACTCTCAAATTAAATGGCAGAGACCGTGCCTCACATTTCTTAATAGACAATAACTGGCCCTCCCTACAATCCCTGACTCTGGAGAGTGGTCAATTCCAACTCTCATTTTGGACTCAATTCCAAACCCGGCGAAGTTCAACCGCGACCTGACGACTTTTGAAAACTATTGTAATGACGAGGGAGTTCTACCTCAGGTACTATCCAAAACCTATGTCTTGCTCAATTCCCCTCCGGAACAACCAGATCTGACATTCATGCGTAACTGGGAAACTGACTTACAACGCACATTTACCAATGCCCAAAAACAAATTATTATCAGATTCTCGCTAAAAACCTCTATTTGCACCAAAATACAGGAACTCAACTGCAAGATACTGACTAGATGGTACTACACTCCTAACAGACTTCACGAGTTTTTCCCGGCCACCTCAGACAAATGTTGGAGATGTTAGACGGATAAAGGGACACTCCTCCATATCTTCTGGTCCTGCCCCCTACTCCAGCATTTTTGGACGATAGTCCGAATGATCACACAAAAATTCACGGATCACACAATCAGTAATGATCCAGCTTTTATCCTGCTGCATGCTACTACAATCCCGATACGAACATACAAAAAGTCAATAGTGAGGCACTTGCTGAATGCAGCTAAAGCCTGCATTCCTCTTCTGTGGAAGAAAAGCCAGCTTCCGACTATCGGGCTGTGGTTACGCAAGGTGGAGGAGATCAGAAGATTGGAGGATTTAGTCCTGACGGCACAAAATAGACAAGAACAATATTCCCAAACATGGATGCTTTGGAATATATTCATACTTTCTGATGATGGAATTGCCATGCTTGCCACATAGACCAAAGTAAAACCATGAAAGTCGACACAACAGAGTTTACCATCCTATGCCATTCCCTTCTCTCCTCCCTATCCCCTGCCAAGAACCCCTTCCCCTTACAACCCCTCTCTTTCTTCTCGCTCTTCTCCCCCCTTTTTATCTTCCTTCCTTTTCTCTCGTTTGTTCCTCGGTGCTTCATGGAACTTGTTGGCCTCCAACCGCCTGACCCCGGGATTAACTGTTTGTTCTTTTTGAGGTAGTCAATATTCGAAACCTCATGATTTAACCGGGCTTAGGTGGTCATAAAGTAATGTTATATACCATTCATATAACTTGGCTATGTATAAGTGAATGTTAACTACAGATACTGAGTTCTTAACTAAAAACACTGATGAGGATGCTGTTACTAGGACTTGTATTGGCCTGTAAACATTGAGCGATGTATTGGAAATTGTACTTTATTATGTTCCTTTTATTCTTTATACTTTTACTTCTTTTCGGAAATAATACAAATTTTAAAAAAAAGAAATCAGTCACTACTGCTTGCTAGTAAATCTAGAGAACAACTTGGTCACCTTTGGTTGTCTTATGGAGACACAAATAAGTCCACCTCAGTATGGCCAAAAATTTTCACCAGTATGTTGGACACCCAAGTCAACAAGGACCAATCATTGCTGTTCAAGGTATAGTGAGAAAGTGTATCAGCAAATGTGTTCTTTCGCTCTGGCGCATACATACAGATCAGAGATGCCCTGCTCAACAGGCCTGCTGCAAGTTTCTAAGTCAGTTATTATTGACAATCCAATACAAGCTTAGATGAAAAATCTCCTTTGATGTTGTGAGTGCTGGTTATCTCTTTCAACAACTTCCTGGGTTCCCAGAAAGTTTTGCAGCTTCTCCTCTGCTGTTTCCTTTTGATTTCTAAGGACTACATATCCCATGGTACCTTATTACCTGCAAGCTGTGATTCCTGTACTTACTCTACCCCCCAAAACTCCTCCTCTCATTACCTCTGTAGTTCAGTAGGCAGGCTCTGTGAATTCTGTGACACACCAGTGCATATTCACAGGGCATAGTAATCATAGTAAAACCAGTTTAATGTGTGGGATTATCCATAAAGTACGTTTACAAACTTTTTTTTTGAAAATTTTTTTTATTGTCGTTTACAAACTTTACGATCATTTAGGCTAGAAATATTTGAAATTCAATGTAAAAATGAATATAATGATTTTAAATTTTGACCATAGATACACTTTAACATGCACAACCTTGATTCATTATTGAGGAAGAAAAATAAAATAATTAAAATAAATGTTTAGCTGCAGTCTACTTGCTCTCTCCCTCAGAAAAGCCATTTTCCTAGAAAAAAAAGGATTCCAGACCTAACTGAAAATCTGTCAATTTTTTTATTCAGTCTGTGAAAAAGGAAGCCTCTTTCCTTCAGAAATTGTGACCTGTTCTATTGAAGGCTTGGGAAACATGCTGCACTTCTGTCCAATGTTTGTATTCTTAATTGTACACAAAAATAACCTACTTGATTGGTTCCAGATGCAATAAGCAAGCTCAGTCACTCAGAAATTGCAGCTTTCCCATACAGGCTTGATACCTGTGGTGCACATCTCTAATCTTTCTTCAGTCTCCAAAACAAAGCACATTTTTTTAAATTTAAAATGCAATTTGCTTGCTCTTTCCTTCAGAAATTGTGGCCTATCCAAAAACACTTCAAATGCGTGGTGCAAATTGGTTCTTGTTTTTTGTTTTAAATTTAATACAAAAAGACATTAATTTTTGTAATTTTCAAATGCAATATGCCTACTCAGTTATTCAGAAATTACAGCCAGACCATACAGACTTACTATTTATAGCATTTTCCCATATTTTTTCCACTTTTATTCTCCTTTAAAAGGCATTACCGTATATACTCGAGTATAGGTCAATCCGAGTATAAGTCGAGGCCCTAATTTACCACAAAAAACTGGGAAAAACGTATTGACCCGAGTATAAAACGAGGGAAAATGCAGCAGCTACTGTAAGTGGAAAAAGAGGGTCAACAATGCCCATCTGCAGCTGTATACCTCCCTGTGTCCTGTGCATGTGTCCCTGTGTATGTGTCCCTGTGTATGTGTGCATGTGTCCCTGTGTATGTGTCACCTACCTATGTCCTGTGCATGTGTCCCTGTGCTGTGTATGTGTCACCTACCTGTGTCCTGTGCAAGTGTGGCTGTGTATGTGTCACCTACCTGTGTCCTGTGCATGTGTCCCTGTGTATGTGTCACCTACCTGTGTCCTATGCATGTGTCCCTGTGTATGTGTGCATGTGTCCCTGTGTATGTGTGCATGTGTCACCTACCTGTGTCCTGTGCATGTGTCCCTGTGGCGATCTGCATCCTCCGTGTGCTGCTCTGCACTGATCAGCCTGTGATATTACCATTCGGCAGCCATTCTACTGTTCAAAAGCCGCACCTCCTCCTCGTTCATGATAGGCAGAACACTCCATTTCCCAGCAGTCAGCGGTCAGCCTATCACGGACATTCTCTCATCCTCATACCACGGACGAGGATGAGAGAATGTCCGTTATAGGCTGTACACGGACTGCAGGGCAATGGAGTTTTCTGCCTATGACAAACAAGGAGGAGGCGTGGCTTTTGAACAGTGAATGGCCGCCGAATAGTAATATCACACGTTGGCCGCCGTCTGTCTGCATGACACGCTGATCATGCAGACAGAAGGCGGTGACTCAAGTATAAGTCGAGGGGGGCACTTTCAGCCCAAAAAAAAGGGCTGAAAATCTCGACTTATTCTCGAGTATATACGGTACATTTTGTTCAGATGCAATGTGCTTGCTCTCTCCTTCAGAAATTGTGGCCTATCCATGAAAGTTAGCAGTTTAAAAGGTGAAAAGGTCTGTGTAATTTTTTTCTTTTAAATTTGAAACACATTTCTATCTTTAGTCTCTGAAAGGAGTAACACATTTTTTAATCCTACATGCAATGTGCTTGCTCTCTAACTCAGAAATTGTGGTCCAATAAAGACTTCAAAGGTGTGCTGCAAATGTGTGCAATTTTTTCCTTTTAAATTTGAAACAAATCAACACTAATTATTTTCACTCCATATTCAATATGCCTGCTCAATACCTAAGAAATTGCAACTTGTCTAGAAAGGTTTAATAACTGTGCTGCAGGATCAGGCCCTTTTGGCCACAAGTTTTTGCAGTCTTCAACAAGATTTACACTGTGTCCTTGACCCTCACCCCAGAGATAGTGCTCCTTTCCTTGCTTCTAGGCTCGGGAGCCTCTCAGAAACAGAGCTTACTACGCTTTTTCCTTTCAGCAGCTCGACAACTCATAACACTATATTGGAAGATGGAGGTTACCCCTTCCTTATCCTTGTGGGTCTCCATGGTGAATGATATCATGCGCATGGAGGAAATGCTAGTGTTAGATAATGATACCTTTGAGAAAAATAAAGTATTGTGGTATGTTTGGCTTCATTTCTCTACTTCTGATACCCTCAAGGGGATGCTACCATCCAACAGTAATCTTGTATTAGCACTGTTGTCTTAGCCCTCTTAATGGATAGCGATGAGGTCTCTCTGGTGAAGTAAAAAATGTCACTAAAACATCAAGGATCTACAGAATGGGTCCAAAGTTTTATTCAGTGATAACATCGTTACAGCAGAGCCTCACAGGAGTCTGCTCCCTTTGTGGGGAAGGGATGAGTTCTGAGACTTTTCCCTTGTAACAGTGGTCAAGGAGGGTTGCCAACCAATAGTGATCCTTGTCCTTTCACAGGCTTTGAAGAATGAGTGAGCCCATGCAACGCAAGTTTGCGAAGGCATGGGAAGACTCCTCGGAGTCACTGAGGATTACAGTACCTGGAACGCAGCCACGTACTACTCCCCATCTGTTAAGGGTTGGCATATGTTTTCCCCTGCTTCAATGCCTCCAAAACTGCCAGAATCCTCCTCCTTCTCCTCTTGTGTGTTGTATGGCGTTGAAAGAATGGTGTCTGCATAAAGCGGGCCTTGAGAGGAAATTAAGTCCTCCTCTTCCTCCCGCTGCTCTGCCTCAAGTGACCTGTCCATATTGCCATGCAGAGTCTGCTCCAGCAGGAACACAACAGGGATTGTGTCACTGATGCATGCATTGTCACAGCTCACCATCCTTGTGGCCTCCTCAAATGGTGACAGTACAGTGCATGCAACCTCTATCAGCAGCCATTGGCATGTGAAAAAAAGCAAAGCCGGCCTGAGCCTGTTTTTGTGCCATACTCACACAGGTACTCATTGACGATGCTCTGCTGCATTTGCAGCCGCTGCAGCATTGTCAAAGTCAAGTTTCACCTTGTGGGTATGTCCCAAATGAGGCGGTTTATGGGCAGGTGGAATTCCCACTGAATTTCAGCCAACTGAGCACTGGCTGTGTATGACCGTCTGAAATGGCTACAGACTCTTCCAGGCTGCTTTAGCAGATCTGTCAACCCTGGGTACCTGCTTAAATAATGCTGCATCACCAAATTGAGGCATGGCACCTGTCATCTTTCCCTGTCTAAGGGCGGACAGGAGGTTTGTGCCATTATCGCACACCACCATTGCTGGCTCCAGCTGGAGTGGCGTGAACCACCTCTGGACCTGCCCTTGCAGAGCTGCAAGAATCTTGGATGCGGTGTGGCTCCTGTCCCCTACACAATCCAGCTGAAGCACTGCATGGCACCTGACTCATGGAATAGTCCCTTGAATGCTTAGGGGGTACTAATGGTTCATAGGATGATTTAGCAGAGGAGGGTATGGAGGAGGAGGAGGGGGTACAGCTGACAAATCTTGCATCATTACCACTAGCTGTATGGAGACATGGCGGCACAGCAAGCTGCAGCACTGAGCCCTGTTCTGCATCCTTTCCGAGTTGCAAGCAGAGTTACCCAGTGTGCTGTGAACGAAATATAGCATCCCTGACCATGCTTGCTGGACCACATGTCAGCAGTGATGTGGACCTTGCAGCTGACTGCCTTGCCCAACTATGCCACAACATTGCCTTCCGCGTCATGGTACAGAGCTGGAATGGCCTTACGTGAAAAGAAATAGCGACTGGGAACCTGCCATTGTGGTACAGCACATTCTGCAAAATCATGGAAGGCGGCAGAATCCACCAGACGGAAAGGCAAGAGTTTGATTTGCTTGAATTTAGACACTGGGCATGTGGATGGCAGTGACTGTAGGTCTTTTTCTCGCTGCAACGGATGGGGCAGAGAAATTTGTCTGCTATAGTGTACAGCTGGTGGTGTGCTACTGGCAGACATGCTAAAAGGACCTGTGACACCCTTCGCTATACCATCATCCCTGTCAATGGAGGTTGCTGAGAGGTCATGAGGTATAGCGGGTGTAGACCAGAAAGTTGGGGAGAAGCAGAAATTGCATTCCTTTTGTGTGGCTTTCAGGTGCTCTTGCCAACGGGAGGTTAAATGCCTTGTCAAGCATGTGGTACCCAAATGGCTGGTGCTTTTGCTATGTTTGATCTGCTTGAGGCAAAGTTTGCAAATTGCAACAGTGCACTCAGTTGCATGTGTGCTAAAAAAAGGCCCAGACAGCTGAGCTGTGGGAAGTGGGCCAGGAGATAACAGCTTAACATTCTGCTGGAATAGGGTGGCTTCTCTCTACTGTTCCATGATGGTTGCCTCGTTGGGGTTGTGCCTCACCCTCGCTTTCCTCCTTTGCTCTATCAGGCACCCAAGTCATGTTAGTGACTTCATCATAATCCCCTCCATCCTCATCATCACTGGAGCCAACTTGGCAATACACTGTGGCTGGGGAAATATGACTGCCAATTTGTTGTTTACCAGTGTTTTCCCCTCTCTGTAGGCTCATGTTCCTATCTTCCTCAACCTCAGAACCAGGATCTGAATCAAGTAATGGCAGGAGTAGCTGTGGACAAAGAGGCAGAATAAGCCACTCTGGCAGCTGCGGTGGAGTGCGCACTAATTTCTCCTTGGGTGATGGAGGATGAAGATGGTTTAGTAAGCCAGTCCACCACCTCCTCTGCATGCTGTGAGTGGATAGCACAGACAACATCACTAAACAGAGCAAATGATGCCCTGCCTGAGGACGGGCCATGTCCACCTTTGCCTGTGGACACAGATGCTGCTGGCCCCCTTACAGTGCCTTGGGAATATCCGCCTCTCCTTGTTGGCCTCCCAGGCATGATGGGGGGCTTATTACCAAAATGTAATACAGATGGGGAAATGTGTACGTAGATGCACATTAATCAATGGAAAGTGGTGTTTGGTACACTTTAAATTGAGTACTCACTACACAGACAAACTACAATATACTGCAGTAAAACTGCACCGACGCATTGCAATATAATGTGGTAAATGTGCACTAATGCACTGAAATATACGGCACTTAAATATACTGCATTAAATGTGCAATATTTCACTGAAATATACTTCGGTAAACGTGCAGTAATGCATGAAAATATACTGCGTTAAATTACACTAATGCACTGCAATAAACCTGCAATAACGCACTGAAAAATACAGCATTACCCGTGCACTAACACACTGCAATATACGGCAGTAACCCTTCAATAACGAACTGAAATGTACTGCGTTAAATGTGCAGTAACACACTGCAATATACTGTGGTAAACGTGCAATAACGCACTGAAATATGCTGCATTAAATGTGCTCTAATGCACTGCAATATACTGTAGTAAACCTGCAATAACGCACTAAAAATATACTGCGTTAACCGTGCACTAACGCACTGCAATATACTGTGATAAACCTGCAATAACGCACTGAAATATACTGCGTTAAATGTGTACTAACGCACTGAAATATACTGTGTTAAACGTGCACTAACACACTGCAATATACTGCGGTAAATCTGCAATAATGCACTGAAATATACTGCGTTAAACATGCTGTAACACACTGCAATATACTGCGTGAAACGTGCAATAATGCACTGAAATATGCTCCACCTGCTCTAAGGCACTACAATATACTGCAGTAAACCTGCAATAACGCACCAAAAATATACTGCATTAAGCGTGCACTAACGCACTGCAATATACTGCGGTAAACCTGCAATAACACACTGAAATATACTGCATTAAACGTGCACTAACACACTGCAATATACTGCAGTAAACAGCAATAACGCACTGAAATATACTGCGTTAAATATGCAGTAACACACTGCAATATACTATGGTAAACCTGCAATAAAGCACTAAAACATACTGCATTAAATGTGCACTAACGCACTGAAATATACTGCGGTAAACGTGCAACACCACACTGAAATATACTGCATTCAATGTGTACTAATGCAATACAATATACTGCAGTAAACCTGCAATAACGCATTGAAATATAATGCATTAAATGTGCACTAACACACTGCAATATACTGCGGTAAACCTGCAATAACGCACTAAAATATACTGCGTTAAACGTGCATTAACGCACTGCAATATGCTGTGGTAAACCTGCAATAACGCACTGAAAAATACTGCGTTAACCGCGCATTATCGCACTGCAATATACTGCATGGAATGTGCACTCAATTAAATATGAGATTAGACTGGGCTGTGTGTATGCAGGGTGGTTCCAATATTAAAATATTAATAATGTAGCTTTTATGTTTTTAATTTATTTTGTGGATTTTATATAATGATAAGTAGTGGGGTTGCTAAAGGGTATGGTAATTTTTGTGCTGTTTATTGATTGGCCATCATAAACAGGCAATCAAAGCCGCAGCGTCCCCTTCTTGCCTGTATATAAGATGGTGTCTTGGCGTCCCGCATGAGCCTCAGTTAACCAGACGATGCTTTTTACGGAGAAACGCATTGGGAGGGGGCTCACACATGACGTCAATCAGCATGCCAGATGGAAGCACGGATGTTATACGATGTTTTATATCATACATCCTGTAAATGTATTTTTACTGTTCAAATAAATTGGCTGGTTAAAATATAACACTATGTTAGAAACGAGGAGAGCGTTCTTTTCCCAGGAATTTTTAATTTGGGTTTAGTGTAACTAAAAAATAAAATGTATCTGCACTTACAGTTATCTATATGTCCTGCACAGGGCCATAAATATTTTTTCTCCTGGAAGTGAATTGTTGGTGTGCTAAAAATTATGCTAACAGTGGGAGGGGCTTAAAACATGAGCCTACTCACTGTGTACACAATACAAGGCACAGTCCTTGTACCCCAAAAATATTCTTTAACCACTTCCCATCGGGGCCAATTATGGCACTTCAATCCTACATGTAAAAATCATCATTTTTTTTTCCTAGAAAATTACTCAAAGCCCCAAAACATTATATATGTTATTTGTTTTTATTAGCAGAGACCCTAGGAAATAAAACTCTGAGTAAATAGATACCTAACATGTCACCCTTTAAATGTGTGCACACTTGTGGAATGGCGCCTAACTTCGGTACTTAAAAATCTCCATTCTGTCAAATAAAAATTGGTATCGGAAAATCACTAGGGACATCGTGAATAGATTAAATCAAGAATACTATTCGCTGATTGATTCGGCATATGCTAACAAGGTCATCAACAAAACTATTTGGGAGTATATCAGAACTAAATTTCCAGTGGTTCCAACCTTCTACTCCCTACCAAAAGTCTACAGGGACAAATTCATTCCGACAGGCAGACCCATTATATCGGGGAGGGGCCCCATTAGCGAAAATGCTAGTATACTAATTGATGAATATTTGAAACCTCACGTCACCTGCTTACGATCCTATGTTAAGGATACGATTCATTTTCTGAAGATCATCGAAAATGTAACCATACCAACCAATGCTTATTTAGTCACCATAGATGTAGAAGCCCTTTACAGCTCCATCCCCCATACCAAGGGATTGGCAGCTATAAAACATGCCATTTATCAGAGAGGAGATGCTGACTGAATTCATTATGTCATTATTGGAGTATATTTTATACCACAATATTTTCACATTTGATGATTCCCACTTCCTCCAGGTACAGGGGGTGGCAATGGAGGCATGCTGTGCCCCATCATACGCCAACCTGTACCTGGGGGGGTGGAAAAACATGCTTTTCAGTGATGAGGCCTTATAGATTTACACAGACCATTTCCTAGTATGGTTCTGGTATATCGATGATATCTTCACTATTTGGGACGGCCCCTTAGAACTTCTACATGAATGTCTCGCTAATATTAATAAAAACCAATTCAATCTCACTTTCACCATGGCCTTTGATCTCAATGAGATTTCTTTTTTGGATGTGTTGGTGTCGAGGGGTGGGGATGGTGCCCTCTGCAGTGGCCTTTTTCGTAAGGCCACTGCGGGGAACACCATAGTGCACGCCTCGAGTTTCCACCCACAGAGTCTGATTAGATCTATACTGTACAGTCAGTACCTGAAGGTACGAAGAAACTGTACTAATGATAAGATTTTCAAGATTGCAGCCAACAATCTCTGAAAAAAGCTTGCAAACGGGCTATATCATTTACCCGTCACAAGCTTATTTATTCACAAAAACCGCCCAGTCAAGAAAACCCTCTTCGGATTGTTACTAAATATTGTAACAAACATGCAGAGTTAAGGCAAATTGTTTCAAAATTCTGGCATGTATTAACTATGGACCCCAATTTAGGCAGACTCCTTCCTGAGAGTCCTCTCTTAACCTTCAAAAAGGGCATGTCTATCTCCTCTAGATTAGTAAGGAGTGAATTTAAGGGGGACAAAGACACGAACATTGCAAATACAAAGGTACCTACATGTGTGGAGCATGTGGACACTGCAAGTTCATGCACACTGACAGAAACCCTATTTTGCCAGATGGTAGTGTCTTTAAGGCCAAGCACTTTGCTAATTGTAAAACTCTGGGGGTGGTATACATGTGTCAGGTACTCACCAAGGCCGGAATGCTGAGAGCGGCTCCCCTAGCAACTAGGTGCGAGATTCCCCTGAAGGTGGTACAGAGGGTATCAGGCACGGAGAGGCACGGGTTGCCAGCAGGTGTGCAGGTCACCAAGGTGTCACTAGACGTGTAGAACCCGTGTAGCATGGACTGGTTGCTAAGCTGGAGAGAAGGCTGGCAGGGACTCCAACACTTGACCTGGAACCAGGAACAGAGCTGAGGAGAAGCACAGGGTTTAGCAAGACAAGTCCTTTGGCAGGCCGAGGGTCAAACACCGGGTGATCGTAGTAGCAAGCACAGGTTTAAGCAAGGCAAGTCCTTTGAGCAGGCTGAGGGTCAAACACCAGGTAATCGTAGTACAGGTTTAAGCAAGACAAGTCCGTTTAGCAGGCCGAGAGTCAAACACTGGAGAGAGGATCAGCAGAAGAGTCGTTAATCAAGCCGGGGGTCAAACACTGGAGAGAAGATAAGCAGAGAAGTCCTTAATCAAGCCGAGGGTCAAACACTGGAGAGAGGATAAGCAGAGTAGTCAAACGGTCCGGGTCACAATAGGCAGGAACAGGTATGCAGAGGATAAACGGGAACACTGGAAGCTGAGAAGACAAACCAGCAATGAGCACAAGGCATAGCTGCCTTTATATAGGCCCGCCAAGGGGACGTCCCGCTGTACGTGCATGCGTTCGTGTGCCCACGTGTGCTAACCCGTTCGGGTCATGCGCTCGTACCCGCTGATCGTGTGCCCGTACGTGCTGATGTGTAGCTCTACCGCGCAGGCGCACCGGGATGCACCGATACTGACAGGCTCTGACTGTGTTAACCCTCTGACAGTGCCCCCTCCCAAGGGGCAACCTCCGGATGCCCAATCTGGGCAAGATTCCTGGTTTTCTTCTGTGAAAATTACGTATTAAACGAGGGGCATGTAAGTTGCTGGACGGTTCCCAGGAGTTATCTTCTGGAGGGTATCCTTTCCATTTAACAAGATATTGGATCTGTCCCCCCCTTTTTCTACAGTCCATTATTGCCTCCACTTCATACTCCATTTCACCTTCAATTTCAGTTGGAGGAGGTGGTGGTTCCATTCTTCCAGAAAAAGGGCTAGGGACCACTGGCTTCAATAAAGATGCATGGAATATCGGATGTATCTTATATGTGACCGGAAGGGCTAATTCAAAAGCCACGGGGTTCACCACTTTCTTAATTTCAAAAGGTGCAATGAACCTTGGACCTAGTTTGCGGGATGGACAGGGCAGTCTAAGATTAATAGCAGATAGCCATACCTTGTCCCCAATCTTGAAACTTGGGTTTGGTCTTCTCCCTCTGTTATAGTACTTCTCGTAACTGTCTTGAGCCTTTTTCATGGTTTCCTGGATCTGTAAAAAATTGGTTTGGATAAAGTTAATCTGGTCTTGTACTGCAGGGGTTGACACTTCAGGGAAATAATCGGGCAAGAAGGAGGGATGGAAGCCGTAATTAGCCCAAAAAGGTGTTTGGTTGATGGCGGAATGAGTGGAATTGTTGTAAGCAAATTCCGCACACGGAAGGAGGGTGGACCAGTTATCTTGGGAACCAGAGCAGAAGCAACGGAGATATTGTTCCAGAGTTTGATTTGTTCTTTCTGTTTGACCGTTGCTTTGCGGGTGGTATGCTGAGGAGAGCGAGGTCTTTATTTCAAGGGATCTGCAGAGGTCCTTCCAAAATTTTGAGGTAAATTGGATACCTCTGTTTGATACGATGTTGTGGGGAACACCATGAAGCCTCACGATTTCTTTGATAAAAATGTTTGCTGTAGCCAGAGCAGAAGGGGTGCCCATCATGGGCAGGAAGTGTGCCATCTTAGAGAGGCGGTCAACCACCACTAAGATGGTAGTAAATTTTTCAGAGAGGGGAAGTTCTACAATGAAGTCCATAGAGACCTCCTTCCATGGACGTTCAGGGACAGGCAAAGGTCTCAGGAGCCCCCAAGCCTTAGTGTTCGACCCTTTGTTACGTTGACACGTAATACAGGATTGGACATAGTTTTTACAGTCCTGACTCCAACCCGGCCACCACTAGGAGCGATGAACTAATTCTGAGGTTTTCCGGATTCCAAAGTGCCCTGCCAACTTATGGTCATGGAAGTTCTGTAATACTTGCAGTCTCACTGGAGAAGGAACAAATATTTTATTTTGGGCCCACAGTAAGCCATCCCTCTTCCTTAATGAGGGTACTTCAGGTTCTGTGCATTGACTGGATGCCTCTTTAATGGCAGTTTTGAGATCAGGCTGGATAAGAAGGAAGTTATGTGGGGATAAGATAGTCCCAGGCTCAGTTGCCTCATTGACTTCTGGAAACATTCGGGAGAGTGCATCCGCTTTTCCGTTCTTGGAACCCGGTCGGTAGGAGATGTGAAAATTAAATCTGGAGAAAAATATTGCCCATCGGGCTTGTCGAGGTCGGAGTTGCTTGGCCGTTCGGAGATATTCCAGATTCCGATGATCAGTAATGATCATTATGGGTTGGGACGCACCCTCCAGCAAGTACCTCCACTCCTCCAGAGCAAATTTTATAGCCAGTAGTTCTCGGTCACCGACGTCATAGTTCCTTTCAGGTGGGCTTAATTTGTGAGAAGCAAAGGCAACTGGATGAAGAAGGGCCTTCGGACCGCTCCGTTGGGACAGGATTGCACCTGTCGCTGATTCGGAGGCATCTACTTCCAGTACATATGATAAAGCTGGATCTGGGTGTTGTAGAATAGGAGCCGATGTAAAAAGATCTTTCAATTTATTAAAGGCTTCTTGGGCTTCTTGGGGCCATTGAAACTTGGCTTGCTGGCGGGTGAGTCGAGTAATGGGAGAAATGATTGAAGAGAATCCTCTAATGAACCTGCGGTAAAAATTGGCAAAGCCAACAAACCGCTGGATTCCCTTTTTATCTGAAGGAGCTGGCCACTCCTGGATGGTTCTAACCTTTTGTGGGTCCATTGCAACCCCTTTTGTGGAGATGATGAACCCAAGGAACTGGATGGTGGTCTTTTCAAATTCACATTTCTCCCCTTTTAAGAACAGGCCATGTTTCCTGAGAACCGAGAGTACCTTCTTTACATGGGTGCGATGTACTTCTAGTGAGGTGGAGAAAATCAAAATATCATCAAGATATACAATCACAAAGTTATCTAGGTACTCACGGAAAATGTCGTTGACTAGGTGTTGGAACGTGGCCGGGGCATTGCAGAGTCCAAAAGGCATCACAAGATATTCAAAGTGCCCAAACCTGGATCTAAAGGCTGTTTTCCACTCATCCCCGGCACGTATCCGAACGAGATTGTATGCTCCCCGTAGGTCTAGTTTGGTAAACACTTGGGCAGTTCTGAAGCGCTGGAATAGTTCAGAGATGAGAGGCAACGGGTACCTATTCTTTACAGTGATCTTATTAAGTTCTCTATAGTCTACACAGGGCCTTAAAGATCCATCCTTTTTTTCGACAAAAAAGATACCCGCCCCAGCTGGAGAAGAGGAAGGGTGGATAAACTTCTTCTCCAGGTTTTCGTCAATATAGGAACGAAGCGCTTCTAACTCAGTCTCAGATAGTGGAAATATGCGACCAAAAGGAATCTCGGATCCAGGTAAAATGTCAATGGGACAATCATAGGAGCGATGAGGTGGTAAGCTGTCGGCCTTTTTTTTATCAAAAATGTCCAGAAATTCATGGTATACTGCAGGGACATGCTGAAGATTATCTGGTATTGACTGAAGGGCCAAGCAAGAGGCCGGTGTGCTGGTGGTAGGCACGAAACAATGTTGAGAGCAGTACATAGATGAGAAGAGGATTTCTTTCTTGGACCAACTGATTTGAGGGTCATGAGCTTGTAACCAGGGGAAACCCAGGATAACAGGGAACATAGGTGAGCTGATGATGTTAAAGCAAAGGAATTCTTGGTGGCCAGAGTCTGTGGAGGTGAGAATAGGTTTGGTTTCTTGAGTAACAAGTCCCGAACATGGTAGGGATCCGTCGGCTAGATGTATCTGCAGAGGTTGCTTCTTATCTTGAAGGGGAATATGCAGGGTGTGAGCCAGAGATGCATCCAGGAAACAACTGCATGCTCCGGAGTCAATGATGGCCAGCAGCCGAGCCTCCTCTTCCGCCACCTGTAATGAGACCGGAAGGACAAAGTGAGATTGGGTAGAGCCGGTAACTTGAAAGTTCACAGTGTACTGTCGCTGGCACTTACTGGGTCTCACGGGGAAGTTGCGTAAGAATTGACCGGCTTCCCCACAATAAAGGTAAAGGTTGGCTTGGCGCCGGCGGAGTCTTTCATCAGGGGTGAGTGGAGAACGTACCAATCCCAACTGCATAGGTTCGTGGTCCGAGGAAGAGGAAGGTACGGCAGAAGGTGCTGGAACAGGAGGAATGCGAGGTAACATCCAGGTTGGTCGTGAGGACTGGAAGCGTTCAGAGCGGCGTTCACGCAGGCGTCTGTCAAGCTTAATTGCTAGTTGTATTAATTCTTCCAGGGAGGAAGGAGTATCCATCCGAGCCAATTCATCTTTTAAGTTTTCTGATAGACCTTGGCGATACTGGTACTTTAGAGCAGCCTCATTCCAGTTGGTGTCCCCAGACCATTTCCGGAATTCAACGGTGGTTGTAGTCTTCCACTGGTCTCTTTCCCTGGGTCAGGGTGTGTAAGATGGACTCAGCTGTGGCAGTGCGTTGTGGGTCGTCATACAGCTGTGCCATAGCATTGAAAAAAGTTTCTACCGTATCCAACAGGGAGCTTTTCTGTTCTAAAAGGTTATGGGCCCAGGCTTGAGGTTCTTCTGACAAAAGCGAAATGACAAACCCCACTTTTACAGCTTCAGAATGGAAAGTCCTGGGTTGAAGGGCCAAGTAAAGCTGACAAGCGTTTTTGAAGGCTCTGAATTTCTTTCGAATTCCGGAAAACCGTTCTGGAATGGGAACCCTAGGTTCAGGGATGGTCATCATGACTGGGTTGACTTGGCTTTGGGAAGAAGAAATCCCACTGGATGAAGCTGAAGGTGTTTCCAGGTGAGCTGAGGAAGTTGTTAGGTGTTGAAGGCGACCCTAAATTTGGAAATATCCATCCTGCAGTCTCTGGACAGCCTGTGTAAGGGCTGTAACCTGCTGGCAGAGGGCCTCGAGGGGAGAGCGGGCTCTGTCGGCCTCTGACATGGCTGGTTTGTACTGTCAGGTACTCACCAAGGCCGGAATGCTGAGAGCGGCTCCCCTAGCAACTAGGTGCGAGATTCCCCTGAAGGTGGTACAGAGGGTATCAGGCACGGAGAGGCACGGGTTGCCAGCAGGTGTGCAGATCACCAAGGTGTCACTAGACGTGTAGAACCCGTGTAGCGTTGACTGGTTGCTAAGCTGGAGAGAAGGCTGGCAGGGACTCCAACACTTGACCTGGAACCAGGAACAGAGCTGAGGAGAAGCACAGGGTTAAGCAAGACAAGTCCTTTGGCAGGCCGAGGGTCAAACACCGGGTAATCGTAGTAGCAAGCACAGGTTTAAGCAAGGCAAGTCCTTTGAGCAGGCCGAGGGTCAAACACCAGGTAATCGTAGTACAGGTTTAAGCAAGACAAGTCCGTTTAGCAGGCCGAGAGTCAAACACTGGAGAGAGGATCAGCAGAAGAGTCGTTAATCAAGCCGGGGGTCAAACACTGGAGAGAAGATAAGCAGAGAAGTCCTTAATCAAGCCGAGGGTCAAACACTGGAGAGAGGATAAGCAGAGTAGTCAAACGGTCCGGGTCACAATAGGCAGGAACAGGTATGCAGAGGATAAACGGGAACACTGGAAGCTGAGAAGACAAACCAGCAATGAGCACAAGGCATAGCTGCCTTTATATAGGCCCGCCAAGGGGACGTCTCGCTGTACGTGCATGCGTTCGTGTGCCCACGTGTGCTAACCCGTTCGGGTCATGCGCTCGTACCCGCCGATCGTGTGCCCGTACGTGCTGATGTGTAGCTCTACCGCGTAGGCGCCCCGGGACGCGCCGATACTGACAGGCTCTGACTGTGTTAACCCTCTGACAACATACTCCTATGTGATTGCGGGTGCTTCTACGTCGGGAAGATGAAGTTTGAATTCTGGCATAGAGCATACCGACACATTCGGAGTATGAAGACATGTGATCCTGATCTGCCCCTGGGGAGACACACTGCCTCGGTACACCACGGGATCTTTCCAAGGATCAAATTTTTGATCCTTGATCGGGTACACCCTAGTTGGGGGGGGGACTGGAACAAAAGTCTCCTCCAGCTCGAACTACGCTGGATCTACAATTTAAAAGCTACCAAATCCCCCAGGCTGAACGATGCAGTCTGCTTTAAGCCATTTTTGGAGGGCTTCAATTCAGGAGGCACAGGAGGCATGGAGAAATAGATTTATCCCTTCTGCTTCCTTCCTTTGGGGTACGGATAGTGCTAGATCCCCATTATCACTCATACCATCTTTGATCTACCCATATTATTTTGTTTTTTCTCTATTTAATGTTGTCCTTTCTACCTCCCCTAGATTTTCATCCCAACAGGAGGTAGTATGATTTGTATATGTATGTAGGCTTCATTGCTCGGTGTATCTACTTGTTATATACTCGTTGCCATGCCTTGCTCCTGTACATGCCTCCTCGCATTTGGTCTTCACACGTACTGCCCAGTTTTGGAAGAACTATTTTTGAATCCTATGGTTTGGGTTGTTGCTAGATACATTTAGCAGGGGGCTCTTAGTAGTGGGGGGTTTCATTAATTGTTTTATCCCCCCTTCTTTTCTGTGGGCATTTGTATTAGATCTATGCCATTGATGTTTTCACCAGTAATTCTTCCCCCTCTTCTTTTTCCCCCCTCCTCTTTCTAGACATGCTGAAGGAGCATCCATTTATGTCTGTGCGCCCGGCACGGCAAGAACATCCTTTTTAGGATGGTTGGTGAGAGGCTGCCTTTTCCTTCTGGCATCCACTCCCCCCTAGCCATGGATCAGTCTTTTTTGACTGTCTCCAGGGCAGGTAGCCGCACCGGTGGGACTCGTCCGTGGCGCGCCTCTCCACAGCGCGGCCGAATGAAGTTCCTCCCCTGTGTGTTCCAGCTTGGTTTTCACGCATGCGCGGGACGTCGCCGGCTTCTGCGCTGTGTGGAGGTGGGGCGCGGCCGAGGCTCAGGGGGCCCGTCGCGAACCTCTGATCCAGGCACTCTCTCCAGCCGATTTCAATGTGAAATTAGCCAGGGCTGAACGAGCAGGGCTTTAAATAGCCATGCTCTCTCATTATCTATTATGGCTTTGGTGAGGATGGTCTGAGGAAATCTTGGCTGGAGTTTACATCAGAGTAAGTCAAAGATATTTTTCTTTACCTTTGTGTATTTAAACAGTGATGGACACTTCTCTGACCAATGTATTAATACACTGGTCTTGGTTTTGTGTTCTCTCCCCTTTTTTACATATACTTCCCTGTGACTTCTCAGTGAAGTTCACTTAATGCAGCTTTCTGTGATGGTGTGGCAATGATGTTGTACTGCCAATGCATTTAACGCAAAGTTTTCACTCTCATGTAGGTTGTACTTGCTTGCACTAGTGTTGTAGGGGGTGTACCTTACAGCATCGTCACTGCTAATTCACATAGCTTGTCAATCAGCAATTGGCCACACCTAGCCCTGCCCAATACTTTCTGGATTGACAGCACTGCCCATGTTGCTGAATCTCTCCCATGTAGGGTGTAGTATCTTGGAGGGGGAGCATGTGAGGCACAAATAAAGAAGGCTCTGGCACAGATAGGGAAGTAAAGGAAGTTTTTTGTTTACTTTAAAAAACCTGCACATCTCATAGAAACTGGATTTGGAACTTGCTTAGCCTGTCATAAAAGACCCTTTAGTTTTAATTAAATTTTAAAGGTACAAAAGTACTAAAATTTTAAAACACTTTATTGCGGAAAAGTGCATGCTGCAACCTGCTACATGGACATTATTGATATGAACTTCCCCTCCTATTACACAGAAACTGTCCAGAGTTTCAGGGTATGCTTGGGTATGGATGAAATTTCCTATGAGGGACCGCAGACTCCTGATTGATAACATGATGTCAAAATCAAATACATCACTTTAAGGATGGAGCTTTTAAAATGTCTCAAGAGCGTATGAGTTTTTCGATTCACTATAATGTACGTGTCATCTCAGGGTTAGTCCTTCATGGGTCACATGCCAGATCCTTGACATAACAAATATGTGCTATGAATTATATATGCCATTTCTGGAAATTCACAAATGTAGAGTTAGCTCTGGATTAACTTCAGTGGAATTAAAAAGTGTAGATAAGATAAATCATCAACAAACATTTTACAGGCTTATTGTACAGCTTGTTATACACAAGGGTCTTGGAGTATTCATTGGTCAACAATCATTTTTTTTTCAACCAGTACCCACATACACAAATCAGTTTATGTCCTTCCCTTTTGATATGTTCTGCATACAACCTGTGAAAACTTAACTTTAAAGCTGAAGTCTAGGAAAGCAGCAACGTACATGCTCTATCAGGCATCAGAGGGAGGCATTGTAGAATAATACTACTCAGGATGCACAGCAGCTACATACTTCTCAACAGTGCAGGCCTTGGCAAAGTGAAGTCCAATTTTTCTTCTCCTGGTCATGTGACCTCTCACATTATTGAAGAGAAGATGAATGGTAAGTCTTAAGCCGCGTACACACGGGCGGACTTTTCGACCGGACTGGTCCGACGGACTTTCCGACGGACTTTCAGCGGAATTTTGACAGACTTCCGACTGACTTTTTAAGGAACGGACTTGCCTACACACGATCACACCAAAGTCTGACAGATTCGTACGTGATGACGTACACCGGACTAAAATAAGGAAGCTGATAGCCAGTAGCCAATAGCTGCCCTAGCGTCGTTTTTTTGTCCGTCGAACTAGCATACAGGCGAGTGGATTTCTGGGTCCGGCGGAGTTACAACGTAAAGATTTGAAGCATGTTCCAAATCTAAAGTCCGTCAGATTTTCAACTGGAAAAGGCCGCTGAAGGTCCGATGAAGCCCACACATGATGGGATTGTCAACCGGACTCGGTCCGTCGGACCAGTCCGGTAGAAAAGTCTGACCGTGAGTACGCTGCATTACTTTCACTTCTCATGAGGTGCAAGTACTAAGGGTGAGGGGGAGCAGTCTGTGTTCGCACTGTCCTCTGCAAATTCCACTTACCCTACCCCTCATAGTGTCGTTAGCTCTCACAGTGCCCCCCAAAGACCCCAAGTCCCCACAGTGCTCCTTAATCCCCTGAAGAATCCCTAATATTTTCCCTTACACTGACACCAATGTCAGGGCATTTCTTACTTCTTTTCTGGTGTGTTTTGTCCACCTACTGATCATTGCTTTTTTGCCTTCCCTCTTGGTTTAGAAATGTAAAGTAGGACTGCTAAGTTCTACACAATGAAAACATGCTGCTGGGGTACCCAATAAAAATGTTGCTATGGGGCAAGTGATTTCTAGTTATGCCCCTGGTCACACCCTTCTCTGTGAGGTTGATTCTTTGTTTTACCTCTCTCTCTTAAGGACAGTAGGCCACAGATCCTCACTGCCCCATTCATGCCTCTCCTTTATGAATAGCACATCACCCAACCCTCTTTCACTGTGTAGGCTTCTTGACCACTGCTGTTTCTTCACCTCACCTCTGACACTAAATTACAGCAAACTTGCCAAAAACGTGCAGAAAAGGGTTTCTTTTTAAGGCTACTTATACATTAGTCAATTCTTTTTGTTTAAACCAGATTTTCCCATCCACACGTTCTATGTGGATGGGGAATCCTGCCCACTGAGCTTCTGTATTGTGGCATTGGGGAAACATCCCCATCTTCAGAATATGCTGATCAGCATTGCAGGCTATAGCCAACAGTGTTGTAGAACTGGTAGATCGACTTCTGTTCAACTAGAGTATCCATACATAGATTGAAACTCAGCCAGTCCCTGTGGAACCGGTCGAGTTTTGATCCATGTATGACAAGCTTAAAGTGTTGTTTTGGATTGAATAGGGAAGGCTTAGAACTGTTGGGTTTTTACTGCTAGCTGGGGCTCCAGTAGAGAGACTTCTCCTCACTCCCTGTCCTGGTGACAATGCTCTCCCTGACAGAAAGTGAAAGAAATTCTTCAATAGTAACCTAGAAATAAACTTTTTATATTAATGTAGGAGAAGGATAGAATTTCTATCAGCAGTTTAATGTTCTTCGTTCCTGTTGCAGAGATGGACTGAATATAGTTTGTTTTTTTTTATCTTGCCCAGACATACATTTTAAAGGGATCTGTGGCTGTTTAGCCACTACCTAACTGAATAGGATGAGAGAATTACGGGAATCAATTCTGAAGTTGAATATAACTTCCTGGGGTCGGATGCAATTTAGAACGGGATGATTCTGAATAAAATCCTGCCCTATGTCTCCTAGGGAGTATATATATCTATGTATATTTTATGCATATTATTTGTGAAATATGATTGCTACCTGGCTATTCCCAAATGCAGCCAAACTGAAAGCTTGTGAGGGATGTTTTTCACTGTGCATTAAGTAGCTTGGTCTGCTAGTCCCCGTATCAGCCACATGATATACTATGGCTATATATACACCTTTTCACAGTATAGAGGTTGATTTACCTGTTATACTTTCAATAACAGTTTTGGAAGAGAAGAAAAACTAGGAAACAAATGAACTTCCTTGTGGAAACCTTTCTGCAGAAGAATACATATGTATGGGAAAGAAAGTATACTAATAAAACAACTAATGAATCATATAAACTTTGGTACCTGTTTGCTACTTCAGACTGACTCTCTAAGCTAGCCTTTCTTAAACAGGGTTTTGTAGAACCCCAAGGTCCCTACTGAAATTGCTGTGGTTTCTTTGAGCAATTGTGAACTGATCTCCCGTCTACACTAGCCACTGATTCAAGGTGACAATTTTCCACTGACCATAATACTAAGAGGTCACTTCCATGGTGACCACTAATATTATGGGACAATTATTACTGTTACAATTATTTCTTTTCATTTTAAGATCTAAAATAATTTTATCCTATACAGCAGGTGGTTTGTAAAAATCTGCCGTGGGTGTCAGGTACACCTCATTCTCTATTCTCTTATCTAAAACTTTCTTTAATTTACTGATCATGCAAATGTACCAGGAGCTGTAGGTATAATCATTTTTAGCAGAGGTTTTCCACAGACCTGAAAATTGTTTCAAGGGTTAAAAAAATGAGAAAGGCCGGTCTAGATTATTTCCACTGGTCCAGAGAGTACCCTTTCATCTGACATTATTTTTTCTTATTAAATACTATCCAGTCTGTACCTGTTGCTTGAATGAGTAATTTGGAATGGTGCACTGTGATAAACCTTCTGGGTTTCAGCTTTTCAATGAAAAAAGATTAAGAGAATCTATAAGGTAAAGCACAGTTAGGAGGCTGTATAAAGCACAGTATCATTTTCTACCTGAACTATTCTATTCATGACTAACTAAAAGTATCTTGCAAGTAATAAGTACATCACTGCATTAAAAAAAAATTAAAGTAAAATAATTATATATATATTTATATATATACATATATATATATATATATATATATATATATATATATATATATCCACATATAATTGACATAATTGTTCCCACATCTCATTTATTCCTCTATCATATGATCTTTCTCGGAGGATCATACATCACTTTCAGAGTGTTTCACGCATCAGCGTCCACTTCATCAGGATAGGTGATGAAAAATGAGACATTATTGTGTTATCTGATGACAGTAAGCTGAAAGGTTCCCATTAGTCAAAGTTGAAAATGAAGCCTTGAGATTCATACAAGCAACACAGAGTAGGTTATCAGTGCCTAAAGTAGTGATAAACCCTTAGAAATAAAATAAGGTATGTACGTCCATATATATCAATTACCTCTAATAATGGGACACCCATGATTAGAGTGTAGCACCCTTCTAGATAGATGCTAGGATTAGGTAAATTTTGTTCTGGCTCACTGTATCCAGTGAAGCTGTTGCTTTGTGTAGCTCTGTAGGTTATTCTGGCCTGTTCAGTGTTTCGCCTAATGCAGGTTTGATTGTTCTCTCTGCTTCCTAGAAAACTGTGGATCTCTCTGGAACATTATGTAGGTGTGGAGCAAAGCAAATAGGTAGCATGAATATTTATACAGCCCTGTCCAATTCCTGGGAGGGTGGCCCAGATGGCTGCTGGGAGTCTGTAAAAATACTCTGAGACACAGCGCTTGTAGGAAAATACTTAGGCTATCCTGCCATGTGCTTGCGAGGTGTTGAGTCCTCAAGTGAGTGACCTAAGGGCCTGATTTGCTGAAGTTGCAAGAAAGCTTACTGAGGGGCTGTTGTTTGAAGATCTAGTCTGGTATCACAGGAAAAAGTTGTCGCATAGATGTTGGAACCAGGGAACCACCTTTCCAGGAACATTTTGTGAGTACAGACTGCTGTGAGAGATCTTAGAGGGATCTAAGAGAGTTGTATGTGTGTGTGTGTGTTTGTGTGTGTGTGTAAAGGGGACATCCACTGGTGTCCCAAAGAGCTCAGTTAATCTAATTCTCTGTGAAGGGACTCTGCTCTAATTGCTTAAAGAAGGAGGCTTTTGTGCCTTTAGCTACAACTACTTCAAAGCCAAGTCCATGGTCTGCTTTTGCAAGGATATTCAAAAGAAGGAGGTTTACTGGCCTCATCTTGTACATAGTTCTTTTTGGAGTATCCCATTCGATTCCCCAAAACTATCCAAGTTACCTCAGAAATAAAAACATCCAGAAGAACACCCCTGGACTTGTCGTTGCGCAAAAGAGTGACTGTGATTGTAGGCCTGGCTGTGGGGCAGTTACTGGGAAAAAGAACCCAGGCATATTTCCAGCGGATCCTATGTGGGTAGTGCTACATTAGGTCATTTATTTTTACATAACAAGCATCAAAAACATTTTTTTTTGCCAGAGTTCAGCTTTAGAGCGGTAGTAAACCTCTGAGCTTTTTTCTTTTTTTTTCAACCTGAAAGGTAAAGCCATAATGTGCTAGTACGCATCACATATTGCACAGTATGTGAAACTTACCTTAGAACGAAGCCTCCAAGCGGCACGCTATCACCATTGACAGGGCTTTCATCTTCACCTGGTCTTCCTTCCTGGTTCGTGGACTCCGGCTGTGTGATGTCATCGGCTGCATCTACAGTAAATATGTATATGTATGTAAAGCGCTGCGCAAACTGTCGGCTCTATATAAATCCTGTATAATAATAATAATATCTCCTAAATGGTACACAAGATATTTACAATACCTATAGGTAAGCCTTATTATAGGCTTACTATAGATAAAATTATGCATTGGAGTTTACTCCAACTTTAGAGATTTTAATTCTGATGTTGCTGCAGTGCACCAGCTCCACTTTAATGCCTTTTGTTTGTAGTCCAGTGACCTTGGAACATCAAGATTTCCTATTCTAGTGTCATTTGAACTTTATGATGCATGTAAACTAATGTATAACTCCAGACAAACAGCCAAATACACAGCTGAAATACAGGTATATTTATTGTTTACCTGGCCAAAGTCTGTGCAGCCAATCAATTGATTACACATATTTTTCACACTGACAGATGATACATGTAGTTTATGCTTAAAAAAACCCTGCCCCCAAACCATTTATTTCAACAAAATTCTTCCCTTCGATTTGCATTTAACATTTTGTGCATTTTTTTTGTAAAAACTCCCTTTTGTTAACATCCAAAAACCCTGAGTGCTGCCATCTTGGATGAGATGTCAACAGTACTCTATATCAAACACAAGGCCTGCAGGCCAAATCCGGCCCTCCAGACCATTTCATGTGGCCCTTGCACCCAGGACTTTTGAACTCAACTCTGGACTCTGTACGTAGCATACTCCTGAACACTGCATTCTGTACCTTGCGCAATCCTGAACCATGCACACTCCTGAACCCTGCACTCTGTATGTAGCGTACTACTGAACCCTGCACTATGTACATAGCGCACCTCTGAATTCTGCACTTTGTGGATAGGGCACTCCTAAAACTGCTGGTATTTATTTCCCCTTTAAGATCCTACCACTGTTGGTGCAATTTAGCCACACCCATCATTCGGTGCAGTTCGTGGGGCGTGGTTGAGTTCTTGCATCCTGCACCCTGGATACATTCATATAGTTGTAGATACAACCGGCCCTTTGAGGGCAACCATAATGTCGATGCCACCTGTGATGAAATTGAGTTTGACACCCCTGCTCTATAGTATTCCCCCTTTCCCGCTCTGCCATCAAGTACATAAAAGGTTATGTAGGGAGGTGAAGGATAGAGATACTGGGTCAACAAAGAGCGTAATTACGCACTTTCAAAAGAGGAAAGGGCTATGATGCGCAAGGAGGGATAGGGCTGAGCTAGGTATTTTGACTCTCTTTGAAAAGTCAGATTGTCTAGCAAGTGCAAAGGCATCAGCAAATAGCAGAGTTATTGTACTGACTAGTAAAGGTTTGTATACCACAGAAAGGTCTGGCCATAATTATAAAATCCTTCATATAGACAAATACTTTAAAAAGTATCATTATCATTCACATAATTGGGGAATTATTATAATTTTGAGGTCATCTATTTATTTTTCAAAAGGGAATAATTATATTTAAAACATGACATAATTTTAAATAAAAATACTATGGAATTACACTGGGTTACTATCAGTACCAAATATTGAAAATTATGATTATAGTTATGAATTAATATTATTGCTATAACTGTTAATATTATTTCTAATAATATCATCACATTAAACATATTTTAAATATGCACATATTTTACTTCTAAAAACATCTTTCCCCCTAATGATATAAAATACTATATTTATTTATATTTCATTTGATACCATTATTTGTAAAAAAAAAAAAAAAAAAAAACACCAAAAAAAAAAAAAAAAAACAGTTATTCAGTCAGCGAACATATATGCTTTTGCTGTTCTCAGCAACTCACTTTATTTTATTTGACTGACATTCAGACTGTGTTAACGGATGTTAAGGATTCTGGTAGATAACACAAAAGGTCCAAAATCTATGCTGACAGAAACATTTTTTTCACTCCTTGATACATCAATAGAAAGTACTAAGAGTATCCTGTAAGGAAAAAGCTATAAGCCCTTTCATGTTAAGGAAATAATACAAATCTATGTGCATTTAAAATAAAATAAAAATCAGCAAAATTCAACTAATGTCTATTCCGTTAGAAAAATGAACAAATATCTTTATAAAAAGGGACCCATTCCACATATTCCACATAGGCATTGCCTTGGGGGATATGTACTAAACAAAACCTATATATTTTTAAAATACTGCTCAGTGGGAAGCAGGTCGTAGGCAGGCTGCATTCATGTAATGCTGAGCCTCTGTGATTGAAAAAAATGAAAACTAAAAGGGGTGGGCCAGGGATAGTAGGGCTGGGGAGGAAAGGATTACATAGTTACATAGTAGGTGAGGTTGAAAAAAGACACAAGTCCATCAAGTCCAAAATATGTGTGTGATTTTATGCCAGTATTACATTGTATATCCCTGTATGTTGTGGTCGTGCAGGTGCTTATCGAATAGTCTTTTGAAATTATCGATGCTCCCCGCTGAAACCACTGGCTGTGGAAGAGAATTCCACATCCTAATGGCTCTTGCAGTAAAAAACCCTCTATGCAATTTAAGGTTAAACTGCTTTTCTTCAAATTTTAGTGAATGGCCTTGTGTCTTATTAAATTCCCTTTCGCTGAAAAGTTTTATCCCTATTGTGGGGTCACCAGTACGGTATTTGTACATTGAAATCATATCCCCTCTCAAGCGCCTCCTCTCCAGAGAGAACACGTTCAGTGTTCGTAATCTTTCCTCATAACTAAGGTCCTCCAGTCTCTTTATTAGTTTTGTTGCCCTTCTCTGGACTCTGTCCAATTACAGCACATCCTTCCTGAGGACTGGTGCCCAGAACTGGACAGCATACTCCAGGTGCAGCCGGACCAGAGTCTTGTAGAGTGGGAGAATTATCATTTTATCTCTGGAGTTAGTCCCCTTTTTAATGCATGCCAATATTCTGTTTGCTTTGCATGCCATTGCTGAGCCTGTCATCTACTAGGACCCCCAGGTCCTTTTCCATCCTAGATTCCCCCAGAGGTTCTCCTCCTAGTGAGTAGATTGCATTCATATTTTTGCCACTCAAATGCATTAGTTTACATTTTTCTACATCAAACCTCATTTGCCATGTAGTCCCCCACCCCTGCCAATGCCAACGGACCTTACTTTGTACAGTAAACATGCTTTTGCAAAATCCAGATACACCACATCTACGGGCCTTCCTTTATCTAGATGGCAGCTCCTCATTGAAGGTTAATAGATTGGTTCAGCAAGAATGATTCTTCATGAATCCATTCTGATTACTGCTAATGATACATTGCTAATAAAAGTCCTGGGTGGCTTAACTCCAATGTAAAAATGCATATAAAACCAAAGGAGAAGGCCTTCAAAAACTACAAGGCTGAGGGATCATCATCAGCATTCCAACTTTACAAAGAATGCAACAAGAAATGTAAGGGTGCAACATGAAAGGCACATAGTGGAGGAGAGTAAAAAAGAATCCAAAGATATTCTTTAGGTACATAAATAGTAAGAAAGGGAGGTCAGATCATAAAAAATGATGAGGGGAATCTGTTTACTGTTTAGTCCCTTATCATCCCCTCCAAGAGCTTGCATACAATTGATGTTAGGCTAACTGGTCTGTGATTCCCAGGGATATATCTTGGACCTTTTTTAAACATTGGTGCTACATTGGCTTTTCTACAATCATCTAGTACCATTCCAGTCAGTAGACTGTTCGTAAAAATTAGGAACAATGGTCTGGCAATTACTTGACTGAGTTCCTTAAGGACCCTCGAGTGCAAGCCATCTGGTCCCGGTGACTTATTAATGTTAAGTTTTTCAAGTCTATTTCTAATTCTGTCCTCTGTTAGCCATGAGGGTGCTTCCTATGATGTGTCATGAGGATAAACATTGCAGTTTTGGTTACTGAAGCCCCCCGTTTCCCTCGTGAAGACTGAGGAGAAGAATAAATTCAATACCTTCGCCATCTCTCCATTCCTAGTAAACAGATTCCCCTCATCATTTTTTATGATCTGACCTCCCTTTCTTACTATTTATGTACCTAAAGAATATCTTTGGATTCTTTTTTACTCTCCTCCACTATGTGCCTTTCATGTTGCACCCTTACATTTCTTGTTGCATTCTTTGTAAAGTTGGAATGCTGATGATGATCCCTCAGCCTTGTAGTTTTTGAAGGCCTTCTCCTTTGCTTTTATATGCATTTTTACATTGGAGTTAAGCCACCCAGGACTTTTATTAGCTCCCTTATTTAATATGCTCTTAAAGCATACCCAATTTTCCTCCGTGTTCTTTGTTCCTAAGATTTTATCCCAATTATTATTTTCTATATTTTCTAGCAAGGACCGTACTTTAGTGAAGTTGGCTATTTTGAAATTCGGTGTCTTTGAATTCCCCTTATGTTTCCTATTTGTGTGATTTATACTAAAACGAATTGACCTGTGATCGCTGTTTCCTAAATTGCCCCATATTTCCACATCCGTGATCAGGTCTGTATTGTTGGCAATCAGTAGGTCTAGTAACGCTTTGTTTCTAGTTGGTGCATTTACCAACTGACCCATGAAATTGCCCTGCAAGACATTTAGGAACTGGCGAGCTTTAGATGAATGCGCAGTTTCTTTCAACCAGTCTATGTCTGGATATTTAAAATCCCCCATTATAATGACACCTCCCATTTTTTCTGCTAATCCAAATTGTGATAGGAGGTCCACCTCCACCTCCTCCCTCTGGTTAGGGGGCCTATAGCATACTCCCAGTACTACTTTCCCCTTAGTTTCCTCCCTTTGTAGCTCTACCCATAAGGATTCCACCTCCTCCCTTGCTCCCTTAGTGAAGTAATCTCTCACATTCACTTGTACATCATTTTTGATATACAGGCATACCCCTCCCCTTTTTTACCCTCTCTATCCCTGCAATATAGGGAATACCCTTGAATGGTTGCCAGCCAATCATGAGAGCTGTCAAACCAAGTGTAACGGAACGTCCCCACTCTGCTTGAGTGCTTTCGTCATATACCGCTTCCTACCAGTCTGAAAATAGATATCAGATATTCCAACCACTCACAAGCACAAAACAAGACAATACTTGTTTAGCTGCTGAACATGGGCTCTTTTATTAGAAGCAAAATATAAGTCTTTATATACAGTTAAAGAGGAGGTTCCCCCCTCCTGCTCATATTACTCTAACAATACAACTGTAACCAGAAACAGAATTAACATGAGCTAATTAACGAATCCCTTAAAGCAGCCAATGTGACTCCGTGCCCTCCTGGGCATTGTTATGATTAATCAGGATTTCACTACAGGTCAGACATGTTGTCACCAAGCTTCACACAGTAGATTATAAGTATAAACACAGAACTCCTTCATACAATTGCAGGGTTAATTAGAACAAACAACAATGGGTGAAAGACTCTTAGAAGCTGTGGCAAGCCAGACTAGACTCATTTACATTATAGAAGACAACAGACAGGTGGCTGGCGTTGATGACATTAGCATCTAACAGTATGTGTCCCAACAGTATGAATCAGTCATTATTTCTAATATGGCATATAAAGAGGCTGTCACTTTGTGACTGGTTGTAGCCTCTAATGGAAGAAGAAACAGAAGCCTGTACAGTTAAGCAAGGTCAGAGGATAAATCTGGAGTTCAACTTTAAAGCGGTAGTAAACTTGTACAGAAAAGAAAAAAACGTTCTCCCTGCAAGGTAAAGGCATAATGTGCTAGTATGCATGGCATACTAGCACATTATGAAAGACTTACCTTGAAACTAAGCCCTCCAGGAGTGAGCTGTCACCGCTGCAGAAGCTTTCATCTTAAACCAGTCTTCCTTCCAGGTTTGTACATTGCGGTCACCTAAATGGCTGAGCTGCGATGATGTCACTCCCGCGCGTCAGGGCCACAGCACAGAGCTCTGAAAGGAATGGCACAAGTATGCCGTTCATTCAGAGCGCATGTGTCGGTGACATCATCGGCTGCCAACCAGGCAAATATTTCGCCTATGGTTATTATTATAATCTTACCTGTAGGTAAAAAGCAAACTCTAGGGTTTACTACCACTTTAAGACTACTGAAAAAATGTTGACTTGCCCCTTAATGCTCCATGATAAATCTGACAATTAAGCAGTACAATTCACAGAGGATGTGGGGGCTAGGTCAGATCTCCTCTGACCTGATCCAGACCCAAAAATTAAAATAATCTAAGAGAATCAAAAAAGACGAAGCATCTCATGCAGGGATTGGGATCACAAATATGTCCTTTTTTGCAGACAACATTCTTATGACGATTACATCACTATTTACCACAATCCCGAACCTCCAAAATTACTTTTGTGGCCACCTCATGGCTCAAAATTAACCACTCTAACTCTCAGACTCTCAGTGGTTATCTTGATACCAAAGTCTCACAGCTATTCAGGCCACTTTTGAATTTAACTGGCAATTTAAGGCACTCCTTATCATACTCCTAAATGCCATGGAGGATTGGGAATGCCAGATCTCATAAAATGCTTTTGAGTAGAATTATAGGGGTTCAATAATGTTAAGATGTATATAAAGAGAGACTATCACTTTAGGAATTTAAAATATGCTTGGTTTGTTTCTTTCTTTCTTAGATGCCATGTGTTTTTCTTTCCTGAAGAATGCCTGCAATGACATGAACTGCTGATAAGAACCTAAAAGATGGCTCAAAATTGGACTGTCTTATCTTGTTGTGTCTCTCCACTGCAGTGTATGAATAAAAATTGTACCCTTCTCTTAATTTGGATCTACTATCTCATCTGAACGGTCTTGTTTTAAGACTCCCTAACCTGATTTAACACTTTCATGTGGCACAATTTGATCAACCACTAACTTTTCACTCTCAGAACCTTTGTCCCACAGGGATCATAATCAAATCACAATTGGCCAGTCCCAATTGAGCACCTAATGTGGCTCCCATTAAAGAGCATATTGACTATCGACTATTATGTGTCCATCACTTTCATTCTCCCTCAGTCTCAGGGGCTGTCTATGCAACAGACTGTCAGGGCTGGGCTCAGCCCTTCCTTCTCAAAGCAGGCCGCTCAGCTGTCGGCTAATTACCAGCTCCTTTCTCTACACAGTGACTCACCTGTTGACAATATCCTGCTTGTCAGTCCTGCCTACTTAAGCCATCCAGCCCAGATGGTCTTTGCCTTCGCCTTGGTAACATCTCTAGAGATGTTCTCCTGTGTTCCTGTTAAAGACTTACTTGGCTGACATTCCTTCTGGCTCCAGATCCTGCTTGCTGTTCTACTATGCTCATCTCTGGCTCCCTGACGTTTTGGCTTGTCTGACTATCCGTTCCGGTTCCTGAACTCTGGCTATGTCTTGAGAGCCACCACACAGATGTCTGTCATGTGCTTCAGAAACTAAGAGATAACAATCTCTATTGTAAATTGGAGAAGTGCGAATTCCATTGTGAACAGGTTACATTCCTGGGTTATGTCATTTCCACTGCTGGTTTTTCAATGGACCCAGAGAAACTTTCAGCAGTCCTACAGTGGCGCCGACCCGTAGGTTTACGTCCTCTGTAGTGTTTTCTTGGCTTTTTCAACTATTATCGAAAGTTTATTCGTAACTTCTCATCTCTGGTCAAGCCCCTGACTGATATGATCAAAAAGGACGGTAACACACAGAGTTGGTCTCCGGAGTCCATTAAGGTCTTTGAGAGTCTCAAGGCTGCCTTTGTTTCTGCTCCTGTGTTGGCACATTCTGATCCTTAGTTACCTTTTATCCTTGAGGTTGATGCTTCAGAGACTGGAGTTGGCGCCCTTCTGTCTCAACGTCCTACCTCTGAGAGCACTATTCATCCTTGTGGCTACTTTTCCAAGAAATTGTCATCAATCTCAATTATGAGATTGGTGACAGAGAGCTGTTAGCGATCATTTTAGCCCTGAAAGAATGGAGACATCTCCTCGAAGGTACCACTGTGCTGGTTCTCGTTCTTACTGACCATAAGAATCTCACATTCTTGTCTGAGATTAAACGACTCTCTCCCAGAAGGGCGCAATGGGCTTTTTTCTTGTCTAGTTTCAATTACATTGTCTCATTCTTACCTGGTACTAAGAATGTAACGGCTGACGCTTTGTCACAACAATTTTCCTCCACTTCCAAGATGGAGTCAGTTCCGGTTACTGTGATTCCTCCTGATCATATTCTGGCTATGGTTCGCACCAGTCTCACTTCTCCTTTGGGTGACAAAATTCTTGCCGCTCAGGTCCATGCTCCTCCTGAGAAACATTGTGACTGCTGCTTTGTCCCAGAGAGTCTCCGTACTGCTGTGCTCCAGACTTACCGTTTTCCCAAGGCTGCTGGCCACCCTGGGAAGAATCAACTCTTTTGGGCCATTTCCCAACAATTATCGTGGCCTAGTCTACATGCTGATGTAACCGCCTTCGTAGCTGCCTGTTCAGTGTGTGCTCAGAGTAATGCCCCGTACACACGGTCGGACTTTGTTCGGACATTCCGACAACAAAATCCTAGGATTTTTTCCGACGGATGTTGGCTCAAACTTGTCTTGCATACACACGGTCACACAAAGTTGTCGGAAAATCCGATCGTTCTGAACGCGGTGACGTAAATCACGTACGTCGGGACTATAAACGGGGCAGTGGCCAATAGCTTTCATCTCTTTATTTATTCTGAGCATGCCTGGCACTTTATCCGTCGGATTTGTGTACACACGATCGGAATTTCCGACAACGGATTTTGTTGTCGGAAAATTTTATCTCCTGCTCTCCAACTTTGTGTGTCGGAAAATCCGATGAAAAATGTCCGATGGAGCCCACACACGGTCGGAATTTCCGACAACACGCTCCGATCGGACATTTTCCATCGGAAAATCCGACCGTGTGTACGGAGCATTAGACTCCAGGACACCTTTCAGTGGGCCTCTTACAACCCATACCCAATGGAGAGAGGCCCTGAACCCACCTGTCGATGGATTTCATTGTGGAGTTAAGGGCAACACAGTTAACCTTATGGTGGTTGACCGGTTCTCGAAAATGTCCCATTGTATTCCACTTAAGAAGTTACCCACTTCTAAGGAACTGGCTTCAATTTTTGCTCGGGAGATCTTTCGCTTACATGGGCTACCCAAGGCAATTGTCTCAGACAGGGGTAGTCAGTTTGTGTCCCGGTTCTGGTGAGCCTTTTGTGCACAGTTGGGAATTCAGCTTGCTTTCTCCTCTGCGTATCACCCACAGTCTAGTGGGGCCGTAGAACAAGCCAATCAATTCCTATGTTGCTATATTTCTGACCATCTTAACAACTGGTCAGACTGGTCAGACCTCTTACCGTGGGCAGAGTTTGCTCACAATAGTGCCTTGAATTTTGCTTGTCCGCATTTATGAAGAACTATGGTTTCCAACCTTCCATGTTGCCTGGCTCGTTTGTTCCGCAGAGTATTCCTGCAATAGAGGAGCATCTCTGTTGTCTTCGTTCCACTTGGGCTCAAGTCCAGGAGGCTTTGCAACATGCTAATGATGGGTACAAACTCCATGCTGATCGCAGACACCTGCCTGCGCCTTCCTACCAGGTTGGGGACAGGGACTGGCTGTCATCTCGCAACCTCCAACTTCGTATTCCCTCTCTGAAGTTTGCACCTTGGTTCATTGGGCCTTTCCATATTCTTTGCAGGATTAACCCAGTGGCTTACGCATTAGACATTAGATTAGATTTCATGTTTCCTTATTAAAACCTTTGGTCTGCAACTGCTTTACCACCTCAGTGCCTCGTCCTCACCCTGTACAACCATGAGGAGTATGAAGTACAGTCCATTGTTAACTCCCGTAGGTTCCATGGGCGTATACAGTACCTGGTGCATTGGATAGGGTACGGTCCAGAGGAACGCTCTTGGGTCTCTTACCTGTTGATGATATCCTGCTCGTCAGTCCTGCCTACTTAAGATGTCCAGCTCAAATGATCTCTGCCTTCGCATTGGTCAAATCTCTAGAGACACTCTCCTGTGTTCCTGTTAAAGACTTGCTTGGCTGACATTCCATCTGGCTCCAGATCCTGCTTGCTGTTCTACTACACTTATCTCTGGCTCCCTGACGTCTTGGCTTGTCTGACTATCCGTTCCGGTTCCTGAACTCTGGCTATGTTTTGACTACGTTTACTCTGATTCATGGTTTCTGACACAGACACAAACTCAAAGCCCATCATAATCCAACAGACCCTATCCTCTCCAAACCTAATTTCAGGCTTTGCATGATTCAACAAAGACCGCTTGAGAAAAGCTGTACAACAACCAGGTAATCCCACTGAAATCATTCCTGCAAAAAAAATGTAATATGCCCAACTCAGAATTATTTTACTACAACCAAGTTTATCACTTATCACTGAAATAGTTTGGCTCTCAGATTTGACTACAATGATGTAATTTGAATATCTTTGCAGGAATCTGAACAAGGTGACAGGCCATTTTTCCACAATTACTTCCATGTTATCCTTCATTTTCTAAAAAATACCGTATGTGGAAAAATGGGAACAGGACCTGGGGAGGAGCTGGAATTGGCAGAATGGCATAAATTAGTATCTAGGGCATCTAAGATATTTATAAATACCTAAATAATTGAAGCAAATTACAAGGCATTGCTAAGATGGTAAATGTTTCCATCCTAAGGATGCTGACAGGAAAGCACCATACAATGTTCTTTCATTTAAATAAATCTCAGCAAGTTGCTAAACAAGTTTGGTGGGGATAGAGGAGATTCACAATGATCCAGTAGGCTGACATTTTTCATTTTTATAGCAGCTAGAATTTCTATAGCTAGATCATGGAAGATATAATCTATCCATTTTGATTGGTAAAAGCAAACTTCTCCCTGACAATAATCAAATATAATTATCTGCAGTACCAAATGACCGAATCAAGGCCTTCAGGAGAGTCTGAGACCCATGGTTGCAACACCAATCAGGGACACAAGGAGGCGAGTCTGTGAGATAGAAATCCCCTCTTTGACCCTAATCTAATTTCTCCCTGTTCTATAACCACCCCTTTTTTTAATCCCATTCTCTTTTTTTAAACCTAGAGGGTTCAATACCTTCTAATTCCCTTTGTTACTCTTACATTACTCATAAGTGCTGTAGTACTACTGTATGTAACCTGTGTAGTCCATTAATGACTGACTGACTAGCTTAACTACATCATAACTGTGGAGACAAACTGGCTATGTTAATTTCTTGTGAGCAGATTTACTGTACATTTCCTTATTGTTACCAATCATAATGGGAATGTTGGAGAATGTAACCACACTGGATTACCATATTGACATTGCAATTTACTCAATAAAAATTATTGGAAGTCATAAATTAAAATACATTGATTAAAAAATTATAACTAAAAAATATTTTTAAAAAATCCTTATCTCAAAAGCCTTCATGTCCCAACAAATAAGTTGGATACTCTGGATGAAATTCAGACTTTTTTGAGAATCGCAGTTGTTCCTACATCAGACCACAAATTATTGATCTTTTCCTAAAGAAGAACTAAAGTCTTAAATAGGAGAAAAAATGAGAGCAAGAAGGCTCTTAAATAAATAAACCTACACTGACTTTTTGCAGTTATCTGTAAAATGTACACTGAGCTCTGCATGCACAGCTTAGTTTACATTCTGACACAATGCCTGTGTACTGGAAATGAAAAAGGTTGAAGACTGGCACCCGGAAGAAGCCAAAGAGAAGATGCCATCACCAGTTAGAAATATCACACCGGTGAAGCAGAGGTAAGTATAATGGACTTTAGTTCCACTTTAAAGCGGCAGTAAAGTCCACTTTGTGATTTCTACCTACAGGTAAGCCAGTTTAGATTTTCACACTGGATGCAGTCAGTGACATCACTGGCACATGCGCTCTGAAGGTCCACCATACCAATGTGCGGGAGTGATGTCATCGCGGCTCCGGCCACTCATACAGCCGGAGCCTGTGAACCTGGAAAGAAGACCAGGGAAAGAAGGTAGCCCTGTCAGCGGTGACAGTGCACCATTGGAGGGCTTCATGCTAAGGTAAGTATTTCATAATGTGCTAGTATGCGATGCATACTAGCACATTATGTGATTGTCATGCAGTGGAAAGTTGTTGTTTTTTCACTGCAGTTGTTTACAACCACTTTAATCTTCCATTAAAAGTTTACATAAAGAGACACATTTTGCTTTGTGTGTCACAAGGTTTTTTTTAACACTACAAAACCCTTAGCGTATAATCTTCAGATTAATACTACACAAATCCTTGAGCTAAAGTGTCACTTTTATTTCCAAAAAAACTCAGCTTTAACTTTTAAATAATTGTTTCAAATTTCCAGCACTATGTATGTCTCCACAGCAGGGTCTTAAAGAGAAAGTAAACCCTTATGGGTTTTACTTCCTCTTTATTCCCCTGCAGAGTAAAAGCATAATGGGCTAGTATACATCGCCTATGTCCCCGCTGGTGGCCGCATCCATCTTCACCCCTCTTCCTTACGGGGCTGTGGACTCCGGCTCTCTGACTGGCCGAAGTTGCGTGATGTCGCTGACGTGAATGCGCGCGGGAGCCGACGGTCACGGCACGGGCCTTATAGAAACGTCACGAGCATGCCCTTTCTTTAGTGTGCATGCGCCGATGACGTTGGCGCAAGCATATATGGTAAGTATTTCCTAAACCGTGCAGGTTTAGGAGATATTTCCAGTACCTAAAGGTAAGCCTTATTATAGGCTTACCTGTATGTAAAAGTGGTCTGTAAGGGTTTCTTGTGTCAGTGAATAGTGATGAGTCATGTGATGGGCAGTTCGGAGGCTGTTTAATGATGTACTCAAGTTCAGCTGATGCTGGACATTTTGGAAAACTGTGCTTTAACATGTTTACTTGGATTTCTCTGTGGGGAGTGTGTATAGAGTGGCAACTATGTTGCTCTATACCAGAGATATGCAATTAGCGGACCTCCAGTTGTTGCAGAACTACAAGTCCCATGACGCATAGCAAGACTTTGACAGCCATAAGCATGACACCCAGAGGCAGAGGCATGATGGGACTTGTAGTTTTGCAACAGCTGGAGGTCCGCCAATTGCATATCCCTGCTCTATACAGTGCATGTAAAGGCAGTGTTGTCACCCTACTAACTTAACCTCCCTGACAGTTTTCCCGAGTGTGGCTCAGGGTTAAATTTCAGTACCATTAGCGGTAACCCCGAGCCACACTCAGTATTGCATTGCAGGATCCTGGAGCGGTATACTTACCTTGTCCCCAGGATCCTGCGATGTCCGTCTGCGGGCTCTGTCCTCCCGAAGCCTCTCTGTGCCAGGCTCCGTTCCCTGCGAGCGTCGCGACCCACAGGGGCGGAGCCTGGCGGCAAATTCAAAAATTGTAAAAATCATAACGCATACAGTACTGTAATCTTACAGATTACAGTACTGTATGAAATCATTTCACATCCCTTTTGTCCCCAATGCTTTGTCCAGTGCCCTGCATGTAATTTTATATTATATATACTGCCTGGAAACTTGAGATTGTGCATAGCAACCAAAAAGTGTCCCTTTACGTCAAAAGTGGCTTTAGACCAGCTAGAAAACAGTAATAGTAAATTAGAAAACTTGCAGAATTGAGCGATAGTGAATCGTGGGGAAATTAATTTTATTATTATTATATTATTATTTCTTCTAATTATTTATATTTATTTATTATATTATAATTTATGATTTTGTGTTTCAAACTTCATCATACCCGGGATATCTACTAGACTCTTGGTGGACAGATTTAAGTGTGTTATTGCTAAGAATTACAGGCCTACAATATAAAACGCCAAATTTCTATGCAAAATAATTGTACCGCTTTGAGACGTAAAAATCTGAAATAATTATACTGCCAGGGAGGATAAAGTGGCTGTAAACCTTCACATATACCCAATGAAGCGAACAGCCTCAAACAATACACAGAGGTGAAACAAATTCTCCTACAAAGGTTTTACTTGTTAATCTGCAGTCTTCTCCTGTCCACACTCCTTCAAAAGGGCAGATCATGTTAAAAATGTTTCTTAATCTGTCAGAAGCACAGAGGAGGGGGCGGATGGACTTCAGTTACAGTGTGTAAGAGCTGATTGGAGAAAAGGAACACACCGCCCTCCACACAGCAGGAGAACTGGGTTGTGAACAGACAAGCTCCGCTCTGAGCTCCCTCCCCGACACAAATTTTATCTCACGTGTCTGGAAAACTTAGAAGTGACTCATGCTGCTAACAAAGGAACGAAGCACCAGAGAGAAACAACACTTTGGAGAGAGATAAGTAAATACTGCAGATATATGTGCTTTGCTCAGATTCCATGACTGAGATTTACAACCACTTTAAACACAAGAGCTGAGAATTTTTATTGCAGTTTTTACAGACATACAAGTCCAAAGAACATAAAGAGTAACTGAATGGTGTGGGAATAGGGAAAAGGAATAACACCTTAATAATTCTGTTGAAGGTCTCCTCCCCCCAGTCTTCTTTACATCGTTAGGTAATATTACAGCATGATAATTCCATAGTACCTTGAATACATTGCATTGCCCCTGTTTGTTTCATAGTTTGCTTCACTTAAAACTACTTTATACATCATTTCCAGCTAATGAGCTGCTTACATAAATGTGCAGCTGAGTCAAATATCTGATCTATCTGTTTTTTTTTCTGCAATATTTGCTTATACAAGCGGCAGATAAAGATTTTATTACTGATACACACAGTAAGAGAGCAGAAAAAACTATGCATCTTGTATGAAATAAAATTAAATAACCTAACCTAGTTTCACATGTCCCC
Organism: Aquarana catesbeiana; assembly: GCF_042186555.1. Classification (NCBI taxonomy): domain Eukaryota; kingdom Metazoa; phylum Chordata; class Amphibia; order Anura; family Ranidae; genus Aquarana; species Aquarana catesbeiana. Next base: position 324,825,148 of record NC_133324.1, on the reverse strand, counting down.
ACAGGGAGGATTATATTTCTAATCAAATTCTTTACATCTTAATAATCTATTCATTGCTCACACTAACTTCTCTCATGTTTCCAAAGCCAGTTTATTTAATCATATATACAATCTTTATATTGACCACAGTTTCCAGTTTCATTGAATTTACTTTCCATGAGTTATCTCCTGCGTTGTCACCAGCGTCTGCTCCAAAGAGGTGTTCCCAAAAGAATGGTTAATATAGCTTGAGTTTATTCCAACTGTCCTGTAGTGAAAAGGTCTTTCAAAAAATCTATGCTTTTGAAAGGGAATATAACATATTTTATTTGTAGTCACGCTTTACTGGAGTCATAGTATTGAAAGATGATTTTCTGTTCAAGAAGGCTAAAATAGTTTACAAGACAAAAGGTGCCCTTTAGGACCAATTACCAATGTTAAAGCATATCAAAACCAAAGAACAGATATTTAATATATTGCAGCTTACTTGGCCTTAGATGTGGTGGCTGCATTCATTTTTTCAGGCTTTTTTTCTTTATTTTAACCTTGTGATCAGGAAAACAGTTGAGTACTGTTTCTTATTATTCATTTTGTTTGAACAGTTGCATTTTCAGGACAAGTTTTCTGGGTACAAGGCCCTTGTTTCTAAGGCCTTTAGAAGCAAGAAGTATAGTATACCCGGAAAACTTGTCCTGAAAATCTAATGCCCAGTACACACGGTCGGATTTACCGACAGAAAATGTGTGATAGGACCTTATTGTCGGAAATTCCGACCATGTGTAGGCTCCATCACACATTTTCCATCGGATTTTCTGACACACAAAGTTTGAGAGTAGGCTATAAAATTTTTCGACAACAAAATCTGTTGTCGGAATTTCCGATCGTGTGTACACAAATCCGATGCACAAAGTGCCACGCATGCTCAGAATAAATAAAGAGATGAAAGCTATTGGCTACTGCCCCGTTTATAGTCCCGACGTACGTGTTTTACGTCACCGTGTTCAGAATGATCGGATGTTCCGACAACTTTGTATGACCGTGTGTATGCAAGACAAGTTTGAGCCAACATCCGTCGGAAAAAATCCTAGGATTTTGTTGTCGGAATGTCCGATCAATGTCCGACCGTGTGTCCGGGGCATAACTGTGTTGTTACAAATGCACTAATACTGCTAAAGTCACCTTAACGTTGTGATGCTGCTAAAAACATACTTCTGGTCCTAGGCTGACAACACTTACTCACTGTACGATGTCTATGGAGGAGCAGCATTGTCACTCTAGGACAGAAAGTGTGTTAGGACTACAGAACACATTACCTTTCCTTAACTCTATAGCAAAGGTGTTGTTCTGTAGTCCACAGAAAGAACACAGGTAAGACTGATAACAATGTCTGAGATTTCATTGCAGCAATGTAACCTCACTAAAGGAAATTAGAAACGCACTGGATTTTTGGTAGATCAATATATTTACAGTATTTTAGTACTTCTTGGACAAATATAACAAAATGCTTTTAATTATATATTTACCATACAAAAGGGAGAATAAGAGAAGTCTATTGTTAAGAATTACATACACTTGTATGTTGTATAGTGCCTTGAAAAAGTATTCATACCCCCTTGGAATTTTTAACATTTTGTCATGTTACAACCAAAAATATATTTTTGGGGGGATTTTATGTGATAGACCAACACAAAGTGGCACATAATTGTGAAGTGGAAGGAAAATGATAAATGGTTTACAAAATTTCTTACAAATAAATATGTGAAAAGTGTGGCGTGCATTTGTAATTTCAATTTCAGCTGCAAGTCTTTTGGGTATGTCTCTACCAGCTTTGCACATCTAGAGAGTGACATTTTTGCCCATTCTTCTTTGCAAAGTAGCTCAAGCTCTGTCAGATTGGACGGAGAGTGTCTGTGAACAGCAATTTTCAAGTCTTGCCACAGATTCTCAATTGGATTTTCTTCTGGACTTTGACTGGGCCATTCTAACACATGAATATGCTTCAATCTAAACCATTCCATTGTAGCTCTGGCTGTATGTTTAGGGTCGTTGTCCTACTAGAAGGTGAACCTCCGCCCCAGTCTCAAGTCTTTTGCAGACTCTAACAGGTTTTCCTCTAAGATTGCCCTGTATTTGCCTCCTTCCATCTTCCCATCAGCTCTGGCCAGCTTCCCTGTCCCTGCTGAAGAAAAGCATCCCCACAACATGATCCTGCCACCGCGTTTCACGGCAGGGATGGTATGTTCAGGGTAATGTGCAGTGTTAATTTTCCACCACACATAGCGTTTTGCTTTTAGACCAAAAAGTTAAATTTTGGTCTCATCTGACCAGATCACCTTCCTCCACATTTGCTGTGTCCCCCACATGGCTTCTCGCAAACTGCAAACCGGACTTCTTATGGCTTTCTTTCAACAATGGCTTTCTTCTTGCCACTCTTCCATAAAGGTCAGATTTGTGGAGTGCACGACTAATAGCTGTCCTGTGGACAGATTCTCCCACCTGAGCTGTGGATCTATGCAGCTCCTCCAAAGTTACCGTGGGCCTCTTGGCTGCTTCTCTGATTAATGTTCTCCTTGCCCGACCTGTCAGTTTAGGTGGACGGCCATGTCTTGGTAGGTTTGCAGTTGTGCCATACTCTTTCCATTTTCAGATGATGGATTGAACAGTGCTCCGTGAGATTTTCAAAGCTTGGGATATTTTTTATAACCTAACCCTGCTTTAAACTTATCCACACCTTTATCCCTGACCTGACTGATGTGTTCTTTGGCCTTCATGATGCTGTTTATTCACCAAGGTTCTCTGGCAAACCATTGAGGGCTTCACAGAACAGTTGTATTTATATGGAGATTAAATTACACACAGGTGGACTCTATTTACTAGGGGACTTCTGAAGGCAATTGGTTCCACTAGATTTTAGTTAGAGGTATCAGAGTAAAGGGGGCTAAATACAAATGCACGCCCCGCTTTTCACATATTTATTTGTAAAAAAAAGTTTTATCATTTTCCTTCCACTTCACAATTATGTGCAACTTGGTGTTGGTCTATCATATAAAATTCCATTAGAATACATTTACGTGAAAATGTCCAAATTGGGCCCAAAGTGTCAATATTTTGTGTGGCCACCATTATTTTCCAGCACTGCCTTAACCCTCTTGGGCATGGAGTTCACCAGAGCTTCCCAAGTTGCCACTGGAGTCCTCTTCCACTTCTCCATGACGACATCACAGAGCTGGTGGATGTTAGAGACCTTGCGCTCCTCCTCCTTCCATGTAAGGATGCCCCACAGATACTCAATAGGGTTTAGGGCTGGAGACATGCTTGGCTAGTCCATCACCTTTACCCTCAGTTTCTTTAGCAAGGTAGTTGTCATCTTGGAGGTGTGTTTGGGGTCGGTATCATGTTGGAATACTGCCCTGCATCCCAGTCTCTGAAGGGAGGGAATCATGCTCGGCATCAGTATGTCACAGTACATGTTGGCATTCGTGGTTCCCTCAATTAACTGTAGCTCTCCAGTGCCGGCAGCACTAATGCAGCCCCAGACCATGACACTCCCACCACCATGCTTGACTGTAGGCAAGAGACACTTGTCTTTGTACTCCTCACATGGTTGCCACCACACACGCTTGACACCATCTGAATCAAATAATTTTATCTTGGTCTCATCAGACCACAGGACATATTTCCAGTAATCCATGTCCTTAGTATGCTTGTCTTCAGCAAACTGTTTGCGGGTTTTCTTGTGCATCATCTTTAGAAGAGTCTTCCTTCTGGGACGATAGACCAATTTGATGCACTGTGTGGTGTATGGTATGAGCACTGACAGGCTGACCCCCCACCCCTTCAACCTCTGCAGCAATGCTGGCAGCACTCATATGTCTATTTCCCAAAGACAACCTCTGGATATGACACTGAGCACGTGCACTCAACTGCTTTGGTCGACCATGACGAGGGCTGTTCTGAGTAGAACCTGTCCAGCTAAACCGCTGCATGGTCATGGTTGCAGCTCAGTTTCAGGGTCTTGGCAATCTTCTGATAGCCTAGGCCATTTTTATGTAGAGCAACAATTCTTTTCTTCAGATCCTCAGATCCATGAGGTGCCATGTTGATCTTCCAGTGACCATCATGAAAGAGTGAGATCGATAACACCAAATTTAACACACCTGCTCCCCATTCACACCTGAGACCTTATAACACTAACGAGTCACATGACACAGAGGCAGGAAAATGGCTAATTGGGCCCAATTTGGACATTTTCACTTAGGAATGTACTTACTTTTGTTGTCAGCGATTTAGACATAATAATGGCTGTATAGTGAGTTATTTTGAGGGGACAGTAAATTTACACTGTTATACAAGCTGTACACTCACTACTTTACATTGTAGCAAAGTGTAATTTCTTCAGTGTTGTCACATGAAAAGATATAATAAAATATTTACAAAAAAATGTGAGGGGTGTACTCACTTTTGTAAGATACTGTAAATGTGATGATGATGCAGTAGGAATGTTCTCTATGAAATTACAAAAGCATTGGAATTGATGAACAAGGATTAATATGTATCTATTTTGTTTATACATGGAACTGCTATCAGTGTCTTTGCATAGAACTACTCTCAGGAATCCATAGCAGACTCAATAAGATTATGTGGCTGCCTATCTTCAACAGCTATTTTATAACCCCAAAAGTACAGGTGATACATTTTGCACATGTACCTGGTAAGAGAAGCACTGGGAGCCAGTTTAGCAATGAAAGGGTGAAATTTGCTTTCACAAACCTTGGGGAAGCCTGAGCACCTGACTGTATGACATACTGTGTGGCAACAACTTTTGGAACATAAGATCTTCTGTGTTTGAGAATCTGACCACCATGTTAATTTCCTTGCTAAAATAAATGACTTTAAAGTGACCCTGTCACTAGGATAAGAAAATGTAACCAACAGCCCTTTGTAAAAAAAAAAAAAAGTATGTGAATACTTACCATTTTGGTGGGTGGAGTCCATTCTTTTACAGCAATTTGAACACCACTGCTATCTGACACTTCCAGGTGTGTCAGATATCTCTTCTCTGGTTTCCACCAGCTGATACCTCACTGCAGGACAGTGATGAATGGACTGGTCTCCTGCCAGAAAGGTAAGTATCCAATACGTTCTTTTACAGGGGGCTGCTGGTTGCATTTTGTGATCATAGTTACAGGATACACTCCAAGGTCACAATAGTACTGGCCCTAAAGGAGACTGAATTAGAAGTGTGTCTGTTGTAGGTTCTATGAAAACTGTGATGCTGTAACATTTCCCCATTAAGGCTGCTTCTGAAAAACAAGTTTGCAGTGTACAGCAGATAAATACAGTTTCTGTGCCTGATTCCAGAAAATCCCTTCTGGGATTAGATCACACAGTTTATCTACTTCCTCTTGGGGTATTCCTGTCTGTTTTGCTTGTACTTTAAAGATTGTGAAAAACTAGAGACGTTTTCCAAGCTGCTAGGGTGATTTGTAAAACACTTGACTTAACAAGAGAAAATGCCATTTAAAGCAGAACTCCAGTGAACAAAATAACTTAAGCTTTTTGATGCTTTCATCCAAATGTTATTAAAGGAAACCTGTACTGGTAGAAACTTTTAGGAATAAGCATGCTGCAAGTGAAGTTACAACCCCTGGATTGATCTTGCCTAAGCCTGGCATTCCCTAATATATTTGTTATACTGACAGGGCATCGTCATCCTCTGAGATGACTTAAGATGTGCTAGCTTTGATATGATTGTAACCAACCACGAATGTTATCCTGATAAACTGTCCTGATGTGTGGGAAGGAGTGACATTCCCCTGAGATGTATCACCTCTTGGCGTTAATCCTTAATGGTGGGAATCTGAGCAGAGTGTATCAAACGTTGTAATAGATAGCTGTGTAATGTTAGTTTGGTACTTGTTTCATGTACTTGTTAGCCGGGGAATGCCCCAAAGGCTATGTTTTGTACTGCACTTAAATTCTTTAATAAAAAGAAATTTACAAAAAAAAAAAAAGGTAGAACTCTTGATCTAATAACGAGATGGTACAGGCTGCCTGTGGTTTTACACTGCATGTTTTCCCAGGTATCTAGTACCTGCTGGTGTTGTTCGGTAGCTGAGGGGACCCTACTCCACATTTTTGGGAACATCCCAAACTGAGAGATTTCTGAACCATGGTCACACAAACAGTTAAGACAATCACTGGTGTGTCTCTTGAGGGATATCTGGCAGCATTTCTTTACATGATACACCTCTATCTAACAAAAAGTATAAGGACTCACCCCTGAAACATCTCCTCACTACAGCAAAGACATGCATTCCAGCACTGTGGAAAAGTCCAGTCTAAATCACACTGGCTCACCAGAATCAGTGTCATTCGGCAAATGGAGAATCTCACCATGACAATGAAAAACAAAGGTGAGAAGTAAGGGAAGATTTGGACGCCTTATTTCTTTAAAGATCAGTCCCCACTAGTTTCTCAACATTAAAGTGGTTGTAGACCCTGATATATACCCAGTGAAATGAACAGCCTCAGATGATACACAGAGATTAAACAAATCCTCCTACATAGGTTTTACTTGTTTATTTGCAGTTCTTCTGTTCTCTACACCCGTTCATAGGTGCATATTGTGTTAAAAATCTTTCTTCATCTGTCAGCAGCACAGAGGAGAGGGCAGAGGGGCTGCAGTTACACTGTGTGAGAGCTGACTGGAGGAAAGGAACACACTGCCCTCCACACAGCAGAAGAACTGTGTTGTGAATAGACAAGCTCCGTTCTGAGCTGCCTCTCTTCCTCCTTCCCGACAAAAATGTATCTTGTGTGTTGGGAAAACTTGTCAGGAGTGACTCATGCTGATAACAGAAGAACGAAGCACCAGGGAGAAATGACACTTAGAGCTTTGGAGTGAGATAAGTAAACACTACAGATATATGTGATTGGCTCAAATTTTATGACTGAGGTTTACAACCACTTTAAACTCCTTACCTTTTATGCCTTTAGATCTACCATGGCGGATGGTGGTGGCTGGGAGGGATGAGAGACTCCCCTCTCCCTCCTTTCATTGCTTTTTTTACTTTTATTCTTTCCCTATTCCCTGCTGTCTATTTTTTGGCCTATATGTTCCTCAACTTTCACCCAAAAATATAACAATCTGAGAAGCAGCAATTGCTCGTATTGAGCAAAGTTTCGTTACCACGACATGTGATTTACAGCGGGTAAAATAAGTACTGAACACATCACCATTTTTCTAGGAAAATATATTTCTAAAAGTGCTGTTGACATGACATTTTCAACACATGTCGATAACAACCCATGCAATCCAAACATACAAAGAAACCAAAACAAATAAGTTCAGAAATTAAGTTATGTGTAATAAAATAGAATGACACAGAGAAAAAGTATTTAACACATGTAAAAATGGCATGGAAAGCCAAGACACCAGCAGAAATCTATCGGTAATTACAAAGCAATCCTGCCCCTCGTCAGTGCAAATAATATCAGCTGGTTCAGTCTCAACTGATGGCCTATAAAAAGGTTTCTCATTACCAAAGTGTCACACAAGAAACATCTCATGATGGGTAAAAGCAAAGAGCTCTCTCAAGACATTTGCAACCTTATTGTTGCAAAACATGCTGATGGCATTGGTTACAGAAGGATTTCTAAACTTCTGAATGTTCCAGTGAGCACTGCTGGGGTCATAATCCGGAAGTGGAAAGAACATCATTTCACCATAAACCAGCCACGACCAGGTGCTCCTTGCAAGATTTCTGACAGAGGAGAATTATCAGAAGAGTTGTTCAAGAGCCAAGGACCACTTGTGGAGAGTGTATTACTTTCCTTTGAAACAATTGTACCTGCTAATTCCAGGTCTCTCTGAACCTGGAATTAGCAGGTACAATTGTTTCAAAGAAAAAAAATAAGTAATACACTTAACTGCCATGGCCTGTATGCACGCTCGTCATGCAACAATCCGTAGCTGTAGAAAAAACATTTAGACAAGCCTGTGAAATACTGGGAGAATATAGTCTGGTCAGATGAGACCAAAATTGAACTCTTTGGATGCCATTATACACACCATGTTTGCAGGTCAAATGGCACTGCGCATCACCTTAAAAACTCCATACCAACAGTGAAGTTTGGAGGTGGGAACATCCTGGTGTGGGGCTGTTTTTCAGCATACGGTACTGGCAAACTTCATACCGCTGAAGGAAGGATGAATGGCAAAATGTATCAAGATATTATTGATAAAAATTTGCTGCCATCTACCAGAATGAAAAAGATAAAAAAGAGGGTGGACATTTCAGCAAGACAATAATCCACAAACACAAAGCCAAGTAAACTCTCAAATAAAGCTGCTAGAATGGCCCAGCCAATCACTGGACTTAAATCCGATAGAAAATCTATGGAAAGAACTAAAGATCAGAGTTCATAGAAGAGGCCCACGGAACCTTCAAGATTTAAAGACTGTTTGTATGGAAGAATCGGCCAAAATCACACCTGAGCAATGCATGCAACTAGTTTCTTCATACAGGAGGCATCTTGAGGCTGTCATTACCAACAAAAGATTTTGTACGAAGTAATAATTAAATTTCAGGTAGCATGTTCAATACTTTTTCCCTGTGTCATTCCATTTTATTACACAAAACTGAATGTATTTGTTTTGGTTTCTTTGTATGTATGGATTGCATGGGTTGTTACCGACATATGGTGAGAATTTCATGTCAATAGTACCTTTCTAAATATATTTACCTAGAAAAATGGTGATGTGTTCAATACTTATTTTACCCGCTGTATATGCCTGATATACTTTGGCTCAACTGTGGAATTCTGGTTTCAGTGCTGTGTATCTTTGTTCTCTGTCTGATACTGTGTTAGAACAACTGGACCACATTGTTTATTTTTTGTTTGGAACTGCAATGGAAATTCTTATAAATAAAGAATTTATATATATATATATATATATATATATATATATATATATATATATATAGCATTATCATACAAATAGTTAAAGTCATAGGCGTGCGCACAGGGTGTGCCAGGTGTGCCTGGGCACACCCTAATCGCCTTGTGTGGTGCATATTCCCCCCTGTTTAGGCCACTGATATTTCATCCCCCAAAAAAATGTTACAAAATAAAATAATTTAAAAAATAATCTAATAAAACTACTGACACTGTCCACTGCCCTACTGACACCATCTGTACATATACACATGCATATGTATTTGAGCTTTGGGGTGCACACCCTAATGCAAGAAGCTGCGCACACCTATGGTTAAAGTGTATCTAAACCTAAGAACATAAATGTTGCATATTGCAGCTCACCAGTCTTTGGATGTGATGTCTGCTTTCATTTTCTTTTTTCATCTGGTGATCCTGCCAGTAACACACTTCCTGACACTAAGTGTATTGTCTCACTGTATGGAGGAGCAGGGCTGTCAATATATGACAGGGCTATAGGACACCACCCCCTCTCCTCTTCTCCATTAAATAGGGGAGGGGGTGTAGGGGAATGGGTGTTCTGTAGTTGAGAGAGGACAATGATAAAAGTAGGCAGAGACTGAGAACATAGGAAGTTATATGCTCACAATATTTCTGGCAGGATGAACAGGTATTCTTGTACTTTTTTTTTTTATCAAACAGGTTTTTTATTGAACTTGAAACAAACAAGAACATATGCATATACATGTCAGTGACAATCACCCACAGTCTACACATCGAGCACAAATATAGTGGTTCACTTGTACTCTCACAAACTTAGAGCACATATATACACATCCCAAAAGTTTACGTGCACCACATGTCACCTGGAGCCAAGGAAAATATACACAGCCTCCAGTGCGTTATGCGATATACCTAACCCAAACAAAACTAGTCTGTCTGGACATTGTACAAGCCACATCTGAACAAGTTCCTGCTTGCTAAGCCCAGGGGTGTCCAGCCATGATCCCCATAACTTTTCAAACATTCCCAAGCATCCCCACATATTTTTCAAAATTTTTTTCAAAAACAAGGGTATGTTCCATGTGTGATACCCACATTTGGTATGCAGGAAAATCAGGTGATTTCCAAAGCAGAAGTAGTATTTTTCGGGATTGGAAGAGGGTGCAATTAACCGCTACTCTTGTGGGCTCCACCGGTATAAGATCATCTACGCTCCTCTTCCTTCCAGAGCCACGGACAGCAGCTCTGTGACTGGACGGAGCCGCGTGACGTCAGTCCCGCAAATATGCGCGGGAGCCGTCTTTCACGGTACTTTTGAGTGAAGAAACGACACGTAGGTCCTTTTCTTCATGGCGCATTACAAGGTAAATATCTCCTAAATTGCACATGTTTAGGAGATATTTCCACTACCTATAGTTAAGCCTTATTCTAGACTTACCTATCGGTAAAAATGTCAATCACAGGTTTACAACCACTTTAACATTCCCAACAGGCAATATTTAGGGTCTGGCGGGACAGAAGATTGGAATACCCTATTAACCGTACCCAAGATAGCCGTCCAATATCGGTGTAATTTAGGGCACCTGCAGAGAAGGTGAATGAGGTCACCCCTGTCCAGCTTACATCTATAGCACAGGGGGTCATCAAGTATGCCCATTTTATGCAGTTTAGCAGGTGTGAGATGGGATCTTAGTATATGTAAAACTGGGATAGCTTTTGTGAGATGATTAGGGAGCTAGTAGCCACCGCCTGCAACACATCTCCCAACTGATCACCAGACAGGGATCCCATGTCCACCTCCCAGTTCTCTCTAACCTTGGTGGGATAACTATCTAAATAGTCACACAGTAACATATTGTAGCACTGACAGATAAGACCTTTAGCATGTTCAACCGAGGAGATCAGTGTAAAAATAGGATTTGGCGATAAGGTCCACTGAGTCACAAAACCATGAGCCCCAACCGCATGCTGCAATTGAATGTAATAAAATTGCATAGGGGGGGATTAAATCTCTCCCGGAAGAGTTGAAAAGGGGAGTAGGCTCCCATTGTGAAAGACATGTTTCAGATGGGTCACACCAAATTTCTTCTATCTGAGACCCTGTTGCAGTTTTAACAGATGCCCGTATGATTTATTTCCCCAAAATGGACTATAGGCTGTAAATTCCCCATCCTCCTGCAGCTGCTTAGCCTTAAGTCAAACTTTATCCAAAAGGTTGTAAGTGGGAAAGGTTTTATGTGATTTGGCAAACAAGCCGGCTTCTAAACCAATAGGGAGGGAATCAGCTCCAGTACATCGTAGCATAATGTGGGTAGCAGATATTAGTGGGCTGGAGAAGTTACCTGGTGTGGCCCGTAAGATGTTGCAACTGGGCCGCAATGTAATACATCCAAGGATTGGGGAGTGCCAAGCCATCTCCGTCCTTGGGGTTTTGAAGTTGTTCCAGTCTTATACGGGGGGGGGGGGGGGTAATTATAAATTAGGGACCTGAATATGGATTGAACTATTCTAAAGGTTTTTAGGGGGACTACCACTGGTTATGCAGGGGATATAGCAGTTGGGGCATTAAGATCATCCTAATTAGATTGATCCTGCCTGCTTCCAACTGTCACAGCTTGCTCCAGGTGTTCACCCTATCTCTAAACCTGGACAATAAAGTATGGATATTAAGACAATAAAAGTCCATTACGTTAGAGGTAACATGAATCCCCAGATATTTAAAATATAAGATGGTAGGCATAGGGCAGGCCGACGTGACCGACTGCCCGATCTGCCATCCAACAGTAATAAAGCTGACTTTGACCAGTTAATGGTGAGGCCAGAAAAGTGTCCAAACCGAGAAATCATGGCCATGATAGCTTTTAGGGAGAAGTTGGTGTCCCCCAAGAAGAGCAGCAGGTCATCTACATATAACATGAGTTTCTCATGTAAGTCGCCATATCTAAACCCTGTAATCAATGGATTGGCATGGATCAAGGCAGCCAGTGGTTCAAGGCAACCGCAAACAACAACGGGGAGAGGGGGCACCCCTGTCTAGTCCCACATCCCAATATAAAAGCAGGGGAAACCCTATCTGCACACCTGATAGCAGCCTTAGGGGCATGATAAAGGAGTTGGACCCATTTATGGAACCTTTTGCCAAAGCCAAATTTGGTCAACACTGCCCACAGCTATTGCCACTCCACACTGTCAAACGCTTTATAAGTGTCCAGGGACAGTAGCGCACGTTGACCCATATTATCTACGTGTGTCTGCATGTTAAGGAATAACCTCTGTAGATTCAAGGCAGTGGATTTGTGGGGCATAAACCCCGCCTGATCAATGTGTACAATAGACAGAATAACACATGGCAAGCACCTTGGCCAGGATTTTAACATTGCCCTGCAGCAATGAAATCGGTCTGTAGGACCTCGGATCCAATGGGTCCTTACCCGGCTTCAGGAGCAGAATGATGTTAGCCCTTGACTCAGGTAAACATTGAGCATCATAAGCAGCAATAAAGACCTGACGTAATTTCAGCAGAATAGATTCCCCATATCTCGTGTACACCTCAACGGGGATACCACCGTCCTCAGGGGCCTTGGACGCAGGGAATGAGGCAGCCGCACTTTGCACCTCGTCCAAGGTCAACGGGGAGTCCAGCTTAGACTGCTGACTTTTTGTCAATGTGGGTAGCTCCAGAGTACTCAGATATACTGGTATAAGGTATCATAAAATTGGGTCAGTTCCTGTGTGATAAGTTCAGGGTGACCATCCAAGGTGCATATGGCACCTATGGCAGGGGAGGACTGGTGAGACCTAGCTATTCTAGCAAGAAAACGCCTTGTCTTCTCTCCCTCTTCGTAGAACACCATTTTAGAGAAAAAACTTTACGTTCCACAGAGGAGATTTTCAACCGATCCAGAGAATCCTGGGCTGATTTTTACGGCTCCCTTGCGGAATCAAGTGAGGTAGAAATATATTGCAGTTCCAACTGTCACACCTGGCTTTCAACCTGTAGAACAAACTCGGAGGAGGATTTTTTGATTTCTACTATAAACATTCCCCTTAAATGTGCCTTAAAAGCCTCCAAGAATAGTAATTATTGTCCTTTAATTCGGTTGGTGACAAAAAATTCCCGTATCTGGGCATCTATACGTTCAAAAGAGGGAAATAATTGTAACCAAAAGATGTTCAATTTCCAAGGGGCTCTAGGAAGTGATGAGGGTGGTTGGGCCCAGAGCCAGACCACCAGAAGGGAATGGTTGGACACTCCGCGCGGTAGATATTCCAAGTGTGAAACCAAGGGGCTACTACAGGTATTACCCAGGCAGAGATCAATTTTAGATAGGGAGCCATGGCATTTGAATAAACAGGAAAACTGTTTGTCCGAAGGGTATTTGAATCGCCAATGGTCAATTCAGCCCACTTCTGAAATTAGTTTTCCCAAGGCAGTGTGTCCGCCGCCACCGGGTCGAAGAACAGGCGGGTGCCTATCTAACATCGGGTCTAGGTAGCAATTGAAATCCCCAAGAAGAAACACCAGGACGTCTGGTTTGTCGGCCAGGTACGACAGTAACTCCCTTATCACTGCTCCTGAAAAGGGAGGTGGTATAAATACAAAGGCTAACACAGTAGTAATAGCATACAGATCGCAATATAGAAAGACAAAACTGCTGTCAGGGACCACCCTAGAACTCAATTCCCGAAAGGCCAGGGCCCTGTGAATTAGGACACTGACCCTGCATGAATAGCTAGTATGTGTGGAGTGATAACTGCCCAATAACCATGAATAATTAAGGCATGACACTGAGGCCAAAGTAAGGTGAGTATCCTGGAAACAGGCTGGAATTGGCTTATACATGCGGATATCATTGTCCTCTTCAAGGGATTATGAACATCCCTAACCTTCCATGACACCAGGGGAATGTCAGCCATGGTATAGCAATAGTACAATCATATGTAGGGAAGAACTAACTTGAGCACATCTGACTTTACCATTCCGAATCAGGTCAGGAATCAAAGCAGAGTCATGGTTGTAATAAGATTCCCAAACATTCGCCTGGGGGTATATCATCAACATTGGAAATCCAGAAGAACTTAAAGAGAGGCTGTGAGGTAGAGACCACTGGATACAAGGCAAGAGTAAGTAGCTACATAGTGCGCTCGGAGGTGTAGGTACAGCTCCGTATCTAACACTGGAAGTCATATAAACATATGTAGAATTGAACCGGACCGACCCAACCAAGGTTGTCAAGACTAGTTTCCTCAACAGGACGAGTCCAATTGTGTAAAAGAGTGCAATGGCAGAGAGGCAGCCGCCCTTATCTAATCTAATCTAAGCTAATCTAATCTAATATCATGCTGTAGAAAGCTTTTTCATAGATCTAGCTCACATTTTTAGGGCTAAGGAAATGGCCCTCCAAATAAAGATAGCTGTAAAGGTAGGTATCCCCAAAAAAAAGAAGAGGCAGCCATGGATCGCCCATTGTGGTTAACGTTAAGGCAGGTCAGCCCTCATCCACAGCTTCATGTCGATGTCGCAGGCTTTGCTCATTGTGATCCAGCCAGGATGCCGCTTCAGGAGCAGATTAGAAGTGAGTTTGGCCTCTTGCAGTAACCCTCAGTTGGGCAGGGTACAGCATGGCGTAAGGTAGTTGGAGGCACAACAGGCCCCTTTTCACATCCTGAAACTTTGCCCTCTTGCTCTGAACCTCCTCAGAAAAATCTGGATAGAAGGAGATTTTCACGCCGTTATACTGTATGTTTGCTTTTTCTCTGGACAGGCACAGGATGAGCTTGCGGTCCCTGTAGTTCAGCATACGAGCTAGCATGGACCTTGGACGGTTACCAGGGGGCAAAGGTCTGGGTGGGGTACGATGAGCTCCCTTTACTGCGAATAGAGGGGTAAAGGCCGCCTTGCCAAACAACTAAGGCAACCATCTCTCAATGAATGCGGTGGGGTCCTGACCCTCCACTTTCTCCGGCAACCCCACAATGCACACATTATTGCAGATTGCACATTATTAATGTACTATGCACATAGACTGTCAGCTGTGGCTGACACTCTCTCGGGTTTACACAAAGGGATGTGCCTTAGGTACTTGTTGTAGAAGTCCCAATACAGCAAAGTCACTTGAGCTTGTGTATCCAGCAAAGCTTGAGTATAGATACTTTCCACTTGTATCGAGACTATCGGAGAAGGCCTGAGTAAGTTCTTTGGCAGATTTCTGGCTAGTGACTCTATAGTCTGGGGCCTAATCGGCTTCCTTGAGCCCCCGTTCACCCCTATGCGAATTAGATGCGGCTTACACCGCATCCAATTTGCAGGACATTTTAAAATACATTCATTTGAATGTATCTTGTTCACATATGTGCGTTACATTCGCACTGCGCATTGCACAAAAAACGTGTGCGTTTTTTGGGCATTGCGGTGCGAATTACAAGCCCATTATCTCCTATGGGAACACATCTGATTCGCAGATGTATTGCGTTCTGAACATGGATTTTCTCCTTCTCCTCACTACACCTCCCCCCCCCCCCCTGCTCACTGATCCGCAGCTACAACGCAGAGAAACCTTTGAAAAACTGATTTTTATCTTCCCAGTGAAACCTGAGCTTCAATTCGCACTGCACATGTGTGAATCCAGGCTCAGTGTGGTGGAGTCGGTTTAGTGATTCGGTCAGGCAAGGGGGAAGGGTAAGTAGACAAATTCTGTTTTTTTCTTCTTAGCTTTGGAGCGCAGATTTCCCTTGGGACTCTCAACTAGCTCCTTTACTGAGGTCCCTTGGAGTTTCCCGCTGGCTTTTGGAAGAGCAGCTTCTATAAGGCTTTTAGAACTTCAGTGAGTAGTCAGGGACTAATTCCAGCCTTGAGGCATTCAGCCCAGAAGTGTTTAATTTCCCCACAACTATAAGATTTCTTCTCTCGGAATCGGGAACGCTCCCTTGATGAAATCCCTGCTCTTGGGCCTTTGCTTGGGTTTCCATTACTCGCATTAAAGCTAGACATGTGCATTCATTTTCGTCCGAATTTCAGGGATTTTCATGTTCGTTTTAACAAACGATAACGAACGAGCAGAATCCGAAATCCGAAACGACCAAAATAAAAAAATGCTTTATTTTCGTATCCATTATATTTTCGTTTCATTGCCACAACAGTTTGATATAGATAGAAGATTCGACATGACTGTGACAATAGCGATCTGTGTCTATCGAACCTGTGGTTGAATGTGCCAAACCTAACTCTATTAGTCCAAGATTATTCGACAGAGCGAAAAGATTCGACAAAAAAAAAATACGATCGCTGCAAGCGGACATTTACGGTCAAATGCTTACTAGTAATTATTACTACTCAAACAACATTAGAATTCTACTATAGCTTGTGGGCAAAGCATTCGACTGGAAATGTATGATCACGGCATCCTACAGTTTAGCTGCTTAGTCGAATCTTCTTAGAACATCCGACAGACACCATAAGCCTCCAATTGACAGATTCGACCTTGATTAATTCGGATTTTCGGACGAATGCATTTTTTAACAAAACAAAATAAATAAAAACGAATTTCGGGAGTAACTAAATAAATTTATTTTTCGGACAAAACTGAAATTCCGAAACAAAATATTTTATTGTGCACATGTCTAATTAAAGCATGATACATCTGAGTTTGGGCTTGGGCTACCTGGGTCATCAAATTAGCAGGTCCAAGTTCAGCAACCGGCTTGTTAGTATCCGGGACTGCCAGCCCAGCCTGCTCTGACTCGTTTTCACTGTCCTCATCCGAAAAGCTTGCTTCAACATGGACAGTTTGGGCAACTACTTTCTTCCTCTTAGTAGCAATGGAGCTCCATTCTCTCGTTCCTTGACTCTTTTCTTCTAGTAGAGCTTCTTCTTCCCGTACTTCTTTTACCAACTCTGGATACATGGGTTCCACCTTGGTTCACTTCAGGAGTAACTTTAAGACAATAGGATGGTTTGGTCGGGCCCCTTGCAGGACTCGATCTATACGAGCTTGGTCAGCATCCTTGGGATCGATGCTCTTTTTAAGAATAATCTGATGTAACATTCTGTCTACTCGGGAGATGTATTCAGAGAGGCTCTCTCCCTTCTGTTGGTGGGTGTGATTGAACTTGTACATCAGATCAACAGTTGTTTCTACTGTTCCAAATACAGCATACAAAGCATCTATGTAGTCCATAGCAATACAGATTCAATTTCCCATTTTCAAGTTACGGATTAATTTAGCAGCAGGGCCTTGGAGGCTCTCACTTAGCCACCGTTGTTTCACAGCCTCAGGAACAATCCACTCCTCCATAGCTTGAATGGCCTGACTCATCCAAGTCTCCAACTCATCTTCACTGATAGGGGTTGGTAAATGCCCTTAAAAGAATCTGAGTCTCCGGTAACTCTGATTGGCATTCCCCGATCCATTCTTCACTAAGCTATCAACTAGCCGGCTCATATCAGTGTAGAAGGAAACAGGGGGGGGGCACCAGCCCCAGTGGAGTCTATCCCAACCAATCCTAAGCCCCTCTCCTGGGCCCTCAGTGATGGCTGCCCCTCCACAGCCCCCCCCTCTTTCAGTGGGATCACCCTGGCAGTAACCCCTTCAGCCGGGCGTATCTCTTCTTCCTGGAAGCACACAGGTATCTCTTCCTGCCACGCCAACAATACCCTGATTTGATCCAGTTCATAGTCGACTTCTACATTCATGATGTAGGCCCTCTGTCCTGGAGCTAGAGCTCTCACCCACTGACGAATCTCCTTTTCAGTGCATTCACTTCCTGAGATCTCTAGAACAGTTCTTCACTCTACTCAGGCTCCCTGGGCTCTACCCCAAGCAGCCTCAGCCATAGAAGCTTCCTCCTACGTGGATCATGGCTCTTGTCTAGGTTGGCTAGGGCCGGCTGCAGAAGAAATCCCGGATGAGCCACCAAATGTAGCACGGCCCCTTGGGGACTGCTTGGATTTATGTGTTCTTTTGCATTGCCATGACCCTGTGAACATTCCAACCCACCTGACACTCTGGGTTCAGACATCTTCCACAACACCTTGAACTGACACATCACACAGGTCAAATATGCTTATAGTATATACACTTTTACTGAAGTAGGTGATGTGGTATTGATACACATAAAAGAGGAATTGGTCAGCCGAGTGCTGGATAACAACCCAGACTTGGAAGAACAATTCCCCTAAAAGGCAACTTAACACAGTACAACAGCACAAAATGCAATTCACATTTATGTATAATGAATTACCACTTGAAGCATAACCTGTAAAGGCAGTAAAAGGTTAGCTATCTAGGACAAACAATCTCACACTAAAAGGGTTCCCCAGGCCAGCCTATTCAACCTTTTTATCCTAATGAGAGATCAGATGAAATAGGGGATAGAGTAGGGCCCTTTTGTATGGTAATAACAGCAGTGGTCAAGATGCAGGCCTGATAGTATCTGATAAGGCACAGTGGTGCGGTGATAGCCAAGGGGCTTAAACAAGCTAGTGATACTCCTTGAAGTGGTTTTAAGTAAAGGTGTCTATGTACAGTGTTCCAAGGATGGGTAATAGCCCTCTCATCAATGGCCAGACCGGCTTACACCTTGCAGACAGTGATCCTGGAAGAGACGTCCTTCAGCAAACGACAGGTGATGACCCACGACTGATGGATGCAGGCGACCGTAGTGTAGATCTGATGGGTTTGTGCCGCGTGGATGTCTGATGAACAGCAGGCAGACTTAGGCCTTCCGGAGTCGGGTTGGAATCACTCATTCACCGCGTGGTAGGTCACTGCCTCTCCCCTCCTGCACATGGGGATGTGCACACAGCAAGGCCCAGGAAGAAGAGAGCGTGGTGCGGATCTCCAGGCCCTTTTATAGTCCCTCCAAGGAGTCTCTTCAGGTGGTAGCAAGGATCCCTGGGATGTGTGGTTCAGATGACATATCACGCAAAGGAATCACTGGCCTGAAAGACTACTAATCCCACAATCCATTCTGGTCGGGCTCACAGATCTGATGACAGTCACTGGAGCCCAACACTAGAGGGATATATATATATATAGGTAAATAATGGTGAGGAATTGTACCATGTTTTGATCATAGTCCACATCACTACATGTGTATTTATCCATTTGCCTGGAGTTTGCAAATACTGAACAGTATATGACAATATTGCTTACGAAGTAGCTATTTTGTATGAAAAAAAGAGTGTGTACATACACTATAGAAATAATCCTGCCCACTCCTTATTTCCATAGCTATTCATTCAGTAATTTTCATAACATTAATAATTATCTATATTAAGGGTCCCCAAACTTTTCAGTATATGGGCCATATCTTATATTTTACAAATATTTGCAGGCCAAAATACCATCATAGCCCATCTTACATCAGAGTCCCCCCTTTTACATCAGGGTTCCCATTAGATTTACCTTTACAGCAGGGTCCCCATCAGAGAGCCCTTACATCAGAATTCCCGTCAGAGTCTCCCTTACCCCTGAACCCCCTCCCCCCTTATATCAGGATCTCTATTAGAGTTGCCTCTTAGGGCAGGGTCTCCAGAGTCACCCCTTACATTAGGGTATCATCAAAGCCCCCCTTATATCAGAGTACACATTAGAGTACCCCCTTACATGAAGGTTCCCATCAGAGTCCCCCTTTTCATTAGAGACCTGCCTTACATCAGGGTCCACATCATTGTCTTACTTACACCAGGTTATCCATCATTGTCTCCCATACACCAGGGTCCACATTACAGTATCTCCTTCTATGAAGGTTCCCATCAGAGTGCCACCCTACATCAAGGTCCCCATCATTGTCCCCTTTACATCAGGGCCCCCATCAGAATCCCCCCTTACATCAGGGTCCACATTAGAGTGCCCCCTTACAAGAAGGTCCCCATTGTCTCCCATACATTATGGTCCCCCGTACAGGTTCAGGTGTGATTGGGAGATGAAGCATAGACAATTGCCAGCCTCTGCTGACTTTAACCCTTAATCTGTGCACATTGAGGATACACCACTGACTCTAGCTAAGGGCCGGATAAAAATCTTGTAGCTGGCCGGATGTGGCTCATGAACCGTAGTTTGGAAACCCCTGACCTATATAGTGCCATTATCTCTTGTGGCACTGTACAAAGTCAGTTATATAATCAGGTATGACAAGTACATACAGTTGTATAGCAAAAAACGTAAGAAGCAAACACAAGGAACCCTAAGAAAGACAATCCTGCCTGTAACACTTACAGTATGGTCAGATTTTGTATTCCACACTTCCGCAATAGTTTTTATTTTAAATCTGTATTACAACTGGTTTCTTATTATGGCCATTGATGAAATGTAAGACGATGAATCAGACTGTCTAATAACCTGGTATCTGTGCTTTTCCTTAACATGTTTGAGCTCATTATGGATTCAATGAGAGAATCACTCTACAGTGATGCAGAGAATGTGGAAAATCTATTTGTAAGAAACAAAGCAGGAAAATTTTACATTCTGCCCAAGAGCCACAGAGGAATTGTTCCGGGACATAAATTAGATTAAATAAGGGCTATTTATATGGTGATGAGGGGACCCCGTTACTTCCAAATTATGGGAGAGTGGGCAGGGAGCTTCTCCTTCAAAGCGCCCTCACACACACTTGCACTCTCTGCCTCTCTCTGCTTTAACTACATGTTCAGCCTGCAGATTAAATAACCGACAAATGTCCCCATGAGGACATTTTAAGGTTAACTCCCTCCCATCCAGAAAGAGACATGGAGGGTTTTCTCTAAACCTTTCAGAACAGGAGCTAGCTTACAGGAAAGACACTTGCAGAGTCTCCTCTGATATCCTTGAATATACAATATCAGATGACTCATCAGTACGATATATGATTCAGTTTTAGGTGTCAAAGCTTATAATGATCTTAGTATGCTTTGTTACTCAGCTTACAATCCATTGTATAATTACTGTGATACGATGAATATTGCACTTTTCATTCATAGTATCCATACACAAATAGGCATATTTTACAAATGATTCTGGTGCAATCCTGTGACTGTCTGTCAGTGGATAGAATGTTAATAAAAAATCAGATTGTGAAGGAAAGAAAGTCTGGACATCCACATTCCAAAAGCTGAAATCCACCTTTATTTCTACAAAATAGAACCGTGCAACATGAAAACACCAAGAAGATAAAAAAGATTGCAGTGGATGAGAGAAAGGTTAATGCGTTTCGTGCTTCTCTTGGTGCTTAATCATAACTATGATAACTATGACTTATGATTAAGCGCTAAGAGGAGCGCGAAACATGTTAACCTCTCTCTCCCCCACAGTGATCTATTTGATCTTTTTGGTGTTTTTATGATGCATGATTCTATTTTGTGGAAATAAAAGATTTCATCTTTCGGAGTATGGTAGTCTGGACTTTCTCTCCTTCAGCATATATACAGGTTTGCAGACTCAGCCAGCACCTGTTCTGAGTGTGTGTGGGGTGTGCATGAAAGTTGACCGACCTGGAACAGCATTTTCTTTTCTATACTTTGACCAAAAAATAAAATGGAATGAGTGAATTGAGTAAAATCTGTTCTGATGGCATTTTGTAAAAAATAGGTCTTAGCCTGTTTCATAGTGGACTTGGCAACTTCAACAGAAGCAGGGCTTAATGGATTTTAAAGGGTTATGCTTGGAAGTAGGTCAGGAAAGGTCCACCCTAGCTACTACTCCCTGTCAGGGCTGCTGTCAAAAATCTCGGGGCCCCGTATAGGCCTACGTGACAGGGCTCCCCCTCTAAAAAAATATTAAATGCTAGTTTCACTAAAATGCTACGGCCACAATGCTATGCTTTGCAGCCAAGGCAGAAATTAACTATAACTTATGCGCTATACTGTGTGTGAATAGGTAGGTGCTAAAATACATAAAAAATAAATTGATGTAAAAAATAAATCATCATAGGCAACTGTATCACAAAAAATATTAATATATAAATACTATGTGGATAAAGCTGCCAACACCTGTGCTGTCACCACATACACAATACATTTTTGAAAACATGGCTGAAAACAGAGTGCCATAGGTTATTGAATTTATTTATGAATTAATGAAGCTTTGTGACTTGAGCTAAATGTATTTGGTTAATGGGATATTATCAATTAAATAAAGCTGTTGCTGTTGCCAATTTATTTTTTGGGGTGACTGATTTGCTGGTGAAAGCATTTGCCATTCAGCTTTTTCACTATGGCTCAGGAGGTGCTACATAGCATGTCAGCCCTACCCTTTCAGTTCATCTTAACTGCTGCTTACCATTCTATCCAAATGTGTATTAAAATAATTTACTAATAAATTCATATACACAGTGGCCCCATAGAACAGAATGATTCTGGATTTAGAACTGTGCTGACTGTGACATTTTCAATTTACAAAAAAGTCTGTCTCCAACAGGTCTCTGGAAATGTTGTCCAGTTGCTGTACACACTGTGGTAGTATAAAATGGATAACTGGGGTTTTAGAGGTAAATGTGCATGTATAGTCGATTGGAGCCATTTTTATAATAGCACTTGTAGGCAAAGCATGTAAAAGAGGCTGAGCTGAAACCTTTGCCAGATATCTCACTAGTTTGCTATATATTTAGCACTTGTGTTCCATTATCCTAATCCTATACCTGCCTATCCTGTTGTGTGTGTGTGTGTGTGCCACAATGGTGTCCAGCAAGGTTTCTGCAAAAACAGGAAAAAAACATAAAATGGGTAGAAAGTTTGCTGGTGGCATTAATACATGTGTAAAAGCAACAGCCCAGGATTCCTGTGCAAATATGCTATCCAATCGCTACACTAGCGATTTTTGGTAGCTTGATTAAGCTACTAAAATCTTATGAGAGTAGTCTCCTTTTTGTCTCACATTACTTTTAATGCTGCTCTGTGTCATTTTTCAATAGCGCAACTGAGCTTTCAATCTCTCATGATCTGCCACAATTTAATTACATAGTGGAAATTATTACTGATCTCCTTTCTTCTCCTCCATTGATTTCTGCTGGAATAGGAGATTAATTGCTTCAAATTCCCTCACTTAGCAGATCATTGGGTGATTTCTTCTATTCAGGTATACCCCAGGAGGCTAATCGTATGAGATAACAACCACTAACCTACAATAAAAAAAGAGTGATTTTTTTCAGCCTCTGAGATTAAAAATTGCTTGTTTGACCATAGGTTTAGGTATAAAGTTGTTCTTCTGCCTTGCGCTTTCCCCTTGCCGACCACGCACTGTAGCTTTACTGCTACAGTGCAGTCCGGCTGTGCAGATTCTGCTCTTCCGGGTAGGGGGCGCATGCACCGTCGATGACCTGACTGTGCTTTGATTGGACACAGCTGAAGCCGATCAGCGGGTGCTGGCCAATGGATTTCCAACAGTACCCACTGATTGGCGAGGAGAAAGATAGGGCAGAGCTCTGCCTACGTAAACAAGGCAGAGCTCTTTCCTGTCAGTGGGGATGTGATGGATTTTGTTGCCCAGCTAAGCAGGGCATAAAATTCAGCACATCCCTTAGTAAAAGCACATGAAAGTAAACACAAAAATACTGGTTAGGCACACAGTTAACCCTTTGATTGCTCCTAATGTTTAACCCCTTGCCTGCCAGTGCCATTAGTACAGTGACAGTACATATTTTTAGCTCTGATTACTATATTAGCCTAGGTTTACACTGATGCGGGTTTGAAATCGTGTGAGTTCAGCTGAATTTGCATTATTTCAAACCCGCATGTCAGTTCGACTTCGGCAGCGTGTGCTGGTTCCTGCACAGATGTCTATTGAAATCGCCCCCGAAGTCGCCAAAAGTAGTGTAGGAACTAATTTTTGGAATCGGTGCGGCATCGCACCGATTCGGATGGTGCCGTTGCCGGCAAAATCCGTAATTATCGCATGTCAAAACTGCCCAATGTGAACATGGGCTTAGTGTTACTGGTTCCCACAACCAGTCAGTTAGAGTCTGATCGTCTGCTGCAATATCGCAGTCATGCTATAAGTCGCTGATCACCCCCACTACTAGTATAAAAAGAGAAATAAATAAAAATTCCAGTATATATACACCATAGTTTGTAGACACTATAACTTTTGAACAAACCAATCAATATATGCTTATTGGGATTTTTTTTCCCAAAAAATTTGTAGCAGAATACATATTGGCCTACATTTATGAAGAAATGTGTTTTTTATTTTATTTTTTATTGGATGTGTTATATAGCAGAAGGTAAAAAATATTGTTTTTTTTAGTTTTTGTTGATAGCGCAAAAAAATAAAAAACGCAAAAGGTGATCAACTACCACCAAAAGAAAGCTCTATTTGTGAGCAAAAATTACATACATTTCATGTATGTACATAGTTGCATGACCGCGCAATTGTCAGCTAAAGTAATGCAGTGCGGTACAGCAAAAAATGCCCTGGTCAGGAAGGGGGGTAAATCTTGCAGAGGTCAAGTGGTTATGACAATGGAGTATACAAAAATGAAGTTGCTATTCGCCTCACCAGGAAGCTAAAGAATACAAAGTATAGTAGAGTGGAGTGAGGACATAGTAGAGTCGAGAGTTGTACGGTGTTAAAATGACATTGTATTGCCCAAGGTATGATGGCAAAGAGGTTGTTACTTGCAAAGGATAAAACCATAAAATAATCTATTCCAAGGTTCTCTGGATATAATATTCAAGTTTAAGATTTTGTCACAGGGTTCCATAACAATGGAATATACAAAAATGAAGTTGCTATTCGCCCCACCAGGAAGCTAACGAATGCAAAGTATAGTAGAGTGAGGACATAGTAGAGTAGAGAGTTGTACAGTGTTGAAATCACATTGTATTGTGCTAGGTTTGATGGCAAAGAGGTCTTGACTTGCGAAACATAAACCCAAAATATAACCTAATCCAAAGTTCTCTGGATATAATATTCAGTTTTAAGATTTTGTCACAAGGTTCCCTGGTGTGTTTTTAATAGCATTCATTTTCTCATACATCATAATGTAGCTAATTTGATACCAAACTATAAGATAGAGATGTGGATTTCTATCTGGCAGCAATATGTAATCTACCAGCCAAGGACATGAACCTGATCAGTCTGTGAGTGGAATTTTTAATCCTTGGGTATTCATCTCCTAATAGAAAAGAGGGGGTTTTAGGGAACTAGGTGGAGAAAATCTGCAATATTTGGTTATGTTGTGTCCATGATGTATATACAATCTGGCAGGTCTTTCGCATGTTTTGTTTTTGCCTTTCTCTACTCCGCCTATAGGGGTGCACACTAAACACACTAAAAATGGGCAGGAGATATGTATAGCCACATCACCATTGCTGATTTGACATTATAAATGGCAGGATGACCTGACAGAATAAAGTCTTGGAATGCATCTATGATTTGACGTACATACTCTTGGCCTCACTCTGCACAGAGATTTTCCCCCTCACGGAATCCAATCTCAGTACCAGCAGACTAAAATTGACTGTAACTGTGTCAGGACAACTGAGCAGTTGACTCTTTACACGTGCACAAACAGTAGCCACCACCACAAGTTTCAGAAACACGCACTTATTACAGCATCCGCTGTTGTGATTCTGACAGGTAAAAAATGTCTGTGTCTCTCTCTGCCCCACCCAGAGAGAAATGTAACTAAGTTTTCATTACAGTAGCTTCTTCAGGGAGACGTAGCTGTTTAATTTCTGGTTACAGCATTCAGAGATTCAGCTTAATATTTCTCTTAATTTGTTTTAATGAAAATAAAGGAAATATAATGTAAGAAATATTTACAGAAATAATATCACAAAAAAACAGACATAAACAACAATTAAAAAAGGGTTCCACTAGGTCTTTGGTAAAGTGCTGAGTTTGAAGATTAAGTCCAGTCTGATGTTGCAAGAGTCACTGGCCCTCAAAAATGACTCCTAGTATTCCTTAATAATTCTGATGGTAAAACGAGAGCCACAGCCACTCGGGCAGCTGTCTTTTCTTGTTCCTGGAGTAGTGTTGCAGAGATAACCATGCCTGAAACAAAGAATCTGAGGGGTATGTTGAAGTACTTTATTATGCCCAGTGGCAGTGCCAGGACAAGGTCATCCAGCACCCAGGGCAAAGATGCTGAACTGTTTTTTGTCAAATGTGTCACCTTCCATGACTCCCTAGTGTAGAGAGGAGATTTTGATCTGACCATCTTGTTACCATCTTGAATTTAGGGGAAATGAGGGTGGCAATTTGGTTCCCACTCTCCATTTTTGCATTCCTAGGGTCCCATCCAAGACACTACCTGCAGAGGCATAACTAGAACATTCAGGGCCCCGATGCAAGAAACCATAAAGGGCCCCCCTGACCCCCAGCTGGGGACCCCCATGCTGGCAGAACACCAGGGCCCGATCGCAAGTGCACTCTGAGCTTCGCACAGAGTGCAGAGTTCAGGGGTACATTACATACACAGTCCAGAGTTCAGGGGTACACTATGTACAGAGTGCAGGGTTCAGGGGTACACTACGTACAGAGTTCAGAGTTCAGGGGTGCGCTTCGCACAGACTTGCAGAGTTCAGGAGTACACCACATACAGAATGCAGAGTGCAGGTGTGAGCTATGTAGTACAGAGTGCAGAGTTCAGGGGTATGCTACATATAGAGTGCAGAGTTCAGGGATACACTACATACAGAGTTCACAAGTGCGCTTCGCACAGAGTGCAGAGTTCAGGGGTACATTACATACACAGTGCAGAGTTCAGAGGTACACTATGTAGAGAGTGCACGGTTCAGGAGTACACCACATACAGAGTGCAGAGTGCAGGGGTGAGCTATGTAGTACAGAGTGCAGAGTTCAAGGGTATGCTACATATAGAGTGCAGAGTTCAGGGGTACACTACATACAGAGTGCAGAGTTCACAAGTGCGCTTCGCACAGAGTGCAGAGTTCAGGGGTACGCTATGTTCAGAAGTGTGTTACGTACAGAGTGCAAAATTCAGGAGTGTGTCACGTACAGACTGCAGAGTTCAGGAGTGTGTTATGTATAGAGCGCAGTTTCAGGGAAGCCCTATGTACAGAGTGCAGATTTCAGGTGTGCGTTATGAACAGAGTGCAGTTCCAGGGGTGCCCTTTGCACAGATTGCAGAGTTCAGGGGTTACAGAGTAAAAGGTTTAGGGGTGCGCTGTGTACAGAGTGCAGAGTTCAGGGGTGCGCTGTGTACAAAATGCACGGTTTAGTGGTGCTCTTTGCACAGTGTGCAACACCCACTCCCCAACTTGCCTGGCTTTAGTAACTCCCTATGTAGGTCGCCCCAGGCCCAACCTGTGTAGGTGACACTGTTATACCTCCCTGTGTAGGCAGCAATGCCTTGCAGGGAGATCATGCTCACGGATCTCACATTCTGGAGAGCTGTCTCCACCGTGAATGTGTGCAGGGACTTGTTACATCTGGAAGCCGCTGAGAGCAAAGCTGCCCCCCTACAAGTAACAGTGGGGAGTGGGAGCGGAGGGTGAGAGTCAGAAGTGGCAGAATGGAGTTTTGACACATTCTGGCTGCAAAACTGGGTAAGAGAGCCACATGACAGGGCCTGGCGGGCTGGATTTGGCCTTGTGTTTGACATATATGATATAGAGCAGTGTTTCTCAACTCCAGCCCTCAAGGCTCCCCAACAGGTCATGATTTCAGGATTTCCCTCAGATGAAACATCTGTGGCAATTACTAAGGCAGTGAAACTGATCAAATCACCTGTGCAAAATAATGGGAAGCCTGAAAACATGAACTGTTGAGGCGCCTTGAGGACTGGAGTTGAGAAACACTGATGTAGAGCATGCTTGTGTCTACAGGTAACGCTATAACAGGGTTATGCCATGCTCACACTATAGATTACACAGTGCATGGTATGACTATACTGAACACAACTATGCAGACTTTACTATGCCCACCATATACATCCTATATGGACTTTACACTCTGCTCACATGATATGCAGACTGCATACAGTACACATCACACACAGTCTTGTGCCCACAGCTCCCCATATACAAACATCTCAGTCCAGGAGGGAAGGTGGCAGGCATAGACCCCCTGTGGCTGTGCCCACACTCAGCAGATGTCTCTGTCTGATTGGCTCTTTAGCCCACACTGCATACTAATTGCATGGAGAATGGCCCTGCGATAGGTCTCCCACCACCACCTTCTCCCCCAGGTTTCCACATAGAGGGTGCAAAACACAAAGTTGCATACCTCCATCCAGAGAGATGCAGCCCTGTACAGTGACAGCAGCCATGTCAAGGACTCCCAGAGGGGCCCTGTGAGCCCGGCTGGTCTCCGCACCACTGTGTGCAGGGCTCCTACAGTAATGAGGATCGCACTCTGGAATGCTCCATTGCGGTACTCGGCGGAGGGGGGTGGTGCACAATCTGTACCTAGTACAAAGCTCCCCGCACAGCAGATGGAAAGCTTCCCCACCCCTTCCCCGCACATGGCATGGTCGGAGATAGGAGCAAGATCTCTCTAGGGGAATTGGAGCCGCACCGGGAACAAAGATTATGATATGCTGGGGGGTACTGCCAGTACTGGCAGGGGGCCCCAAGGGCCCCCCTGGAGCGTGGGGCTGGGTCACTATAGCGACCCCTGCACCCCTGTACTTACGCTCCTGACTACCTGCATGGAGTTTGCATGTTCTCCATGTCCATGTTTCCTCCCAAACACCACAGACATACTGCTAGGTTAATTGTCTCTTCTCTAAATTGGCTCTAAAAGAACTGTGTAAATTGTGGGTGCTATATAAATATCTGTAATAAATATTGCAATCCCAGAAAACGTTCAAAGCGTTTGCTACCCCAACACTTCATATTCCTGATATTTGCCTGCTGTACCATGTGCTTGCATGAGAAAGTAGCCTGTTCTCTTTGTATTGCTTCCTTTATGTGAAATCCTTGGTGTTCCTGCTTTCCTATTAAAAACTGACCACACTAAGCAGGAGAACACACTGTGGTCAGTTCTCCAGCAATGCTGGGAACTCAGTGTGCTTTCCTACAATGATCAGACTTGTCTTGATATGCCCCTGCTGCATAGCCATACACTGGGAAGCTTGGTGTGCTTCTGTTTCTCCTCCCCCAGCTCATATGCAGCTGATAACAGAGGGAATGTGATCACTTATAAAAAAAGGGGGGAAAATGGGTATTTATAATGTTTTTTATACCTATACAAAAAAGCTTTGCCTTTCATTTCTATTTTAAACTGAATGGGTTGTTTTACAAGGTGATCATTTACAATTACTTTAAAACATGTACACATAGAGGTAAAATAGAGCAAGCAAACAACCCATAGCTTTGCAGATTTTCTTCTCCAGTTAATTGGCCTAAGCTGATGTAACTCTGGGTTTGGGCAAATTGATTTATTTTATAAATTGGATAATTTCAGTGGATTCCTTATTGTCACCAGCCTATCGGGAGCTAGCAAAAATGTACTGAAAAGTAAGAGGTGCAAAAATCTATTAGTTATGAATAAAGAGGTGCAAGATGACATTTATTAAAAAAACAAGTCCACTGTATACAACACTAACACATCTAATGGATTCCAGTTAACTACTTGTTCATTAATTGTTCAGTACACATGAATGATAGATGCAGATTAGCATCCAGTGCACTTGTACAAATCAGCACATTGGGGGTTATTTACGAAAGGCAAATCCACTTTACTCTACAAGTGCAAACTACAAATGCAAAGTGCACTTGAAATTGCACTGAAAGTGCACTTGAAAGCGCAGTCGCTGTAAATTTGAGGGGTAGATCTGAAATGAGGGAAAGCTCTGCTGATTTTATTATCCAATCATATGCAAGCTAAAATACGTTTTTTTTCCCCTTGCATGTCCCCCTCGGATCTACAGTGACTGCTCTTCCAAGTGCACTTTCAGTGCAATTTCAAGTGCACTTTGGACTTGTAGTGCAAAGTGGATTTGCCTTTAGTAAATAACCCCCATAGATTCTTTGTGCTAACACTCACCAGCTCAAATGGTGTTCATCCTACTCCCCACCCCTGCAACTAATACATTTAAGGCTTTTATTTTTCTTGTGGGGAGCGGGTACCTTTTTTGACAGGTACCTTCTACCACTTTCTCATTTCTCGTCAAAGCCAGAATGACATTGCTGGTCCCACTTCCCCTCCCCACCTGCAGCTTTCTGGGACATGTCACACAACCTCAAAGCTGCAAGACCAGTCTCACTGTGGCACGTGACCTCACACATGTGCTGTGGCTATGCTGGCCTTGATTCCTCAAGAAGTCAAAGCCAGATACCAAATTCAAGATGGCAGTGCCAGGGACCCGAAGGAGAGAGAAGAAGCCTCTCCGGAAGGACAATGTTTGACTTTAGTCACTCGTAGGTATTCAATTTTTGAGTCAGGCAGCTACAGTATTTGCAGCTACTGACTTTTAATTAAAAATAAATAAATAAAATAAGGGTGAAGTTAAGTTTTAGTGAAGACTACACAATTAGAGCAACGCTATACTCTGCACTGCATAAAGGCAAATGCTTCACTGTGCTTCTCTTTTACATTTTGTAAGCTGAACATTGGGAGTAGTTAGTACGTGTAAGAAATGTGTGGCAAGGGATCTTTTGCCACTCGTGTGCATCAGGCCTTATATAACATGCATCTCAATTTGTTACAAATGGCTAATTGTTAGCGTAGCATTTATAAGCTAAGGAAGATCACCAAGAGGTTCTGTATCAAACATTGTCAGATAGTATTAAGGAAGGCAAACATTTCTCACTGCCAGGCAGCTGCTGCTAAGGCAAAAACAATCTTGGGATGTAATAAAAAGGGAATAGAAGCAAGAACAATTTTATTATTATTATTGATTTTTAAAGCACCACCACCTCCTGTGGTGCTGTACAAAATAATAAACAAAGGAGGGTATTGCAAGTTATGCAATACATGAAATGCTCTGTAGACAAGTACATGCAGTTTTTAAAACATAGCTATAGGTGGAAACAATAAGAGAAAAAGCCCTGCCCATTTGAACTTATAATCTAGCACACGGGTATTGAATTGAAATTCACGGAGGTCCGGTCAGTTACATTTTCTTCCAGCAGAGGCTTGAATTGCATGTTTGCGCTATGACTCAGATCCTTCCTGTTTTGCATCAGTGTCCTCAGTCTTTCCTGCTCATCACAGCCCACCTCTACATCAAGATTCCCCCTTTACATCACAATTTCCCACTTCACATAACAGCCCCCCTTCACAGTAGTGTTCTAAGACCCTATTCACATCACCCCCCCCCTTCACAGTAGTGTCCTCAACCCCCTTCACATGAACCTGCCCCCCCCCCCCAACAATAATTGTAGCGGCCCAATCTGCTTTGAGTAAATAACGAGAGGAGAGCATCTGACGGGTGCAGTACTTTATTCTTTTGCCTCAAAGGTGTGCATTAAGAGTGAACACCACAGAAGTTTGACTCCTTAAACACCTTAAGCACCATTTGTACCATAAGCACCATTTGCACCGTGAAAACTGTAAAATGACATACAATACATTCATTTACAGCGATCATCAAAAAGGGGGTTACAACAGAATTACAAATGTGGAGTTACAAAGCGGTGTTCCATTATCTATACACATACATCTAAATTAACATTAAACATTTAAGAAACCATGACTATATGTTCAAACATGTGGATTGTCTACAGCATATCTTTTAAAGCGGAGGTTTGCTGAAAAAAAAAATATTAAAAGCCAGCAGCTACAAATACTGCAGCTGCTGACTTTTAATATATGGACATTTACCTGTCCAGGGAGCCCGCAGTGTCGGTAGCCGAAGCCGATCCGTCCTTCGGCTCTCGGCTGCTGCCGCCGCCATCCTCGGTGAGGGAATAAGGAAGTGAAGCCATGCGGCTTCACTTCCTGGTTCCCTACTGAACATGCGTGAGTCGCGCTGCGCGTCCTCTCAGGTCCCTGCTGTATTCTGTGTCTCACAGAATACAGCGGGGGAGGACGGGGTAGGTGGCGGAAGTGGCGTTGGTCACCGCAATCACTGCGGTGATCTATGCCAGGAAGTGGGAGCAAACACCTGTATTAGACAGGTATCTGCTCCCTCCTCCCCTCTGAAAGGTGCCAAATGTGATACCGGAGGGGGGGAGGAATCCAAAAAGTGGAAGTTCCATTTTTGGGTGGAACTCCACTTTAAATAACAGCATGGACTCAATTTGTGCCTAAAACATATATACTGACAATGACAATGCACCTTACTGCATACCTTGCTCCGCATGCCAAGGGGTGCAAATTTTA
Source organism: Aquarana catesbeiana (assembly GCF_042186555.1). NCBI lineage: Eukaryota > Metazoa > Chordata > Amphibia > Anura > Ranidae > Aquarana > Aquarana catesbeiana. The sequence continues at coordinate 324,793,013 of NC_133324.1, read as the reverse complement.
AACTTTAAAAAACTTCCATAAACTGTCGCCTTCCCACAAGGTACTGCTGGCTTGTCTGTGAATGCTAAATTAAATGAAAGCCCCTTTCTCCAAAACTAGAGGAAGCAGGAAGTGTCTGGTGATTAAAACATTCCCCAGAGAAACAAGAGGAAGGCAATAAAGGTTCCACCTGTCATTCAGTGCTGAACAAAAGATTTAAAGTGACAAGCGGACAGTTACAGTAATGTTCTCAGCACCATTCACATCATATCCCCCCCACAGTAGTGCTCTCAGCACCCCTATACATCACCTCCCCATCCTTCATCCTTGTGTCCTCAAACCCCCTTCTCTTGCTCACATGAGTGTCCTCTGCCCCTTCACATCACATCCCCCTTAACTTCAGTGTCCTTAGCCCCCCTTCAAAGCAGTGTCCTCAACCCTCCTTCACATCACCCCTCAGAGTAGTGTCCTCAGCTCCACTTCACAGCAATGTCCTCAGCCTATCTTCACATCACACCCCCCACAGTAGTGTCTTCAGCCTCCCTTCCCATCATTCCCCCCCTACAGTAGTGTTCTCAGCACTCCTTTACAGCAGTGCCACCCCCCCCCCCCCATGGTAATGTTCTCAGGCCCCTTCACAGTAATGTTTTAAGCACCCCTTCATGGCAGTATCCACAGTCTTCCTTCACATCAAACCCCCACAGTAGTGTTTTAAGCCCCCATTACATGACCCACCCCCCTATCCTTCACAATAGTGTCTTTAGCCCCCCTTCATCCCCTCACACTAGTGTCCTCAGCCTCCCTTTACATTGTTCCCCCTTCAGTAGTGTTCTCAGCACTCCTTTACAGCAGTCTGACAGTCCACAACCTAGGAAGCCATCATACACCTCTAGCTGGGGATTCAAGAGCAGCCAATGTGTGCTAGCATTACTCTATGGAGTAGCACCTGTATTCAGCAGTTTGGCACTGTTGCTTTCAGTTTAGCTGTACCATCAAACCTAAGGGAGGACAGCTTTGCAACTTTGATTCCTAGCAGCCAGAAAGCTAGCAAGTCCCTAAGTGCATTCAAGTTCCACGGTACTGGGCATCCCATGTTTCCACTCCCCATCCAAATTTTAACCCCCTGAATAAACCAAAAACAAAACAAACATCCACTGGACCGATTCTTGAGTCTGCATGAAGCTGCAACAAATTCCTGTTGCCTGGCTGAGAAGGTCCTAAAAATCCAGTGGCCCTTGCGGGGGTAGCGCTACACATTAACAAGCTGGTGGTTGGTTGCTAGGACCAACCTGCAGGAACTCCTGCTCTTCGTCCAGAACTGTCCAGCCTCCCAGTGTCTGCTCTGTGAGGATGAGAACAGCCGTTGAAGGGGGAATGAGTTTGGATGGGACAGTAACTTGGTTTAGATCCAAACTGTGGTCTGCTATTTAGTGATGCCTGATCTAGTGGAATAATGGGTGGTAACAAGTGTTAAAGCAGTATTAAACCTAAAAGCAAACATTTATTATATTGCAGCTTACCAATTTTTAGATGTGATAACTGCATTAGTTTTCTTTTTTAGGCTCTTTCCCTCATTTTCATCTGGTGATCCAGCCAGTAAATCTGTCTTTTTTTCAAAAGAACAAGCTCTCTTCCAGATGTATCAATTTACAGGGTTGAGACAAACCCAAACCATTTAACGCTGACAGGGGTGCTTACAATGATCCACTCTTATTTATTCCTGTAAATCCTTTGTCCCAAAAGGAAAAAAACTGTTGCTCTAACTGATTATAAAGTATTAGCAGGCGTTCAACTTAAAGTGTTTTTAGCAGGGGTTTAAAACTTAAACCCCTGCTAAAACCATTTAATCTAAGCTGGGAATTAAAAAGAGGACCTATGTATACAGTATATTCTTTTTTTTTCATATTTTATTTATTTTTAAGCATAGAACATACTCAGAGCATACAAAAGAAATACATCACATATTTAAACATAATGATAACCTAAATTATTCTCATCCAGCAGGAGATTAATCTAAAATAACTCTTCCTCCACCAATCTCCTGCCTACCCTATACTCTGAGCTAGTCCCATTCAATTTTTTTACCTTTGTCTAAATTAACCCAAAAAAAAAAAAAGAGAGAAAGAACCGTATACCGGTAACACTATATAAACTAGAATAGATTGGAGAGTCAATCCCTGGAGCTACCTTTCCCATACCGTTGCCCCCCAAGAAGAAAGGGGGAATGTTTAGACTCCTTTAATATATGCTTTAACTATTCAGATTCCCTTCTAGGAGGGCCTTTCCTTCCTCCGAGGCCAGAAAGACATTCCAGTGGGACCAAGTCTCAGAATATCTCTCTTGTTGGTGCCTTGAGGACAGGACCAAATCCTCTAATTTGCTTATCTCTTTCACTTTATGTAACCACATCCCAATCGTCGGCGGAGACGTCGATCTCCATGTCAGTGGAATACAAGCCTTAGCTGCATCTAAAAGATGCCGTATCACTGATTTCTTGTATACCTTTTCTGATATCTGGGACACGTGTAAAAGAAAAAAGGCCGGGTCCTCTGGTATCCTCTGGGGCATTCCCAAAAAATGTACAACATCGTACCTCTATCTGATTGACATCTCCAGCAACGGTCAGATGAGTCGGGGAAAAACTTCTTCAACCTCTCTGGTGTTCTGTACCACCGAGTAAGGATTTTGAAATTTGTCTCCTGCGTCTTCACACATATAGACGATTCATGTGTAAACCTAAGAATTTGTTGTTTTTGTGTTATACTGAAGCTTTTCCCCAGCTCTCGTTCCCATTCCTGGACACATTTCAAAGGGGCAGTTTCCCTTGCTGCAGTTAATATCTCATAGTTGGCTGAAAGGATATGTGATTTTGCTCCCGTCTCTGAACACAATTTCTCAAAATTATTGAGCGGCCTTTCAAACTGTCTCGGTGTCGGGAGGGTACTCAGGAAGTGGGTGATCTGGAGAGCACTCCATAATCTTAATCCGAATAACTATCATCTCCGTAACTGTCAACCATTTCCCACCTTTTATGTAATTATACGCCTGTGTGCAGCCCACCTCAACTAGATGTTTAAATGCCCTATCTTCTATCCCTGGGGGAAATAAGGGATTCCCCAATATTGGGTATAGGGGGGAGGACTCAGGTGTTACCCCAACACTAGGAAGCATTGCTGCACTAATTTTAATAGTATTTCCTATCAGAGGATGTTTAATAAGCTCTTTAGGAATATGTGCCAAGCCCTTCCTAGTATGACCGATGACTGAGTATGCTCCATCTGTACACAGAGCTTCAGCTCCTTATGTCTGTTCCAGTCAACGACCTGACTAAGATGTATAGCCTGATGGTATTTGCGTATATCGGGGACCGCCAATCCCCCCTGTTTTTTAGAACGTGTTAGTTGACTACGCTGTAAACGGGCTGCTTGTATGCCCAAATAAAATCAAAGATTAATTTCTGACATTGTTTAAAATACATAGATGGAATTCTTATTGGTAGTGCCTGTAAGAGGAAAAGAAATTTAGGGAGAATACTCATCTTGATAATGTTACATCGCCCTATCCAAGAATGCAGACCTAATTTCCATTTATTCAATAAATTCTTCACTTTTTGTAGCAGTGGAGGAAAATTTAACCCAAAAATCTTATCAATATTAGGTGCCAACTGCGTACCTAGATATGTTAATGCTTTGTCTGTCCACTTAAATTTAAAGTTTTGCTTAAGATGTTCTATTGAGGTTTGAGGGCAATTAACCCCCATGGCTTCTGATTTAGTGAAGTTAATACACAGATTAGAGAGAGAGCCATACTGTTCAAACTCCTTCATTAAATTAGGGATCGTTATTAGAGGGTTTGTCAAGGAGAACATCATATCGTCTGCATATGCCGAAATCTTATAGTTAGCCTCTCCTATCTGGACTCCTGTAATATCTTGATTTAACCTTATAGTGCAGAGGAATGGTTCCAACGTTAGGGCAAAGAGGAGTGGAGAAAGGGGACATCCCTGAGGTGTTCCATTAGAAATCTGGAAGGCTTCTGATAGCACTCCGTTGGCCCGTACTAGAGCTGCCGGATTGGAATAAATAGAGTCGATCCACTGCAACATTTTATTCCCGAAGCCTCCATATTGAAGGACTGGTCGCATAAAATTCCAGTTTACCCTATCGAAGGCCTTCTCCGCATCTGTATTTAAAAACACAGATTGCGTCTGAGTTTTATTCACTACGTACAGGAGATTAAGGACTTTTGTTGTGTTATCTCTTGTTTCACGAGTAGGGACAAATCCCACCTGATCTAGGTGTATCAGATACGGACTATACTGTTGAATCCTATTTGCCAAAACCTTTGTAAAAAGTTTAAAATCTACATTAAGCAAGGAGATCGGACGGTAACTTCCGCAAGAAGCTGGGTCCTTTCCCTCTTTCAGGATTACCGTGATATGAGCTAGCGTTGTATCCTTTATAAATGTAGCAGATGTTCCGAGGGCATTAAATAGTTTGAGCATATATGGAGCTAGTGAGGGAAAGAGGGTCTTATAATATTGAGCCGTCAGACCGTCAGGCCCCGGAGCCTTCCTCAATTTAATAGTTCTTAATGTCCCCTGGAGTTCTTCCATTGTTATCGGTTTGTCAAGAATATCCCTATCTGCCTCTGATAACTGGGGCATTAATGACCGTGAAAGATACAGGTCTATTTGCGCTTGAGAAGGTGGCTTATTCTGCAGATTGTACAGTGCCTTATAATAGTCTTGGAATTCCTTGACTATGTCGTGTGGTTTTGTAACCTTAGACTTATTAGGTAATATCAGATGTGGAATATAGTTCGTTTGCTTCTGCTCTCTTAATGTCCGCGCTAAAAGCTTCCCGCATTTGTCACCTGACTCGTATGAGAATTTCCTACAAATCTGTATTGCGGCTTTGGCCCTATAGAAAAGAAGATCTGAGATTTGCATTCTCTTGACATGGAGATCTCTCTTCACCGAAGGGGACAGGGACCGTTTATGACTAGTCTCTAACCTGGCAAGTTCCTCCAACAATAGGTTTAGTTGTTCCGCACGTTTTCGCTTAATCCTAGCCCCATGTTTGATTAATACTCCTCTAATAACCACTTTGTGTGCTTCCCACACAATACCAGGGTCACAGTCTGGGGTATCATTAATTGAGAAATAAAAATTTAATTCTCTTGTCACATCTTCCAGAACATCTTTGTCCTGTAAGAGGCTTTCGTTCAATCTCCATTGAGTTGATCTCATATTTCAAATCTCTTGCAAGTCATACGTCATGAAAATCGGTGCGTGATCTGACCAAGTAATGGAGCCTATGTTGGCCTCTCGTACTGAATGGAGTTGGGCATGTGGGACGAGAAAGTAGTCTATGCGAGAATAAGATTTATGGGGAGCCGAGAAAAACGTATAATCTTTTTCTGTAGGATGTAGTAAGTGCCATATATCCATCAGTTGACCTTTATGTAAAGTTTGGGATATATGGTTACGTGCTCCACGGGAGATGGAAGACACTCCAGAAGAAGTGTCCTCTGTTGGGTTCAAAGGGACATTTAAATCTCCCCCAATGATCAACTGGCCTTCCGTAAAATCATATATTTGTTTAAGCACTTTGCCAATAAAGGTTTCCTGGTGGTCGTTGGGGGCATACAAAGTTGCCAATGTAATGCCAACTTCTCCTACTTTTCCTTTCACGAACAGAAAGCGTCCTCCAGGGTCGCTTACCATGTCTGTAAGACACCATGGTATTTTGCTTGAAAGGAGGATTGAAACCCCCTTTGATTTTGCAGTTTGATTTGCGGCGTGGTAGACCGCCGGGTATGCCCGACTTTTTAAGATCGGGATTTTATCTTTTCTGAAATGTGTCTCCTGTATAAATACCACATCGGATCTAAAACGCCGCAAATCCTGTAAGAGAATCTTCCTTTTTTCTGGTGTATTTAGGCCTTTCGTGTTTAATGATCTTATCTTTAGAGTATCCATTGGGTGACTCTATCCAATCAAAAAAAAAAACAAAAAAAAACTGGCAATATCTTGCTAAAATTACGCTCACCGTTTAAACTCGGTATCTGAGCGTCACCTTAATTGGGGTTATGGACAGAAATAGTCGGATGCAGAACTCCGGGGCTATCTGCTCTTCCTAGTCCCTGAGCAATTTACACACCGGGCCTAACCGCATAAAAAAAAAAAAAAAAGGGGGGGGGGGCAATAGAGAAAAGAAAGAACAATACGCTGGACACCCATACGGGATAGTAGGGGGGGGCGGTTAAATTCAGACTAGGACCAACCACTATTTTCCCCTTTCCTCTTTTTTACCCCTTTCCTTTCCCTTCTAAAAAAAAAAAAAAAAAAAAAAAGAGAAGGGGGGGGGGGTGGTGAACTCCCCTTTGCCCTTTATCTTTACCTATATTAATACCATCTTAGTCATTTATAAATCAGAAAATTGGAGGCCTTGAGGAAGAAAAGAAAAAAGGAGCGGAGAGAGCAAGGAAGGAGCAGGGACTTATCTCACACAAACTTCCTTTTATATAGTAATGTCCCTTTATAATAAAAGTTTATCAGAGGGAAAGGGGATGGAGGGGGGGGAGCAAACCAAGGGGAAGCACCCAAGCCCCTCCCCTCCCCCCCCACCACCCATATGGATTGCAATTACAGCAACCAAACCAAAAATATTGTTATTACCATATCATTTGTCTTCTCGTGCTTTGACCACCCACACAAAACCATAACCAAAAAGAAAAAGCTGCTCATTCCCCATAGTGATTTATATACAATATTCAAAAAAAAACAAAATTCTGGGCTATCCACCTGCCCATCTTAGACACATTATCAATATAGTGTTATATACCTCATCTTTACAAAACCCAGTGAGAAAACCACAAAACAAAAAAAAACAAAAAAAAATTTTGAAAAAAACAAAACAAAAAAAAAAAAAAACACACCAAAAACCCTCATTTACCTTCTCCTCCTCTTCCCCTATGCCTCCCTCCCCAGCCACCTGACTTGGGGGTGAGGCGTTGGCAAATTACTAATATCTGTAAAAGGAACACAAAAAAAAAAAAAAAAAAGAAGAAGAAAAACAAAAAAAAAAAAAAAAAAGAAAAATTCTATACAAGTAAAAATTCTCGGTTATGTCATATCTCCTTATTTGAAACATTGGTACTATCGAGTAATTCCTAGCCTAAAATTCTAATAAGACCTTTTAGCCATAATCTACCATATCTCTATCTTTTTTTCCTTTTTTTCCTTCTTTTTCTTCCATTTCCCCTTCCCTTCCTCCCTCCTTTCTCCCCCCTTCCCCTTCCTCCCCCCTACTCCCCTGCCTCCCTCTTTCTCTATACTCAAAAGATTAAATACTAATCCCCCATAGGGGTTTGAGATCCCCCTCCCGGCCATTGTTGGCATCGTTGGGAGTCCCTCCACAGTCTCTGTCTATTCAAGGAGCCCAAACGTCCCCCTGTATGCGGGATATATGCGAGCCAGTTGGAAATCTGGATAGGTGCCACACCTAGAAAATCAAAAAATCCCGGGAGGTCTTCTGGTGTACAAACAGAGAAAGATATTGAGTCTCTGCGAAACCTCACTGACAGCGGGTATCCCCATCTATAAATACACCCCCGTTCTTTAGCTAGATCCAAAATAGGACGTTGGAGGGTTGCTCGGCATAAATCTGGCAGGACCTTAATAGCAGACCCTCTAAAATCAATATCCCCTGCTTCCCAAGCTGTTCTGAGTATCGCCTCTTTTTCTTGGAAACAGTGTATAAGGCAGACAACATCTCTCGGTTTCTCTGAATCTTTTGGTCTGGGGCCCACAGCTCTATGAACTCTGTCTATGTCCACTACCTTTTCCGGTGATTTCAGAATTATCTGGATAACTGCCTTGACTATTTCCTGGAGGTCCTCAGTACCCCGTGTCTCCGGGATCCCACGGAGCCGCAGGTTATTTCTGCGGCTTCTGTCTTCGAGTTCCTTGGTATGGAGCTGGAGATCAACCGTCATGGCTGTCTGGGTGGCCAGTGCCTTTTCCAGTGTCCCCACCCGCTTTTCCACTAAGGATACTGTTTCCTCCCCCGCCTTGGTTCTCTCTGATAGCGTGTGGATATCGGTTCTTACCGCTTGGATGTCTTGGCGGTGTGTTTCTTCCAGTCTCCGGATCAGAGCCTCGATGTCCCGGCAGGTAGGTAGTGTGCTTAATAGTGCTCTTATACCTCTGATGTCTCCCTCTAAGCTGCCTCCATCGCTGGGTTGCATACTATACACCGAATCCGGAAGGCTTACAGGGGGAGATGCCGAATCCACCATCGCTGAGTCTATTTCACCAGCCAAGCCCGGAGGCTCCGTAGTTTCCCTCGCACCTCCCCTCCGACCTTGCAGCGTCTCTTGTGCAGCGCCCGGTGTAGTACGTGAGGGTATAATTAGGTACTGTTGGATGTCCCCCTGAACAATGCGGGGGGTGTACTCTCTCTTTTGCAGAGCGGGTCTGGTATCTGTTGCCAGCGTTCATACCGCAACGTCGGCCGCTAGTTAAACATTATCCGAGCAGATCTACAAGCCCCGGAGCTCTAACAGAGCGTGTCTTCACCCGACCATGTCCAGGCCACTCCCCCCGGCATGTAGGACTTAATGTGATGACAGCCCTTATGTATATATTCTAAACAAAATATGAACTAGTGCTAGGGCTGTTTCTCAACCCCAGAGCATAGCTGTTACCCCAGGGCATAGCTCCCAACTGTCCCTGATTTCTAGGGACTGTCCCTGATTTGGAGCAATGTCCCTCTGTCCCTCTTTACTCTTCATTTGTTCCTCATTTTGGTCTGATCCTCATAGTTGTATATAAAATTTACTTTTTATCTTTCAAAAGGTGTTTCCCAATGCTAAACCTTTCATCCAATTTCTAAACTGCTGCATTCGTACATTTTAAGAGCCAATATAAAGGATTAGTAGTAGTAAAAAAAAAAGTCCTTGTGGATTTAATTAACATTTTTAGGTTAGTTTTCCTTTAAGTGGGTGTGGCAGGGGGCGTGTCCTATGCCTACATACGTTTGTTAGTAGGCGTCCCTCATTATCATCTCAAAATGTTGGGAGGTATGCCCCATAGGAAGCCTTGAACTAATCTGAAATTCTCAGGGAACCCCTGCTAAAACCATTTAATCAATTTTACATTGGTGATCTTTGGAAATGTCCCCCTAATAGTGGTGGTCATAATGACACCCTTATTGACAGCAAAAAAATAACTGGTGTAATGCCGCTGGTGTCATGCCCCATGACCCTGGAACTATGCAGGCACATTTAGATGGGAGGTCAATCTGCCACATCTCAAGGAACCCCCAACAACCTCTGGAGGAACCTCAGGGTTTCATGGAACCCTGGTTGAGAATAGCTGTGCTAAGGTCTCTTTAAAGATGTTTGTAATGAATACATAACAATGGTTAAAGAGGGTTCTTTTATACAGTATATGCTTACATTTTGTTTTAACCACTTCAGCCCCGGAAGGATTTGCCCCCTTAATGAACAGGCCATTTTTTGCGATACGGCACTGCGTCGCTTTAATTGATAATTGCACGGTAGTGCAACGCTGTACCCAAACAAAATTGACATCCTTTTTTCCCACCAATAGAGCTTTCTTTTGGTGGTATTTGATCACCTTTGCAGTTAATATTTTTTGTGCTATTAACAAAGAGCGACAATTTTGAAAAAAATTATTCTTTTATTTTTTTGCTATAATACATATCCAAAAAAAAAATACTTAAGAAAAACAAATGAATACATTACTTTAGGCTGATATATATGCTTCTACATATTTTTGGTAAAAAAAATCCCAATAGGCGTATATTGATTGGTTTGCGCAAAAGTTATCGCGTCTACAAACTATGGGATAGATTTAGGGACTTATTTATTTTAATTTTTTTTTACTAGTAATCTGCGAATTTTAGTGGGACTGCGACATTGCGGCAGACAAATCTGACCCCAAATGACACTTTTTGGGGACCAGTGATAATATTACATTTTTCAGTGCTATAAAAATGCACTGATCAATGTACAAATTACACTGGCAGGTAAGGCGTTAATACTAGGGGGGCGATCAAGGGGTTAACTGTGTTCCCTGGGTGTGTTCTAACTGTAGGGGGGGGTGGGCTGCCAGGGACATGACAGAGATCACTGATCCCGATGACTGGGAACAGTGATCTCTGTCATGCCCCCTGTCAGAACGGGGATTCACCTTGTTTACACTGGTAGATCCCGGTTCTGCCTCTGTACTAGGTGATCGCAGGTCGCTGGTGTTCCGTCAGATTAAGCGACCCGTCAGTTTTCGGAATGGAAGTGACATTCCGTCACGGCCATCTTGGTACACTTATTTCACACTTATTGTTACCACTAAACTGAGCTTATATAGTGAAATACAGTATTTAGAAGTCTGTGACACTGTTTTGATGTTGAATTTTAAAAGCAGCGGCGTTCTCTCACATTAGAAAACGTGTGAGATCAGCAGGCTTGCCGCTGCTTTTAAAATTCAACATCAAAACAGTGTCACGGACTTCTAAATACCGTATTTCATGATATAAGCTCAGTTTAGTGGTAACAATAAGTGTGAAATGCAAGATTTCGGAGGGTGTAAAAATATGTCCGCTTGGCAACTTCAGACTGTAAGCTTAGTGTGGGCGAGTGCCGGGTGTACCAAGATGGCCGTGACGGAACATCACTTCCGTTTCACGTTCTAACGGGTTGCCTAATCTGAAGGAACATCGGCGGACATTGAGTCCTCTCAACCCACATGCCCGCAACTGTGCCTGTGCGAGCCGACTTACAGCTACAGCAATTTGCGCAGTAGAGCCGACCTGCCACCGTATAACAACGGCGGCTGCTCGGCAAGCAGTTAAGGATGGTGCCAGTCTTTTAGTTTGTAAGCCACGGAGGAACGTGTTACAATAGCTGAGCTGGCATATTATGAGAGCATTTCGCAATAGCATTGGAATAGCATCATATGTGAGGAAGACATAGATGCAAGACATGTTTTTAACAAAGAAGATTGCAGGATGTGGTTAGTGAGTGAACATGAGGTTTAATAGAGAGAGTGGATTACTCCTAAGCCATGGGCTTGGGGAAATTTAAGCAAGGTGTTGAAAAAGTTCAGTTTTATCTACATTAGACCACATTTAGATTGTACTATATAGTTCTGTGTCCCTATCTACAAGAAACGCACAGCAGGACTTGAGAGGGTTCAGAGGCAGGCAGCTTAATTAAAGGGATGGAATGTTTGTGCTATACTGACAGATCACGTAAACTGGTTATGTTTACTGTAGAAGAAAGGCTTCTTAGGCTGGCCACATGCAGGGCAATTTTCTGTACATTTTGTTGAAGTCTTAACAACACACAAATGACAGCTCTAACATTCTAGGTATGAAAATAATCACTAACAACCAACAATAATAAAAGAAGTTATTAATCAATATTATTTTCTACCTTGGTAGCCAGGCATTTTTGACAACTGTTATCAATAAAAGAGAAAAAGTACTGAAAAAGTACTCAAGGAGTACAACCTAAAAGGCTACAATGTGCAAACACTCAGAATCCATGATTGATAATCTAAGATCATATGAGTCACTTAAAACAATCATGAAATATAACTGCTATAATTTGCACACTCATGATATTTCGAATAATGTGATAATATAACATTTTTATACAGTCATACAATAAATTGATCTCTGTGACCAGCCCTAAAGGAAATGTTTTTAATAAGTTTATTAAAGGACAATAAAAAATAAAACTATTTTTTTATGCTACTGACAAGGAAACCACTGCACAAATTTTATCCAGCATAAAAAGAGTTATAGGGCGTACACACGGTCGGACTTTGTTCGGACATTCCGACAACAAAATCCTAGGATTTTTTCCGACGGATGTTGGCTCAAACTTGTCTTGCATACACACGGTCACACAAAGTTGTCGGAAAATCCGATCGTTTTAAACGCGGTGACGTAAAACATGTACGTCAGGACTATAAACGGGGCAGTGGCCAACAGCTTTCATCTCTTTATTTATTCTGAGCATGCGTGGCACTTTGTCCGTCGGATTTGTGTACACACGATCGGAATTTCCGACAACGGATTTTGTTGTCGGAAAATTTTATCTCCTGCTCTCCAACTTTGTGTGTCGTAAAATCCGATGGAAAATATCCGATGGAGCCCACACACGGTCGGAATTTCCGACAACACGCTCCGATCGGACATTTTCCATCGGAAAATCCGACCGTGTGTATGGGGCATTATGCCCCGTACACACGGTTGGATTTTCGATGGGAAATGTTCGATGGGAGCTTGTTGTCGGAAATTCCAACCAGGTGTAGGCTCCATCGGACATTTTCCGTCGGAATTTCCGACAAACAACTACTGGCTGCCACTTACCCCCGCCACCTTCTGGCTGCCACTTACCCTCGCTACCTCCTGGCTGCCACATTCCACAGTCTCCTTCTGGCTGCCACATTCCACGCCCTCCTCCTGGCTGAGGCTTTCCTGTGTATGAAAAAGGGACATAGTTTTAGTTTTTTATTCATCAATCACACACAATTTTCAGCTCATGACTGTTGCAAATTGAATGTTAACAAATAGAAAAGACTTTCATTCTGACCCTAGCATTTTTCCTTCTTGTCCCAATCATTTTTGGCCACTACTGTCCATTGATATGTAAAATTTATTAAATCAGCAATTATCAATTGATCAATAATAACATCTAGTTAACGTCATTACTTTTATGACAAGAAATATGTAGAACAATGCTATACCTGGCTCAAGCTGGGCTCCTCCACTTTTTCCTGGCTGGAAGGCCCAGGTTGGACGTCGGAAGCCTCAGCTGGGGTGGAAGGAAGCGTGGAAGGAAGAGTGGAAGGAAGGGTTGAGAGTGATTGCCTGACTTCAGTCTGGTCTGACAGAAAACGCAGTCTGTCATAGTACCACAGCCTGGGGACATAAATAGCATCTGCTGCTGCTCCTGATCTCATGGAATACTGGACCTTATTGTGCTCCCTATTATAGGTGCTCCTCAGCCCACCAATTTTTGCCTTCAAATAGGGGATGGTTGCCATCCATTTTCTCTGCAAGACACAACACAAGACAAACCCTAATGTCAGGCTAAACTCTCCTAATCTTGTCCCAATATAGGCCTCAATCTAGAAGCAGTATAGGCCACTGATGCACCAAGTTAAAATTGTACCTTCGTTAGAACGATCGGCGCTTCCGCTACTCCTACCTCTGCTTACAGATGGTAGGTATGACGCACGCGTGTTACGCTTTATATACACTATGCATGCGTGAAACTCCGCCTGCCCCAGACGTTCTTTCTAGTCCCCACCCCTTGTCTTTTGGCGCAGTGGGAGAGCACATGGCGGAGAAAGAGCAAGTGCATGCAGACAGCAGCAAAAGCAACTAAGAAAGGCCGGAGCCATGAACGTCCTGATCCTGGAGGAGATTTAATGTCTCAAATATGTCCTTTATAGAGATGGTGGACATCCTGAAGAGGGCCGACTATGATGGGAAGCATGGACCTTACCCAAACCCAAATGAAAGGCCAAGATCATGACTAAAGTTGTGAAAAGTCTGCACAGGAATTTTGGGGTACGACGATCCAAGGATCAATTAAGGAAATGCTGGTCAGACCTGAAATTGAGGGAACACGATCAGTACAGAAAGATCAAGAGAGTTCTTCAAAAAAGTAAGTAGTTGTTGTATGTTCCTTTTATTATTATTACTTGCATGCTGCTCCATGTGCTTTTCTTTACTGTTGTACAGTTTAAAATGGCAACTTTCAGATTTGTGGACACAGTAATCATTCGTAGTAAACATCGTTCGTTCGCCCACTAATACGATGTTTTTGGCAGATCCAGGTTAACTACATTTGTTCAGGCCTATTTGTATTAAAAGAAGTTTAGTACATTGTTGTCTAGATGGGTTTGTACTAGAATGAAATGCAAACTTGATTCAGTGTAAGGAGAGGACACTCAGCAGCTGTTTACACATCTGGACGCAGGAGCACTAGTGTGGGACACCAGAACACCCTTTTTAGGGTGTCCCACACAGGTGCTCCAGTGGGAAACTGGGGGTGTCTCCATGTGTGAAAATTGTACAAAAAAGGTAAGTATTCCAGCTTTAGAAAGGGAGATAAATAATGTTTTCAGCTTGGAACTCTGCCAAAAAAGACAATTGTACGACACTTCCAAGCAATGTTTCATATTACTATTTCTCACCTCAAATATCTGTGTGCTAAGTATACCTTTTTTTTATTCACATAGGGAAGAAAAGACTTGGGGCATCTGAGAACACCTGGGACCCCCCATCACCTAAAGAAAAGGAAATGCAAGGATTATATGGTTAAGTTTATATTCCATCATGTTGATTGCCGTAACGAATAGGCGGAAGCGGCTGGCCATTATCCCGAAAGCATTCTCCACCACTCTTCTGGCTCTGGCCAGCCGGTAGTTAAAAACCCTCTGGTCCGGGGTGAGGGTCCTCATCGGGAATGACCGCATCAGGTGATCACCCAGCCCAAACGCTTCATCAGCGACAAAGACAAACGGGAGTCCTTCCATGTTCTCTTCAGCAGGTGGCCATTCTGAAGCCATGTGTAGAAATCTGTCTGGGCGATGACTCCACCATCCGACATCCGGCCATTCTTCCCCACGTCCACATAGAGAAACTCATGTGTCGCCGACACCACCGCCAACATCACAATACTATTAAACCCCTTATAGTTGTAATAAGTATGACCCAGAGTTGGGGGGTGGGACTATATGGTTGTGTTTCCCATCAATTGCCTCTCCGCAGTTGGGAAAGTCCCACCACTGGGCAAATTTGGAAGCCACAGTCTGCCATTCCTGTGGGGTTGAAGGAAACTGTGGAGTCACACAAGAAAAAAAAAATTGGTAATTATGCACATAAACATTGCAAGCAGATTAGACACAAACATTCTTGGCCAACATCAGTATAACATTTATTTTAAGGAGTATTTAAAGACAAAAATAAAAGGTCCACTTATCAGATTCCTTATCCTCTCTGCTGGCCCATTGTAAAAAATTGAGGGGGGGGGGTATGTTTGGGACAGGTAACCCTCTCCACTTTCTTTGAGAGCTGAATGCATAAATAATGTGTTTTACTTTGTGTTTTACTTTGTGTTTTACTTTGTGTTTTACTTTGGCTCCCACTGGACAGGTAAGAAGTGTCATAATACAAATATATAAATACACACTGTACAAATTGAAGCACTTTTTTACATTCTTCAATTACCAATCAAGATAATAGGAGAACAAAACTTTAAACAGTACCATTTGGAAGTATTCTGGCAGGCTCTTTCACTACATGCTTTGGGGAATTCATACAGAAATCTGACCACAAAAGAGGTAGGTATAGTGTGTATGGGTTTGGCAAAGTCAGCAGATAGAGGATTGGTATCGGTTGACTTAGCAGTTGGGGGGAGAGAGGGTTCCAAATGATTTTGGGACACCAAAAAAAAGCCTCTGGCACTGCATAAATTTATGGACAAAAATAACATTTGGACACATTTTAGGGGGTGTTTAGGGTAAAGCACTACTATGGAGCTGACAAAATACATTGTTAAGTGACTAGGCTAGGTGTGTATGGGCCCAGGATAGCATGCTGGGGAGGTTAGTGAAGGCAAATATGCATGAAGGACAAAAAAGGAATTTTAAAAACTTCAAGCATGCATGAGAACAAAGGGGACATTCACAGCATATTACAATCATGGTAATTAGGGAATGATTAAAGAAATACAATACATTAGCAAACATTAAATACATAGAATGTGATGTTAAAGGCAAAAACTTACCCTAATATAGTCCTTCTGCAGGACCTGAATTATGGCAGAACAGGTCTCTGGAATAATGATCCCCAGAGCCTGGGAGGAGATGCCTGTAGAGAACTTGATGTCCTGCACACTTCTCCTAATCGCCAAGTACCGCAATGTGGTGACTAGCCTCTGCTCGGGAGTGATGGCTTGCCACAGGCAGGTGTCCTGCCTGCTAATATAAAGGGACAGCAAAGCCAAAAAATGGTGAAAAACGAGGTCCGTCATCCGGAGATAATTCCTGAAACCATCAGGATTATTCTCACGGATCTCCCGCAACAAAGGCATATGAGAGAACTGGTCACACTGGAGTAACCAATTCTTCGTCCATGAACTCCTCCCCGCCCTGTTCATGGACTGGGCTTGGGTCAAAGTAAGAACCCCAACACCAAGCCCCTGCACAGCACGAACTCTACGACGAGTATGTACCTGCAACATGGCTTCAAAATGGTCGGCTGGTCAGAACGAACTAACAGAATGCACTGAAAATCAGAAAGACCTGAGAAGAGTGAGCTGAAAATCAGAAACGAGCCAACAAGAACGCACTGAAAATCAAATATGTACTATAATAATACACACTGAAAGCAAATGCAAACTGACTACACGCACTGGAAACCAGATACGAACCCACAAGCACAAACTGAAGAGCAGTAACAATCTGAAAAGCACGAGGCTGAAAAGCGCAAATCATCTCTCACCAAACTTCTACTAACATGAGATTAGAAGAAGGACCCCAAAGGGTGGCGCACTGGCTATTGAACTTCCCTTTTATAGTGTCGTCGTATGTGTTGTACAACAAGATTATACAACAAGATTTCTGTGACCATGTGTATGTAAAAAAGGTTTTAGCCAACATCCGTCGGAAAAAAAACATGGATTTTGTTGTCGGAGTGTGCAATTGTGTGTATGTGGCATTAGAGTGACGTCCAAAAGCAGATCAATATGCCACCTCTCCTACCCCTGACTAGGGATGGGCCAAACCCCCCCCCCCCCGGTTTGGTTTGCACCAGAACACCTCTAACAGGCAAAAAAATCTAGCGAATATGTGAACACTATTAAAGTCTATGGGACACGAACATGAAAAAGTCCTCATTTTAAAGGCTTATATGCAAGTTATAAAAACTTTTATAAAAAGTTATAAAAAGCGTATGGGGACCCGGGGACTGCCCGAGAGTACATGCATCAATGCAAAAAAAAAAGTTTTTAAAATTGGGAGCAGTGATTTTAATAGTGCTTAATGTGAAAGAATGAAAATGAAATATTCCTTTAAATATTGTGCCTGGGGTTCCCCTTAGTCTGCCTGTAAAGTGGCGCATCTGTGCGATGTGAAGAACATGCCGCAGAACATGCTGCAGCAATAATGGCATTTCTAAAGGAAAGAAATGTAATTTAAACTTGCTCATTGCTGTAATGTATTGCCGTCTCCCAGCCCCATGATGTGCCTTCCTGTGTGCCCTGCGATGTGCCCTATGCCCTGTGTTGTTACCTGCTGTGTACCCCTTGATGTGCCGTGCGCCCCATGCCCTGTGATCTGCCTGTGCCCTGCTGTGTAGCCCCCATGATTTATGTAGGTGGGGCTTTGTGTAGGTGTGGCTTGCGTGTGGGTGGGGACACAGGGGGCCCCATGATCTTCTATTGCCCGGGGGCCCCATGAGTTGTCAGTCCGCCCCTGGTATTTACACTCAGGTATATACACTCCATTTCTCTTCCTGCACATCGCTCAGAAGACTGAGAAGACTTCACCAGAGTTAATACAGAGGGTTCACCACAAGATGTAAACCATTGGTGAGCCTCAAAAACAGGAAGGCCAGATTAGAGTTTGCCAAACAACATCTAAAAAAGCCTTCACAGTTCTGGAACAGCATCGTATGGACAGATGGGACCAAGATCAACTTGTACCAGAGTGATGGGAAGAGAAGATTATGGAGAAGGAAAGGAACTGCTCATGATCCAAAGCATACCACCTCATCAGTGAAGCATGGTGGTGGTAGTATCATGGCGTGGGCATTTATGGCTGCCAATGGAACTGGTTCTCTTGTATTTATTGATGATGTGACTGCTGACAAAAGCAGCAGGATGAATTCTGAAGTGTTTCGGGCAATATTATCTGCTCATATTCAACAAAATGCTACAGAACTCATTGGACGGTACTTCACAGTGCAGATGGACAATGACCCGAAGCATACTGCGAAAGCAACCAAAGAGTTTTTTTAAGGGAAAGAAGTGGAATGTTATGCAATGGCCAATCAATCACCTGTCCTGAATCCCATTGAGCATGCATTTCACTTGCTGAAGACAAAACTGAAGGAAAAATGCCCCAAGAACAAGCAGAAACTGAAGACAGTTGCAGGAAAAGCCTGGCAGAGCATCACCAGGGATGAAACCCAGCGTCTGGTGATGTCTATGCATTCCAGACTTCAGGCTGTAATTGATTGCAAAGGATTTGCAACCAAGTATTAAAAAGTGAAAGTTTGATGGATGATTGTTAATCTGTCCCATTACTTTTGGTCCCTTAAAAAGTGGGAGGCACATATACAAACTGTTGCAATTCCTACACCATTCACCTGATTTGGATGTAAATACCCTCAAATTAAAGTTGAAAGTCTGCAGTTAAAGCACATCTTGTTCATTTCTTTTCAAATCCATTGTGGTGGTGTATAGAGCCAAAAAGATTAGAATTGTGTCGATGTCCCAATATTTATGGACCGACTGTATATAATACAGTGGAGAGTATATAGTCCAGTCCGTGCAGTATATACAATACATTGCAGAGTATATAGTGCAGTCATTGTAGTATATATAATACAGTGGAGAATATACAGTACAGGGTATATAGTGCAGTGCAAAGTATATAATACAGTGTATTGAAGTGGTTAAGGGGAACCCTATGACAAAATCCATACCAAGCCCTTTGGGTCTGGTATAGATTTTAAGGGGAACTCCATGCCAAAATAAGAAAAAATGGCGTGCCCCCCCCCCCCAAAATCCATACCAGGCCCTTTGGGTCTGGCATAGATTTTAAGGGGAACTCCGCGCCAATTTAAAAAAAAATGATGAGGGGGTCCCCCCAAAATCCATACCAGACCCTTATCCAAGAATTCAGCCTGGCAGGCCAGAAAAGGGAGGGGACGAGCGAGCGCCCCCCCCTCCTGAACCCTACCAGGCTGCTTGCCCTCAACATGGGGAGAGTGTTTTGGGGTGCCCCCCAAAGCACCTTGTCCCCATGTTGATGGGGACAAGGGCCTCTTCCCCTCAACCCTGGCCGGTGGTAGTCAGGGTCTGCGGGCGGGGGGCTTATTGGAATCTGGAAGCCCCCTTTAACAAGGGCCCCCAGATCCCACCCCACTATGTGAATGGGTATCGGGTACATTGTACACCCGGGTACACCCATTCACTAAATAAAATGTCAAAAAGTAAAAACCACAACAGACAGTTTTTTTTTTTTTTTTTAAATAAAGGAATTGTCAAAAAGTGTCCTGCGATGTCCATCCATTTTATGTTTTATTTAGGTATTTGAACTTGGATGGGGTATAGGAAGTATGTGATGCCCAATAGAATTTTTGTAGAACTTGCTGGGATAACTATATACACTCAGGTAATGGTATATACACTCCATTTCTCTTCCTGCACATCGCTTTCTTTCTAATGTTCACTCCTCTCTCCTTCTGCACATCGCTTCCTCTCTAATGTTCACTCCTCTCTCCTCCTGCATATCGCTTCCTCTCTGTTTACTCCTCTCTCCTTCTGCACATTGCTTCCTCTCTAATATTCAGGCACAGCTAGTACAAAGTGGATAAGCCTGACACTGTCTCCTCCAGCCCTTAGCAATTGCCCTTTACAGACAGGGATCCCTGGCCCCTATAGTGTAGGAAGATAGAAATTCTCTGGTGCTAGCTGTCCTACATGCGGCTACTGAGCCCAGTCAGCCATCTTCAGGCCCTGCCAGCCCTCCTGGCTGCAGCTGCCCTTCTCCACTGCCCATAACACCACAGTCCATTCCTCTGGCTCTGCACCCATCCCAGACTCCATCCTCCCAGTCCTCTCAGGCATGCCTCCCCAGTTCTCTCAGGTCTGTGCATGTCACTCCCCAGTTCTCCTGGCTGCAACCGGTTGTTCCTCTCCCTGGAGACTTGCCTGGCAGTGCTCTCACCTGCTGTGCTCTCTTGCTCCTCCTGTGACTCCTTTCCAGGACACCCCTGTGGTTTGTACGAGGTTCCCATCCACACACGAGCCCAGGCCAAGTTTACCAAGAACACTGTAACCCCTCATAGTTACTCTTGTTGGGTGCAGGAACGGGCCCTGCTGTTAAAAATTAGAAAACAAATTGAAATTACATGCCCCTGTTAAAGAGGTGCAGAAAAATTGGGCCTTAGGTGTTGGTGGTGCCTGAACATTGTAACCCCTCACAGTTACTCTTGTTGGGTGCAGGAATGGGGCCTACTGTTAAAAATTAGGAATAAAAATGTAACCTACATGCCCCTGTCAAACAGGTGCAGAAAAAGTGGGCCTTGGGTGTTGGTGGTGCCTGAACACTGTAACCACTCATAGTTACTCTTGTTGGGTGCAGGAACGGGCCCTGCTGTTAAAAAATTGTAAAAAATTGAAATTACATGCCCCTGTGAAACAGGTGCAGAAAAATTGGGCCTTGGGTGTTGGTGGTGCCTGAACACTGTAATCCCTCAGTTACTCTTGTTGGGTGCAGGAACAGGCCCTGCTGTTAAAAAATCGTAAAAAAATTGAAATTACATGCCCCTGTCAAACAGGTGCAGAAAAATTGGGCCTTGGGTGTTGGTGGTACCCTAAACCAAAAATATTGTTGGAAGCTAGCATAATCAAGATTCAGGAATAGGATAGGCAGCATAGGCGGTCTTCAAGGGGTCCCAGATCCCTAGCAAATTCAATCAGTTACATCAGCATCCGGGGCTCGATTGCTGCTGATCCAGGACTGACTCATTTTGATAAATGTCAGCCTATCAACGGAGTCTGTGGATAGGCACACTCTATGATCCATCACAAACCCTCCAGCAGCACTGAATGTCCGCTCAGAAAGCATGCTGGATGCAGGACAGGCCAGTAGCTTGATTGCAAATTGAGCAAGTTCTGGCCAGTGGTCCATCCTCAAGATCTAGTAACCCAGTGGATGCTCAGTTGGAAGGTCTCCAAGTTGGCTCTTGCCCCTAATTATTCCTGCACCATATAATGCAGACGCTGCCAATGGTTGCTTAAACCTAACAGCCGTGGGCACTGAGTATTAAAGAATTGTTTAAAGGCACCGGTCAGCCGGCCACCTTCTCCACCGCTCTTCCTCTGATGGAACGAAGCCTCAGAAACACGTTGTACAGGAAATGGTAACCTCCCAGGGTCTGGAAAGGTGTTACACACATTTTTCTTCAAGGCGCCCTGAAGATATTTCATCCTCTGCTCCCTCTGCGAAGGCAGGATGAGCTCTACAACTTTACCCTTGTAACGTGGATCAAGAAGGGTTGCCAGCCATGATCCCGCTCCTTGATACCACAAATCCTTAGGTCCTTTCGCAAGTTTTGCAGAATCAGGGAGTCCATGCAGCGTAAGTTTGAAGAGGCATGAGATTCTGAGTCCTCTGGGTCACTAAGGATGACATTGTCAGAAACTAGCTCCTCCCAGCCACGTACTCCTTGTGTTTGTGTGGACTGAAAACCATCCCTTGAAGACTGCTGTATGTTATCCTCCACATCCCTACTGACACAATTCTCCTCCTCCTCCTCCTGTGTGTTTGGCGGACCCACAGGAATGGTATCTGCATAAAGAGGGCCTTGCGAGAAAAGGAAGTCATCCTCTTCCTCCTGCTGTTCTGCCATAAGTGCCCTGTCCATGATGCCATGAAGCATGTGCTCCAGCAGGAAGACGAGAGGGACAGTGTCAATGATGCATGCATTGTCTCTGCTCACCATCCTTGTGGCCTCCTCAAATGGTGACAGGACAGTGCATGCATCTTTTATTAGTAGCCACTGGCATGGCAAAAAGAAGTCAAGTACTCATGATGGCCCTCTGCTGTGTGTGCAACCGCCGCAGCATTGCCAATGTTGAGTTCCAACTGGTGGGCATGTCACAAATGAAGCAGTTGGTGGGCAGGTTGAATTCCCGTTGAATGTCAGCCAGCCAAGCACTGGAATTGTATGACCGCCGGAAATGCCCACAGACTTTTCTGGCCTGCCTCAGAAGATCTTGTAAGCCTGGGTACCTGGTCAAGAAATGCTGCACCACCAAATTCAGGATGTGTGCCAAGCATGGAACATGTATCAAGTGTCCCTGTCGGAGGGTGGAGAGAAGGTTGGTCCCATTGTTGCATACGACCATTCCTGGCTCAAGCTGCCGTGGCGTCAACCACCTCTGAGCCTGCCCCTGCAGAGCTGACAGAATCTCTGCCCCAGTGTGGCTCCTGTCCCCTAGACAGATCAACTGAAACACCGCATGGCATCTTTTAGCCTGACTGCTTGCGTAGCTCCTTAAATGCTTATTCAGATTGGTTCAGAGGACAATTTAGCAGAAGAGGCCATAGAGGAAGAAGAAGAGGAGGGGGTAGAGCAGAAAGATGTGTCACAATCACCACCAGCTTTTTGGAGGTGTAGTGGCGGAACAAGCTTCAACACTGAACCCTGCCCTGCATCCTTCCCAGCTGCCAGAAGAGTTACCCAGTGCACCATGAAGGATATGTAACATCCGTGACCATGCCTGCTGGACCATGAGTCAGCAGTAATGGGAACCTTGCTGCTGACTGCCCTGTCTAACGAGGCCAAAACATTGCCTTCCACATGACAGTACAGAGCTGGAATGGCCTTACATGAAAATACATTTCTTTTTGGAAACTGCCACTGTGGTACAGCACATTCCACAAATCCACAAAAGGGGGCAGAGTCTACCAGATGAAAAGGCAGCAGTTGTAGTGCTAGCAATTTGGCCAAGCTAGCATTTAGACGCTTAGCATGTGGATGGCTGGGACAGTATTTTTGTTTACGGTTCAGCAACTGGGGTAGCAAAATTTGCCTGATGAAATCAACAGGTGGTGTACTGCTAACAGATTGGGTGCAAGTACTTGTGGCACCTATTGCTATACCTTCATTAATCGCAGTGCGGGTATTTGAGAGGACTTGAGGTATAGTAGAGATTAAGATCCCAGATGAGAAGGAGAAGTACGCATTTTGTTATGATGTGGGTCTTTCAGGGTCTGTTGCCAATGGACTGCATGGCAGGTCGTCATATGTCTTGTCAAGCATGTGGTGCCCAAGCAGCTGGTGTTCTGGTCACGCTTGATCCGCTTCAGACAGAGATTACAAACAGCAACGCTGCGATCTACTGCACGTGTTGAAAAAAGCCCACACCAATGAACTTTTGGAAGTTAGCGGGGAGTCAGCAGCGCCCTGCACCTGTGGAGCTCTGTGGTGTGATGCAATAGAGTGGCTGCCCTCAAGCTGGCCCCTGGAGGACATCCTGCCTTGTTGGAGTTGTGCCTCGTCCTCCTCCTCACTTCCCTCCTCTGTTCTCTCAGGCACCCAAATACAGTCAGTGACTTCATCATCCCCTCCCTACTCGTCACTGGAGCAAACTTGGCAGTATGCTGCAGCTGGGGTTTCTTGTCCTTCTGTGGCACCCCCTCTCTTTAGGCTCACGCTACTCCCTTCTTCAATCTGGGAACCAACATCGTAGCATTCAAATTGCTGTGCATCCTCCAGCAGCATGTAGTCGACACTATGGTTGAATAATTCTGGTGACTCCTCCGTACAACTTGGGGGGCTATGGAAGAAGTAACTGTGGACAAGGAGCTGGTGGAACGGGCTGCTTTGGCAGCTGCGTTAGAAGGCAAACTAGTATGAGCCTGGGTGACAGTGGATGAGGAGCATGAGAACGGCTTAGTTATCCACTCCACCAACTCTTCTGTATGTTATGGCTCAATAACACATCCAGCAACAGAAAAAAGGACAAGCATGCCCCACCTGCAGAGAATGCACCATGTCCGCGACCACCACATTTCACTGAAGACACAGATGCTGCTTGCCTTCTTTTAGTGGCCTGTGAGTGCCTGCCTCTCCTTGGTGGCCTTCCGGACATGATGGGGATTTTTTATTTCACACCGCACTACACTGTATTATATACGCTGCACTGCACTATATACTGTACACCGACTGCACTGTATTATATACTGTACGCCGCCTGAAGTTTATTATATACTGTACACCAACTGCACTGTATTATATACTGTACAACACCTGCACTGTATTATATACTGTACACCGACTGCAATGTATTATATACTGTACACAGGGGTAGGCAACCTCAGCATTCCAGCTGTTTTGAAACCACAAATCCCATCATGCCTCTGCCTCTAAGAGTCATACCTGTGATTGTCAGGGTCTTGCAATGTCTCATGGGACTTGTAGTTTCACCACAGCTGGAGGGCCAAGGTTGCCTACCCCTGCTGTACACCGACTGCACTGTATTATATACTGTACATGCTGTATTATATACTGTGAACACCACCTGCACTGTATTATATACTGCACACCGCCTGCACTATTTTATATACTGTACACCGACTGCACTGTATTATATACTGTAAACTACCTGAAGTGTATTATATACTGTACACACTGTATAATATACTGTGTACACCGCCTGAAGTGTATTATATACTGTACACTGGTGCACTGTATTATATACTGTACACCGACTGCACTGTATTATATACTGTACACCGCCTGCACTGTATTATATATTCTACACTGCCTGCACTGTATTATATATTCTCCACTACCTGCACTATATATATATATATATATATATATATATATATATATATATATATATATATATATATATACACACACTACACGCTCTATCCACAAACTAACCTGCCTAATCTGCAGTTCTCCATTCCAGCATTATATAGTGTGGGACGTTCTTGCAGTGCATTATGGGGCGCTTGTCGGCATGTGAACGTCCCGCGAGCGCCCCATATGTTCGTCTCGAACATCAGTACCATCCCTACCCCTGACAACTTTGACCAACTGTTGTCTTCTCGACGTGACTTACATTTGCATTTAGCTGAAATTACTAGACCTGACTTACAAAATCAGAAGCAAATTTTTTTGAGCATGGGAATAAAAATGGAAGCTTTCTGGCCATGTTAGCTCAAAATGACAAACCGCTGACTGTTATCTCCGTGATTAAAACTTCGGACAACGCGGTTGTCACCTCCCCAACAGGTATTTTGTCTGAACTCATGTCCTCTTATAAAATACAGTTACTGTACATAGTTGTTAAGGCTGAATAAAGACAACAGTCTATCCAGTTTAACCTGTGTAGGTGTGTGTGGGCGCGTGTGTGTAGAAATTTTTTTTCCCATATCCCTGTATATTGTTTTCACTAAGTTACACATCCAAGAGTCTTTTAAAACTATCCATACTGCCTGCCGACACCACCGATACTAAATTGTAGACTTCTTCTCTTTCCCCAGATTTCAATCCCACAGATTTTGCCTCTCTGTTATGCCTCGTATACACGGTCGGACATTGATCGGACATTCCGACAACAAAATCCTAGGATTTTTTCCGACGGATGTTGGCTCAAACTTGTCTTGCATACACATGGTCACACAAAGTTGTCGGAAAATCCGATCATTCTGAACACGGTGACGTAAAACACGTACGTCGGGACTATAAACGGGGCAGTAGCCAATAGCTTTCATCTCTTTATTTATTCTGAGCATGCGTGGCACTTTGTGCTTTGGATTTGTGTACACACGATCGGAAATTCCGACAACGGATTTTGTTGTCGGAAAATTTTATAGCCTGCTCTCAAACTTTGTGTGTCGGAAAATCCGATGGAAAATGTGTGATGGAGCCTACACATGGTCGGAATTTCCGACAACAAGGTCCTATCACACATTTTCCGTCTGAAAATCCGACCATGTGTACGGGGCATCAGACTTGCTGGATTCCCTAATGCGACCTATCACCGCTGAGGAGATTCTTGCAAAAATTGTCTCTTTCCCTGTTGGTAGAACCCCTGGCCCTGATGGCCTTCCTACTGACTTTTATAAATCACATACTGAATCTCTGGCCCCCAGGCTAGCCTCAACGTATAGATACAAAAAACACAGTCACTTCCAGCGCTAATAGGTCTTTCAAGGTGAGGAGTAACAGATGTCAGATAAAATGGTGATGTGGAAGGTATATATGGTATCCCAAAACTAGGTGGATGCTGCCTTCCTCAGATGGGGTAATCCGAAAGGAACTACAAGAAAAACAGAAATGGAAGGTGCGCACACCTAGTGCATTACCAGAGATAATTTAATAATAAGACAACAATAAGCTCACCTAGCTCTGAGGAAGGGGGTGCGCCCCCGAAGCGCGTTAGCTGTACTCCGTGTTCTGTGCATGTCCATGCACTGTGTTTATGGCCTTTTGTCAGCTGCATTTTGTAAGTACCCACTTTTATACAAAAATGTCTTATTATTAAATTATCTCTGGTAATTCACTAGGTGTACGCGCCTTCCATTTCTGTTTTTCTTGTAGCCTCACCGTATAATCGTTGCCTAGCGAATGACAGGCTCCCCCCTTCCATGCAGGAAGCTCACATCATCTTAATTCATAAAAGCCCTAAAGACCCCTCAGTCTGTGCATTGTATAGGCCCATAGAAATCTTGAATAGTGGCCTTAAAATCTTTACCAAACTTCTTAATACCAGACCAAACTGAATTCATTCCTATTAAATCCACTGACATAAACATAGGCAGACTTTTCACGAATAATATGCTCAACATTTAAACTCAGGTACCAGAACCATAGCCTCCTTAGATAGGCTTTTGATACGGTAGAGTGGCTGTGGGAGGTCTGGAGGAGAATGGGCTTTCCCCTACGCTTCGTACAATGGCTGCAGGTGTTATACACCAATCCCACTGCATCCATCCATTTAGAAAGCCAACTCTCCATTCCTTTCCATCTACAGCGGGGCACTTGCCAGGGCTTTCCCCAAACATCAAGGGACTAGAGTGGGCTGGTTGGAGGAGGAGATTGCTCTATATGCCGACAACCTCCTGTTGTTTTTGAAATACACCTGTGATTCCCTAGAGGGAGCACTACAGGTCCTAACGAGTTTTGATAGGGTAACTGGACTTGAGTAAATTGGCATAAATCCCTCCTTTTCCCAAAAGATTCTCAAGCTATTGCACAAGCTCCATCTAATCTGCAATTTCAGTGGGTTGATCAATTTGTGTACTTAGGAGTAATTGTCTTGAGGAAGGTTTCTGATTATATGTCCTTGAATTTAATGCCAGTTTTACAAGACCTCAGGCTTAAACTGAAAGCATGGCACAGCCTGCCATTGTCTCTCCTAGGCTGCATAAACCTAATTAAAATAAAGATCTTACCTAAATTCAATTATTTATTTTGCAATTTCCCTCAATGGATTCCCAAATCCTTTTTTTCCCAACTCACCACAATGCTTTCCTCCTTCCTGTGGGAATCCCAATATTTGCGCTATACATTTTCTGCCCTAACTAGACCCCTTCTACAAGGGGGGCTAAGCATTTCAGACCTCAACAAGGATTTTCTTAGCTTGTTACGGCTCATTGGTGGCTATGTCCCAACATTTACAGTTCTGCTACTATATTGGAGGCAGCTGTTCTTCGCTCATTAGAAGCCCCCCCTTTATTTCCCCTATTCCATGGAAAGGAGGCCCCATACCCCCTCTATGCACACCACACTTAAAGACTGGACTTCCGGGTGTAGACTGGAATCCAATTTTAAAGACTTTTCTCTCCCAACACCCCCATGTGGAATAATCCATCACTGCCGCATTTTTATCTCTATACCCGACCCACGAGTCCAGGTGCAAAATCAAATCCATTGCTGACATAGTGGAGGTAGGTCGCCTCCTCTTTTTGAGAATCTTAGCTCAAAATACATTCTCTCCTTCTACTATCGGTTTAGATACCTGCAGGTTGCACATGCCTTTAGGTCTCAATTTCCACAGGGTCACATAACACTTCTCCAACCAGCTCTGGAATCTCTACTGCAGCCAGCTTCTGTCTTTTTTTTTTTTTTCCATATTTAATATTTTTATTACTGGTTTAAGAGAAAGAAAGGCATACATTTTACCAACATCAAATATAAAATATTATGCATGTCTATATGCTAATCTATATCTAATATACAAATAAATTCATTTTCTTCTAAAGCCAAGACCATGCTCTCTAATTACAACAAAGTCAAAACCTCATTACAATCCCCCAAATGCATTAAGGCAGAGATCCTCTCCTGTCCCTAATCAAAATATATCTCCAACTCTGTCCTTGGGGGTTCTATCTATATTTTCCTTAAGTGTCCAACTCTCTCTTACCTCTTCTGAATTGTAGCAGCAAATCTTGTCTTTTAAGCCAAGCTCTCTAACCTCAGGTAAAAATGTCAGACATATATCCCCAACATGGATCAAAAGAATTGGGAGGAGATTTGGGACAAGCCGTTCAAGCAGTTAGTCTCCTTCAGGAATTGCTTAATCAAACTGAACATTACCCATGGAGCTTATTTTACTCCACACAGACTCCATATGCTCAGCTGAAAAAAACTCTTCCTCTTGTTGGCATGGTGATCACCCAGTGGGGGACTTTTCACATATAATCTGGTTGTACCCCACCATTACCCCTTACTGGAATGCAATCGTGGCTACTATTAATGCTGTTGGTCATACTTCTTTCACCCCCTCACCTAGAATCTGCTTGCTCAGATTAGTGGATGATCTAGTTCCCATGCACGGACTCTCCTCGGCCTGCTAATTTTTTTTGCGAGAAAGGCCATCACATTGCATTGGAAAAAGCCCTCTTCTCCTTTTATCCATTTTTGGAAGCACTTAGTAAATTCTACCCTACCTCTTTACAAAGCTACTTACTATAACAGAGGTTGTTCTAACAAATTCGATAGAGTATGTGCAGGTTGCCTAGAAGACCCTACGGCTACATCATCAAATCCTCAATAACACTCCTTGGTTGTTGCTGAACTAACCCATGACACTACTAGCCTTTCCTCCAACTTCCTGGATGGATCATGTGGGAGGACACTCAGTTTAATTTGTCATGGACATGCTTTATATATGCATTGCTTTCTTGTCTCCTACCATTTATGCGTGGGCTACACACCGCATTCAGGTTGTACTTGCTTCTTTTTTTTTTTTTTTTTTTTTTTTAAAGGGTAAATTTTATTTAGATTTTCAACAATCTTGTACAAAAACAATACAAAGCTCATATTCACGTACAGTATAACAACAAGTGATTTCAATCAAAATTCTGTAATACATGCATAGAGTTGAATACAGTTACAAAATATCAACCATTGGTTGCGTGTTTTCTATACATCAGGTATCATATCCCTATGTCTCCAGCTATATATTTTATCCATCCTGCCCATATCTTGTCAAATTTCTTAGGGCTACCTCTGGCAGCGTAAGTCAATTTGTACATTGGCAGAGAATTATTAACCAGTTTTACCCAATTTTGCCGAGATGGGGGGGGTCGGATTCTTCTAATAAGGGCCAGTGCTTTCTTAGCATAACAAAACACCACCCTCAGAAGGGTCTTCTTTGAAGTTGACACCTCTTGCTCCTCCAGGTCACCTAAAAGGCATCTGGCTGGAGAATAGATGTTCAGGAGGTCTAGGGTATCCTCCGAATATTTCAGGATAGCTTTCCAATATTTCTCCACCAGGGGGCATTTCCATATCATATGGAAGAAGTCTCCCACTGCTGCATGACAATGAGGGCAGTCTGGTGACTCTTGTTTACCCATTTTATGTAGGCGCTGGGGGGGCATAATATATCCTATGAAGATAGTTAAACTGTAGCAGTTTGTCTCTAGCTAAGATCATCGAGGGCACTAGTGTGTTCAGGGTCTCAGACCATGATTCCTCCGTAAGGGACGGTATATCGGCCTTCCACTGTGCGGCCACCCTCTCCATTCTAGGGGAAGAGGATGTCAGCAGTTCAAAGTAATACCTGGAAATCAGTTTAGAGTAGTCCTCATCAGCTATTAATTTTTCCATGCTCGAAGGGGAGAGCGTCACCCCCCCCCCCCCATACTGGGCTGATGCCGCATGAAGCAGCTGGAGGTATCGGAAGAAGAATGCATTTGGCACCCCATATTCAATTTTTAGATCTGCAAAGGACCTAAAGATCCCATCCTGGAACAGTTGGTGAGCGTATTTGACACCATAGGTTGCCCAGCATGCCCCAATCCGGCACCTTAGCTATCTCACCGAGTTGAGGGTTATGCCATAGGGGAGCATTAGGGGAGACTGCTAGACTAGTGCCCGGATATCCGCTCCCTGCTTTGGGTATGGGCCATTTCTGTAAAGTATATTAATCAGTGCTTCATATGAGTGGACCTGTGCCGCCTGGGTGGCTACAGAGGCAATATCCAGTTGGGAAAGCCCCACCAATGAACATGTGTCAGCTGGGCTGCCAGGTAGTAACACTGCAAATTCAGTAATGCTAAACCTCCCGCCCATATTGGTAAGAATAATGTATCCAATGACACCCTAGCTGGTTTAGGTCCCCAGAGAAAGGAAGAGAGTATTTTATTAAGTATCGTAAACCATTTTTTAGGAATATAAATTGGGACGTGTCAAAATAGGTAGAGAAACCTAGGCAGTTAAATCATTTTAAATATATTGATACGGCCGAGAAGGCCGAGAGGCAGTTTAGACCATGTTTGTGCATTTTCCTTTAGTCTCGCTACTAATGGGAATAGGTTATTATGTACATAAGTACTAATTGGTAGCTGAACTTCGACCCCCAGGTAACGAAAACGGGAGACTACCTTCAACGGGACATCCGGGGGCAACCTCGGGACATAGTCAGACTGAAAGGGGAAAATGATGGACCTGTTCCAATTATCTTAAAATCCCGAGTACCTCCCAAATCCGGATATTCTGTCCAGGGCATTCAGGGAGCTCACTGCCTCGGCCAAGTACAGGAGCATGTCGTCGTTATACAAGGACGTTTTTTCCTCTACTGCATCGATACGACATACCCTGATATCCTTATCTGTCTTCAACAGAGCCGCCAGTGGCTCTATGGCCAGGGCAAACAGCAGGGGCGACAATGGGCACCCCTGCCGAGTGCCCCTAGCAATTTCAAACTTGTCTGTGATAATATTGTTAACTCGTAGTCGAGCTCTAGGTTCAGCATATAGTATTTTCACCCACACTATGAATCTAGGACCAAAGCCCGGCCGCTCAAGGACCGCTATCAGGTATGGCCATTCAATCGAATCATATCCAGGGACACCCCCACGTGGGTGTCTGGGCAGGGACCCTTTGACTGCACAATGGTGAAGATGCGACGCAGATTTATGGCTGTCGACCTTGCAGGGATAAAACCTGTCTGATCAGAAGCAATCACTGTACTTGCTTCTTTAATTGTAGTTTTTGTTTACAAGAATTTCCGCTGTGTGCCCTACCCTTGCAAAGGCCTGGAAAATCAGCTTTTGTACACTTCTAAATCTCAATAAAAAAGAAGTTTAGGGAAAAAAAAATGTTTTATTCTATTCTGCACTATAGTTTTTCAAGTCTATTCTTTTCTATTATTTTCTATTCTAATCTTTTCTATTCAAATTCAAATTAATTCTATACGAAATTCGAATTTCAGAAGCCATCTTTCGAAATACGAATTTCATATAGAATGAATTTGAATAGAAAGTTTAGAAAAAAAGTAAAAAAGTAAGTCAATTTAAATACTAGTTATGTAGCATCCTCCTAGTTAGGTTGCTAATAAATTTAGGTACATTTTTTGGCTCCTCTGAAGCCAGTGGAGCAGGATTTGATTACTTCTGGCTTCTAGACGTGTGCACGATGAAAAAATTTGTTTTGTTTCGATTTGTTATTTAATTAAGTTTGTTTAGTTAAATTCATTGCATTCGTTACATTCATTTTCAGGATTTGTCTCGTATTCGAATTTGAAAAAATTAGACCGAATTCGAAAAAATGTCATCAAATTCGAAAATATTCTACCGCATTCGAAAAAATTTGATCGAATTTGAAAAAGTAAACTATATATAACCATTTTCCGAAATTCCAAATTCGTATAGAATGAAATCAAATTTGAACAGAAAAGATTAGAATAGAATAGAAAAGAACAGCATATAAAAACAATAGCACAGAACAGAAAAATATTATATATATATATATATATATATATATATTTTTTTTTTTTTTTTTCTATGCTGTACAATTGTTTTCTATGCTATTCTTTTCTATTTTATTCTACTCTTTTCTATTCAAATTCATTCTATACGAAATTCAAATTTCGGAAGATAGCTTCAAATTTCGTATAGAATTATTTCAAATTTGAAATAGAAATAGAAAATAATAGAAAAGAATAACACAGAAAAACAATAGGGCAGAATAGAATAAAATAAAATATGTATCATATTTTATTCTATTCTGTTTTATTGTTTTTCTAGTCTATTATTTTCTATTTTCTATTCTATTCTAAACTTTCTATTCTATTTCGAATTCATTCTATACAAAATTCAAATTTCGTAAGATGGCTTCCAAAATTCTAATATATATATATATATATATATATATATATATATATATATATATATATATATATATATATATATATATATATAATATTTTATTCTATTCTGCTCTATTGTTTTTCTAGTCTATTCTTTTCTATTATTTTCTATTCTAATCTTTTCTATTCAAATTCAAATTCATTCTATACAAAATTCGAATTTCAGTAGCCATCTTTCGAAATACGAATTTCGTATAGAATGAATTTGAATTTGAATAGAAAGTTTAGAATAGAATAGAAAAGAATAGCATAGAAAAACAATAGAATAGAATAGAATAAAATATAATATATATTATATTTTATTCTATTCTGTTCTATTGTTTTTCTATGCTATTCTTTTCTATTCTACTCTAATCTTTTCTGTTCGAATTCAAATTCATTTTATACAAAATTCAAATTTCGGAAGATGGCTTCTGAAATTCTAATTTTGTAGAGAATGAATTCAAATTCAAATAGAAAAGATTAGAATAGAAAATAATAAAATAGAAAAACAATAGAAATTCAAATTTTGTTTATAATGATTTTGAGTTTGAATAGAAAAGATTAGAATAGAATAGAAAATAATAGAAAAGAATAGAATAGAGAAACAATAGAACAGAATAGAATAAAATACAACCCCCTCCCGCCGAGCGTACGCAGATGTGCGTACTCGGCTTTCGGGGGTTATACCGGGATGATGCCCGCAGCTGCAGGCATCATCCCGGTACTGTTTTTTAGAACCGGCGATCGACTTTCCAGGTATAACAACTGATGCGGCTAAAAGCCGCTCGGCTGTTATACCAGAGAAGCGGGAGGGGACGTCCCCTCCCCGCCGCCTCCCGTCGCTCTTACTGGGCCTCCCGATCTACTAGCCTCTGGCGGCTAGTAACAGTCTGGAACAAAGCCGTAGGCGGCTTTGTTCCAGCCTCCTAATCGTAAACACAGAAGCGACGTCATGACGTCACTTCCCGTTTACTCGGCTGCCAAAGGCGCCAGTTTTAAAAAAATTTACAGTATTCAGAATCGTCGAAAACAGCGATCTGAATACTTTGAAGTACAAAGGAGGGATCGGGGGTCTTTTAGACCCCCGATCCCTCCATAAAGAGTACCTGTCACCACCTATTACTGTCACAAGGGATGTTTACATTCCTTGTGACAGCAATAAAAGTGATCAAATTTTTTTTTTTTTAAACACAATTTATAAATATAAAAATAAATAAAATAAATAAGAAAAAAAATGTGTTTTTTAACGCGCCCTCATCCCCGCAAGCTCGCGCAGCAAAGAAAGCGCATATGGAAGTCGCGCCTGCATATGTAAACGGTTTTCAAATCACACATGTGAGGTATCGCCACGATCGTCAGAGCAAGAGCAATAATTTTAGCACTAGACCTCCTCTGTAACTCTAACCTGGTAACCATAAAAAAAACTTTAAAGCATCGCCTATGGAGATTTTTAGGTACCGTAGTTTGTCGCCATTCCACAAGTGCGTGCAATTATAAAGCGTGACATGTTTGGTATCGATTTACTCGGCGTAACTTCATCTTTCACATTATACAAAAAAATGGGGCTAACTTTACTGTTTGGTTTTTTTAAAATTCATGAAAGTGTCCCTTTTCCCAAAAATGTGCGTTTAAAACACAGCTGCACAAATACCGTGTGATATAAAATATAGCAACAATCACTATTTTATTCTCTAGATTCTCTGCTAAAAAAATATATAATGTTTGGGGATTCTAAGTAATTTTCTAGCAAAAAATACGGATTTTAACTTGTAAACACCAAATTTTTAAAAAATAGGCTTAGTCATGAAAGGGATAATATTTGTTTTTCTATTCTATTCTAATCTTTTGTATTAGAATTTGAATTCATTCTATATGAAATTTGAATTTCGGAAGATGTATATATATATATATATATATATATATATATATATATAAAATATTTTTTTTCTATTCTGTTCTATTGTTTTCTATTCTTTTCTATTCAAATTATAATTCATTCTATGCAAAATTTGAATTTCAGTAGATGGCTTCCAAAGTTCGAATTTCGTATAGAATGAATTTGAATAGAAAAGATTTGAATAGAAAGTAATAGAAAAGAATAGACTAGAAAAACAATAGACTAAAATGAAATAAAACATAATATATTCTATTCTGCTCTATTGTTTTTCTAGTTTATTCTTCTCTATTATTTTCTATTCTACTCTAATCTTTTCTATTCAAATTCATTCTATACAAAATTTGACAGATGGTTTTCTATATATATATATATATATATATATATATATATATATATATATATATATATATATATATATAGATAGGAAGGCCTGTTTACTGGCCTGAAATTATGGGAGGAGCCCGGAGGCTATTTAACCAGACCACCCACGATGGTCTGTGTCGGTTCCAGTGCGCGGTACTACGTCACCAGGCCGACTTTGCTAACCTCACCGCACGTTTGTGAGTTCCTGCTCTCGAGATCCAGCGTGTCGCAGTTTCCCATTCGCAGTTTCTGACCGTTACACTCGCTGTCGCAGGTAGGAGCTATTGTTACCATTTATAGAATCAAATCGTTATGTTATCCGTATGGAGTCACTTACGGATCAAGTCGCATTAGCGGCGCACAGTCCCGAAATCTTTGTTCCACCCATCAACCCCCCCCTACTAACCATACACCCCCTACTAAACCCCCACTTCATCTAAACTGACTCTTTACACCTCTTCCTGCACAATAAACACTCACCAACTTCACCGACCAATCCGAGTCCAGTCGTAGCACCGGCACAACGATTTGGATCCTTGCTAATACAACTTTCACCGACCGATCCCAGTCCAGTCGCAACACCGGCTCAATGATTCGGATCCTTGCCAATACAATTTTCACCGACCGATCCGAGTCCAGTCGCATATCGGCTCAATGATTCGGATCCTTGCCAATACAACTTTCACCGACCGATCCGAGTCCAGTCACATACCTGCTCAATGATTCGGATCCTCGGCATTACAACCCCACCAACCAATCCGAGTCCAGTCGTAGCACCGGCTCAATGATTCAGATCCTTGCCAATACAACTATCACCGACCGATCCGAGTCCAGTCGCATACCAGCTCAATGATTCAGATCCTCGGCATTAAAACCCCACCAACCAATCCGAGTCCAGTAGTAGCACCGACTCAATGATTCGGATCCTTGCCAATACAACTTTCACCGACCGATCCGTGTCCAGTCGCATACCGGCTCAATGATTCGGATCCTCGGCATTACAACCCCACCAACCAATCCGAGTCCAGTCGTAGCACCGGGTCAATGATTCGGATCCTTGCCAATACAACTTTCACCGACCGATCCGAGTCCAGTCGCATACCGGCTCAATGATTTGGATCCTCAGCATTACCACCCCACCAACCAATCCGAGTCCAGTCGTAGCACCGGCTCAATGATTCGGATCCTTGCCAATACAACTTTCACCGACCGATCCGAGTCCAGTCGCATACCGGCTCAATGATTTGGATCCTCAGCATTACCACCCCACCAACCAATCCGAGTCCAGTCGTAGCACCGGCTCAATGATTCGGATCCTTGCCAATACAACTTTCACCGACCGATCCGAGACCAGTCGCATACTGGCTCAATGATTCGGATCCTCGGCATTACAACCCCACCAACCAATCCGAGTCCAGTCGTAGCAGCAGCTCAATGATTCGGATCCTTACCAATACAACTTTTACCAACCGATCCGAGTCCAGTCCCATACT
This sequence comes from Aquarana catesbeiana, assembly GCF_042186555.1. NCBI lineage: Eukaryota > Metazoa > Chordata > Amphibia > Anura > Ranidae > Aquarana > Aquarana catesbeiana. The sequence continues at coordinate 324,756,836 of NC_133324.1, read as the reverse complement.
GGCTCAATGATTCGGATTCCTCAGCATTACAACCCCACCAACCAATCCGAGTCCAGTCGTAGCACCGGCTCAATGATTCGGATCCTTGCCAATACAACTTTCACCGACCGATCCGAATCCAGTCGCATACCGGCTCAATGATTCGGATCCTCGGCATTACAACCCCACCAACCAATCCGAGTCCAGTCGTAGCAGCAGCTCAATGATTCGGATCCTTACCAATACAACTTTTACCGACCGATCCGAGTCCAGTCCCATACTGGCTCAATGATTCGGATTCCTCAGCATTACAACCCCACCAACCAATCCGAGTCCAGTCGTAGCACCGGCTCAATGATTCGGATCCTTGCCAATACAACTTTCACCGACCGATCCGAATCCAGTCGCATACCGGCTCAATGATTCGGATCCTCGGCATTACAACCCCACCAACCAATCCGAGTCCAGTCGTAGCAGCAGCTCAATGATTCGGATCCTTACCAATACAACTTTTACCGACCGATCCGAGTCCAGTCCCATACTGGCTCAATGATTCGGATTCCTCAGCATTACAACCCCACCAACCAATCCGAGTCCAGTCGTAGCACCGGCTCAATGATTCGGATCCTTGCCAATACAAACTGTCACCGACCGATCCGAGTCCAGTCGCATACCGGCTCAATGATTTGGATCCTCAGCATTACCACCCCACCAACCAATCCGAGTCCAGTCGTAGCACCGGCTCAATGATTCGGATCCTTGCCAATACAACTTTCACCGACCGATCCGAGTCCAGTCGCATACCGGCTCAATGATTTGGATCCTCAGCATTACCACCCCACCAACCAATCCGAGTCCAGTCGTAGCACCGGCTCAATGATTCGGATCCTTGCCAATACAACTTTCACCGACCGATCCGAGACCAGTCGCATACTGGCTCAATGATTCGGATCCTCGGCATTACAACCCCACCAACCAATCCGAGTCCAGTCGTAGCAGCAGCTCAATGATTCGGATCCTTACCAATACAACTTTTACCGACCGATCCGAGTCCAGTCCCATACTGGCTCAATGATTCGGATTCCTCAGCATTACAACCCCACCAACCAATCCGAGTCCAGTCGTAGCACCGGCTCAATGATTCGGATCCTTGCCAATACAACTTTCACCGACCGATCCGAATCCAGTCGCATACCGGCTCAATGATTCGGATCCTCGGCATTACAACCCCACCAACCAATCCGAGTCCAGTCGTAGCAGCAGCTCAATGATTCGGATCCTTACCAATACAACTTTTACCGACCGATCCGAGTCCAGTCCCATACTGGCTCAATGATTCGGATTCCTCAGCATTACAACCCCACCAACCAATCCGAGTCCAGTCGTAGCACCGGCTCAATGATTCGGATCCTTGCCAATACAACTTTCACCGACCGATCCGAATCCAGTCGCATACCGGCTCAATGATTCGGATCCTCGGCATTACAACCCCACCAACCAATCCGAGTCCAGTCGTAGCAGCAGCTCAATGATTCGGATCCTTACCAATACAACTTTTACCGACCGATCCGAGTCCAGTCCCATACTGGCTCAATGATTCGGATTCCTCAGCATTACAACCCCACCAACCAATCCGAGTCCAGTCGTAGCACCGGCTCAATGATTCGGATCCTTGCCAATACAAACTGTCACCGACCGATCTGAGTCCAGTCGCATACCGGCTCAATGATTCGGATCCTCGGCATTACAACCCCACCAACCAAACCGAGTCCAGTCGTAGCACCGGCTCAACGATTCGGATCCTTGCCAATACAACTTTCACCGACCGATCCGAGTCCAGTCGCAACACCGTCTCAATGATTCGGATCCTTGCCAATACAATTTTCACCGACCGATCCAAGTTCAGTCGCATACCGGCTCAATGATTCAGATCCTTGCCAATACAACTTTCACCGACCGATCCGAGTCCAGTCCCATACCTGCTCAATGATTCAGATCCTCGGCATTACAACCCCACCAACCAATCCGAGTCCAGTAGTAGCACCGGCTCAATGATTCGGATCCTTGCCAATACAACTTTCACCGACCGATCCGAGTCCAGTCGCATACCGGCTCAATGATTCGGATCCTCGGCATTACAACCCCACCAACCAATCCGAGTCCAGTCGTAACACCGGCTCGATGATTCAGATCCTTGCTAATACAACTTTCACCGACCGATCCGTGTCCAGTCGCATACCGGCTCAATGATTGGGATCCTCGGCATTACAACCCCACCAACCAATCCGAGTCCAGTCGTAGCACCGGCTCAATGATTCAGATCCTTGCCAATACAACTTTCACCAACCGATCCGAGTCAAGTCGCATACCGGCTCAATGATTCGGATCCTCTGCATTACAACCCCACCAACCAATCCGAGTCCAGTAGTAGCACCGACTCAATGATTCGGATCCTTGCCAATACAACTTTCACCGACCGATCCGTGTCCAGTCGCATAACGGCTCAATGATTCGGATCCTCGGCATTACAACCCCACCAACCAATCAGAGTCCAGTCGTAGCACCGGCTCAATGATTCGGATCCTTGCCAATACAACTTTCACCGACCGATCCGAGTCCAGTCGCATACCGGCTCAATGATTTGGATCCTCAGCATTACCACCCCACCAACCAATCCGAGTCCAGTCGTAGCACCGGCTCAATGATTCGGATCCTTGCCAATACAACTTTCACCGACCGATCCGAATCCAGTCGCATACCGGCTCAATGATTCGGATCCTCGGCATTACAACCCCACCAACCAATCCGAGTCCAGTCGTAGCAGCAGCTCAATGATTCGGATCCTTACCAATACAACTTTTACTGACCGATCTGAGTCCAGATCCATACTGGCTCAATGATTCGGATTCCTCAGCATTACAACCCCACCAACCAATCCGAGTCCAGTCGTAGCACCGGCTCAATGATGATTCGGATCCTTGCCAATACAAACTGTCACTGACCGATCTGAGTCCAGTCGCATACCGGCTCAATGATTCGGATCCTCGGCATTACAACCCCACCAACCAAACCGAGTCCAGTCGTAGCACCGGCTCAACGATTCGGATCCTTGCCAATACAACTTTCACCGACCGATCCGAGTCCAGTCGCAACACCGTCTCAATGATTCGGATCCTTGCCAAAACAATTTTCACCGACCGATCCAAGTCCAGTCGCATACCGGCTCAATGATTCAGATCCTTGCCAATACAACTTTCACCGACCGATCCGAGTCCAGTCCCATACCTGCTCAATGATTCAGATCCTCGGCATTACAACCCCATCAACCAATCCGAGTCCAGTAGTAGCACCGGCTCAATGATTCGGATCCTTGCCAATACAACTTTCACCGACCGATCCGAGTCCAGTCGCATACCGGCTCAATGATTCAGATCCTCGGCATTACAACCCCACCAACCAATCCGAGTCCAGTCGTAACACCGGCTCCATGATTCGGATCCTTGCCAATACAACTTTCACCGACCGATCCGTGTCCAGTCGCATACCGGCTCAATGATTGGGATCCTCGGCATTACAACCCCACCAACCAATCCGAGTCCAGTCGTAGCACCGGCTCAATGATTCAGATCCTTGCCAATACAACTTTCACCAACCGATCCGAGTCCAGTCGCATACTGGCTCAATGATTTGGATCCTCGGCATTACAACCCCACCAACCAATCTGAGTCCAGTCGTAGCACTGGCTCAATGATTCGCATCCTTGCCAATACAACTTTCACCGACCGATCCGAATCCAGTCGCATACCGGCTCAATGATTCGGATCTTCGGCATTACAACCCCACCAACCAATCCGAGTCCAGTCGTAGTAGCAGCTCAATGATTCGTATCCTTGCCAATACAACTTTTACTGACCGATCCGAGTCCAGTCGCATACCGGCTCAATGATTTGGATTCCTCAGCATTACAACCCCACCAACCAATCCGAGTCCAGTCGTAGCACCGGCTCAATGATTCGGATCCTTGCCAATACAAACTGTCACCGACCGATCTGAGTCCAGTCGCATACCGGCTCAATGATTCGGATCCTCGGCATTACAACCCCACCAACCAATCCGAGTCCAGTCATAGCACCGGCTCAACGATTCGGATCCTTGCCAATACAACTTCCACCGACCGATCCGAGTCCATTCGCAACACCGGCTCAATGATTCGGATCCTTGCCAATACAACTTTCACCAACTGACCTCACAAACAAACCCCACCGGTGCTCTCACCCCAGCCCGGTTCGAACTAGTTGCATCGGCGTTTACGAATACAGTGGAACTTAAGATTCAGATCCCCAGCCTTACATTTATCAAAGCATTAACATTCACATCCCACTCCATCTATTTGTGCTATGTTGCGCACGGTCATTCCTACATACTCATAATTCTGCTAAATTTGTTTTTCGCCTTTCCAATAAGGCTGCTTCCTTGCAATCGCTGCAAGCATTTCAGCAAGTGGCTCAAACCGCTACATATCATCTCCAGTAGCAACACGGCTACTCATCATTTTCTCTGTCGCTTTCCCCTTTAGGTCAGTTAGACTACCAGTTGGTCCACCCTGCACCAGGCTTGGACAGTATCTCCCAAAAAAAAAAGAAACATTGTCGAGGGCTTGCATCTCCACCAGGGGGCCAGCTTCGCCCCGAACAGCTCTTTGCAATCCCCCTTGTCACACCAAAATTCCCATGTCACCTTACTACAGGTTCCCGGTCGACTCAGTCCTCAACCTCAACCAAAACTTCACTACTAGGGCATCAAAAGCCAGGTGCGTAGTTCAAAGGGATCCTTCTTGCTTTTCTCTTAAACACTCTTTCACAACATATTTTACTTCACATACACGATTTGACTTGCTCCCGAGGCATTAGTAACTGTCACATACTTCTGTGCACTTCACTCTGTTTTCGAAGAGCAATCCGAGATCCTTCACCATGCAGACAAGGTCGCCTAACATCCAGCTTGCTGGCAGTGCATGCGTTAGCAGACTGAACATACATCAACTACAGATCGCAACATTCCTACTTAGAATACCAGACTTCAGCTACCTGCCCCAGTCCGCCCTGGGGGGCTCTGGTTCATTAGTTTGTGCCAAGCACAGACGGACACCCGAGCTATCGGTTACCTAGCCAGTCACCTCCTGGCTCACCTCGGTTGTCACGCATTCTTTTGAGTTTTCTAAAGTCACACTCAACAGCGCTTGCACGCAAACTAGCTGTCACTACGGCTGTCATTCCTTGTCCTGTTCTTCTTGTTTTCTTTCTGCCTTGCTATCTTATCTACCCAAACGCATCTATCACCTCCTACCTTGGCTTAAACATATGCATTTCCCCTCCTGACTTTTAGCTGACGCCATGTCGCAGGCAGACAGGGATAACTTCACCTCTGCCCTGCCGTCACCCTTTGAGGGCGCAGCAAGCGGCGTCTCACAGTCTCACAGAGCTTGGACCATTTAAAAAAAAAAAAAAAACGCCACTGGCAGCCCTACCAGGCACCCAGGCATCACTACAGTCTATTTTCTTAGTGACTACTGAGCTGCACTCCTGGGTGACCACACTGTCAACAGCAGTCACCGACGTTCAAGCCAGAGTAGGAGCCCTGGAGGTACGCTTAGCCACGCCCCTACCAGCTCCAGTCACCATTATTCCCGTGCTTTCACTTACAAGTGCGCCCGACATCGGCACCACTGTCTTCTCTGCGCACTTTGTCCCAGCAGGGCATCAGGAAGGACGTCTTGGACGGCAATGATGTTAGCTTAGCATCCCTCCTTATAGCAGTACACGGCTTGGCCGAAAACAAGTCATATTCGTGAGGAACGTCTCCACCGCCCTGAAGGCCAAAGACACTAGACTTAATCGCAACCTCACTGTCACAGAGTTTGTGCTGGCCTTGGGGACGGTCAGACACATGCTATGCAGGGCAACCCCAACAGGAGGGACGAGCCGGACCCATATCTGCATGCAGTAGTGGATCTAGCTCACAAGTACGCAGGGTGCTCAGTCTATGACTGTCACCGCTCATTTTCAGCTAAGGCAGCAGCCAGACTCAAGGTGATCCTTTATCTCACGCCTCCTAGTGTTTCTCTCCCAGGTACAAGACCCTGACTAAATCCTTAAATTAGACGTGCCAGCAATAGCGGATCTGCCCATGTGCAACAAATTCCTCACCAACTGGAATGGCATGTCAATGTTCATTCCGTCAGCATCTCCCTCTTCATCTCAGGTAGTCACGGACACCACAGCATCCACAGCTCCTCACGTCAATTTTTTGGTCATTTTTGGTTTGCAGGGCCATGGCCGTCAGAAATCCTCTTGATTCCCGGGTTCAGTTAGTCCTTCTCTTTGTTCGAACTCTACCCCAGTGTTACAGCAGCTCAAGTCTGGGGCAGCAACTGGGCAGGACAAACAGTGTCATTTGCCACAGACAACCAAGCTACAGCTAGTATCATAAATAAAAGCAGGTCCGACTAGCTGGCCATCATGGCCTTCCTGCGCAGGCTGGTGCAACTATCCCCACAGCACCAATTAATGTCCTCTGTGTCTACATCCCAGGCAAATGCAATACTCTGGCTGACGCACTACCCATTTTAACTTTGCGTCATTCTTTTCGCAGGGATCTGGAACCGACCCGCCCATGTTTCTTATCCCACATTGGTCGTAGCTAACCTCGGATTAAAACAACACCTTGACAATGCTACCTGCCTTATTAAACTATAATTTTCTCACAACACCCTGAAGGCCTACCGTACTGCCTGGAAGATCTATGACAGGTTCCTAGCCTCAAACCCTGGGGCAGTATCAGGAGATCTCCATCACATCCTGGCCTTCATATCATGCTACCACACACAGTTGGCATTGTCACACAATACCCTTACTCTACTCAGCTGGCATCCATTTCATCTCCTTACAAGATCCTACCAAACCATCTTTGGTTGCCGCCCATGCGGTCAAGACCATCCTGCGCGGTAGTCACAGGCAACTCCAAATCAATAGTAAACGCCTACCGGCGACCAGCGCCATATCCCGAGGCATGTCTACCCTCCTGTCACGTTCCCCTTTGGGTTCATTTCAGCCTGGTCATTCAAGCAGCCATCTACCTGACTTTCTGCGGCTTCTTACGCCCAGTGAATTCACAGTCACTGACCCCAGTTGTAATATGTTACGTAGACACCACCTGACACGCCACCAAAGTTACTTCATCCCGCACTTCATGGTGTCCAAAACACAACAGTCTGGTCCCGGGGTAGATATCATACTTTCCAGACTTGCAACGCCTGGTGCCCCGTGGCCATTCTAGACCAGTTATTAGCTCATCTGTCCCACCTCTCGGAGGACAGCCATTACTACAGTTCCCTACTAGCCCTCTAAGTAGCAACCAGTTCACTAGACACGTTAGGATTCTTTTGCTCAACTTAGGCCTTGACCCCGGCCGTTTTTTCTGGAAATTTTTTCGCATTGGAGTAGCATCAGCAGTCTCACGAAACGGGGTCCTGGACCACGTCCTCAAGAAGATGGGCAGGTGGAAATTCACTTGCTTCGCTCGATATATTCCCAATCCGCAAGCAGAAAGGTCATGAGCCTTCAGCCAGCTTGCTCTGTACTATGGCAGTAAACATAAATAAATAAATACCTCCCTAACCAAGTCGTTTTGCGCCCTTCTCTTGGCATACCGCCCAGCAGATCTGGGTTTACCATACAGCAGGCCAGGGCACACTTCAGGTCTATTTTATGTTGTTAGTCTTGTGACGTGTTTATGTGCTTCATATCTCTCAGGATGGAGGGCTCCGACCATAAATAGGAAGGCCTGTTTACTGGCCTGAAATTATGGGAGGAGCCCGGAGGGTATTTAACCAGACCACCCACGATGGTCTGTGTCGGTTCCAGTGCGCGGTACCCACCCACCCATTCCCCTTCTCAGGGTACTTCTCTTCAAAAACATCCATTACTTAAGGTATGCGCCCTTCTCTTGGCATACTGCCCAGCAGATCTGGGTTTACCATACAGTAGTATGGTAAGTCTTGTGACGTGTTTATGTGCTTCATATCTCTCAGGACGGAGGGCTCCGACCATAAATATATATATATATATACACACACACACACACATATATATATATATATATATATATATATATATAATGTTTTTTCCTGTTCTATTGTTTTTCTATGCTATTCTTTTCTATTATTTTCTATTCTATCCTAATCTTTTCTATTTGAATTCGATTTCATTCTATACGAAATTCGAATTTTGGAAAATGGTTATATATAGTTTACTTTTTCGAATTCGGTCAACTTTTTTCGAATGCATTAGAATTTTTTCAAATTTGATAGTTTTTTCAAATTAGGTAGATTTTTTTCAAATGCTGTCAAATTTTTTCAAATGCGGTAGATTTTTTTTTTAATTTGATCACATTTTTTCAGGTTTGATCAAATTTTTTCGAATTGGGTTGAAATTTTTTCGAATTTAAATACGAAACAAATCTATTCTAATCTTTTCTATTCAAATTCGATCTCATTCAATACGAAATTTGAAGTTCATATAAAATGAATTCAAATTCGAATAGAAAAGATTAGAATAGAGTAGAAAAGAATAGAAAAGAAAAACAATTGAACAGAATAGAATAAAATATAATATATGTTATATTTTATTCTATTGTGCTCTATTGTTTTTCTATTCTTTGCTATTATTTTAGTTTCCTTTGTTTTGAATTATTTTCCAATCTATTCTCAAATTCGAATTTATACTATTCGAAATTCGAATTTCGGAAGACGGTCATGTTCTATTTTATTTTATTGCATTCTATTAAATTCTATTCTAATCTTTACTATTCTTTTATTTTTATTCTATTGCTTTATTATTTTATATTCTATTTTATTGTATTATTTTTTAGAAAATCGATTTATATTTTTTTAAAATTAGATTCAAATTTGTTTTAGAATTTGATTCAAATTTGTTTTTGAATTTGAGTCGATTAAAATTTTGTTCACTTTTTTCAATTTAAATTGTTATTTCGGATTTGTTTAAATTCGTTACTATTGTAATTCGGAAATTCGGATGCGTCCAAATTTACAAATAATGAAAATTTTTTCCAAATTTCGATTCGGAACTGAACTGAATGCACATGTCTACTGTCTTCTATTGTCTGCAGGTTTGACTGCTTCCCCCTGCATTCTAGTACTGTAAGTTCTGGAATATAGTGGGTTGGGAGAACATTGGGCAGAATATTTATGCAGCCTTAACCAATCCCTAATCGAGAGGATGACCAGCAGTGCCTGACATGTGGATAAATAGTCTAGAGCCTAGAGCAGCAGAGTCCTTGCCTTGGTGGAGAGAGACACAGCCTGGAGGGGCTGTCTGCCCTCCTGGGCAATCTAGCTGATGACTACAGGAGTTCCATCGCAGTCCCAGCTCAGGAAAGCTTGGGAACCGACTTAAGCTGTGGGAACAGTCTGGAGAGAAGTCTGCTGAGGATCTGGCTGGAAGGCTCGCAGTACAGGTTCTGGCTTATACTGAAGGGAGGCATCCATGTATACAGGGACACAGTGAGTAAAGGCCTAAAAGAGATCCTGGAAAGACTGCTGCTGTTTTTGTGTCTTCCTTTGTGAAGAGGCTGTTCCAGATTGCTGGCTCAGGGCTGTTTTCAGTGTGGAATCCTCCCTGAGGTGTGAGACCACAACCACTTATCCTAGAGACCTACTTCGAAGAAGTTAACCCATACAAGAGAGCGTCCTCATTTAAAATTTCACTGGTTCTGGAGAATCCCAAGGCTTACCCTATACCCATCCAAATTCTTCATACAATAAACTCCAAAAAAAGTCTGGTTATTGAAAAATTGAAAATTGCTGTGTGCCTGGCTGCTGTACACCCAATAGGGAATAGAACCTGGGACAAACAGTGAGACCGGCTTGGGGTCTTCGTTACAGTTGGATACCTTTTGTAAGGTTTCCAGGTGGATATAACCTATGTCTTTCTGTGCATGTTTCAATCACATGTTCTGGTCTTAGGCTATATTACTCCCTAATATGTAGATATTACCTCCTAGCCTACATCGATTTCACCGTTTTGCTGCAATCTCTTCACCTGTACCTGGTTCACCAAATTGCTAAAAGGAATTGCTGATACATTTCATGTGCACCTCCGCCTCTATTTCTGTGTAGGCAATGCAGTTTTTATTGGTTGTCCAGACGCTTGTCTCAACTGTGTGACTCTGGTATAACACTGCTCATGCATGATGATTCTGTACTTTCAATTGCCTATCATTTTGTCAACTGACACCAATGAGGCATAAACCCTGGCTCAGAAAGTTAGTTGTCAAGTGTTGGGTCCCTGAAGTAAACATGCTGATCATACAGTTGAGCAGTTTTCTAGCAAATTCAGCCAACTCTAGATCAACTTTGGATTAAGGTCACCTACTATCAGCAGCATATAATAACACAACCTTTAAAAAGTTGATGCTTCACAAAGAAGGCACACTTTAATGAGATCACAGGAGCACAATGATGTACACACCCCCCTGATAAAGCCATGCAAATGGTAAAACAAGAATGGTTAACAGGGATTTCTATTTAAGCACTATGCACATTGTGTTTCACAGTCCCTACCACCAAAAGTGAAAGGTATTATGTGGTATGCACACTGATAAACAGAAAAGATTAAGGCATATAATGGAGATAGGTATAGAAAGGACAAAAAAGTCATAGTAGGAGAGAGATAAAGTAAATAGGGAAGTAGAAAGACATACATAGACAGGAGTTATTTTTAGACCCCTTTGAGAGTTATGTTCTATAACTTAAATAGATTAAAATGTTAAATATAAGCAATACACACTATTTAAAGTTGTAATAAGACAGGCTTTAAATGTACCTTTGTGATGACATGTTAATCATACATTTTGTAAGATGTGGACCATAATCCTTAAACAAACCATAGCAATAAATGAAAATAATACAATGGTCCTATTCAAAAGTTTGTATACCTCTTAATATCGTATTGCCCCTTTAGCATTAATGATGGCTTGAATTCTTTTGGGATACTTGTTTTAAAGTGGTTGCTTATTCTTGGCTCAAAACCTTCAGGTTTTGTAAATTCCTTAGTGGTCTAGCATAGGGTGACCATATTTCCAAACTGCCATTCTGGGACACCCCTCAGCATGCACCAGTCAGTGACATCACAAGGGGGCGGTGCCACCATGTGACGTCGCTGGGTGGCCCCGCGCCTTACCTATTTAAGCATTTGTTTCATATATGTTAGCCCAACAGTGCAGGTGGTCACTTAGAGTCACAGAGTGTAATTGTTCTTACAGTGTTGGGCTAACATATATGAATCAAATGCTTTTTATATCCAAGGCACTAAAGTTGTATATAAAACCCCATAATTTATACTACAAAAGCAATACAAATGACCTGAGGGATCTGGAGTAAAAACTGGACATACACTGACCTACCTGATTCCTTACGCTGACCTACCTGACGACTACACTGACCTACCTGATCCCTACATTGACCTACCTGACCACTAAACTGACCTACCTGATCCCTACAGTGACCTACCTGATCCCTACACTGACCACTACACTAACCTACCTGATCCCTACACTGACCTACCCGATTCCTACACTGACCACTACACTAACCTACCTTATCCCTACTGACTTACCGCGGGGGCTTGTCACATCCTCAGCTCTGAGGGGCTCATGCTGGGACCTGTAGTCCTTCATTAGGAGGATGAGGTCAGTGGCAGTGGTGGGGGTGGATGAGTGGCAGTGTTTGAGAGGGGATGGGATAACTAACTCTAGTCAGTGTCCACTTGTGAGGAGAGAGGGGGTTGGTGAGGGGGTGGGTGAGAGTGAGAGAGAGGGGGAGGGGGGGGAATGGGAGAGAGAGGAGGAGAGAGAGAGGGGGATGAGGAGAGAGAGAGGGGGAGGGGGATGAGAGAGGGGGGATGGGTAAGAGGGGAGGTAGGTGGGTGAGAGAGGGGGGTGGGTAAAAGTGTCCCCCTATCCCCTGCCTGCAGTTCCTCCTGTGCCCCCCTGTCCCAGCCTGTGGCTAGGTGTGTGTGTGATGCACCTACCTCCCATCCTCGTCCTCTGGGCCCTTGGTCAGTCTGTCAGTCTGTCTTCCTTCTTGTTGATGACAGTGACAGCTAGGAGAGGAGGCTGGAGAAAGTGTGCAGGCTCTGGGAGTTCCGGGGATGCTGTACCCACTGCTGCTTAGGTGAGGGTGGCTGGCGGTGGGGTCTTCTTCCACTCCCTCCTGGGCTGTTGATTCTACCAGCCTCGTGCTGCTCACCGGGGCCGCCACTCGCTGTTTCAAATTGCTGCTGTCAGCGCCGGCTTTAGCTCTGCCCTGCACTGCACCCCGCCGCCACTAGACCAGTGGGACTGTCATTCTCTAGGCGCATGACAAGAGGGTGTTCACTGCAGGGCTCAGCTCAAAGGGCAGCTGCTTTGGGCCCCAGGAGCACTAGCGCAGAGGAGGAGGAAGTGAAATCCTCCTCCGCTTTCATCGCTGGGCAAGGAGGGAGTCACGGCTGTGACGTCACTAGTTGCTACTAGATGCCAGGCGGCCATAGCAACCAGTGATCGGAGTACAGTCAGGTGGAGGTGGAGGCGGAGCCAGAGCCAGTGATATGGTGGCTCAGTCCACCCTTGTCCCATGAATTCCTGAATGTTCCCAGTGCCAGGAAGGTGCCCGGGAACGGGGACAGAGATGTCAATTACGGGATAGTCCCGGGCACACTGGGACACGTGGGAACCCTAGTTTAGCATGAATTGCATGTTTGAGATTTCCGCAAAGTGGCTGAAAGATGTTGAGATCAGGGAATTGGCACTACAGAGCCTTGATCTTTTCCTGTTTCCGCTGCTGAAGATTCGAGTAGCCTTTATGTTTTAGGCTAGTGTTTCTCAATCTTTTTACCTTAGAGGAACCCTTGGTAAAAAATTTGAGATCTCAGGGAACCCCTGAAATAATGTTCAGATCCACAGCTCAAGGAACATTGGTGTGATCACCGAGCTGTTGATATAACAATTATTTTTTAGAAATAGCATTTAATAGAGGGAATATTAAAGTGGGGTTCCACCCAAATTTTGAACATTATCTCTATGCATTCTCTTCCTTGCCTAGATGCTGACATGCTGTGTAAAAAAATTTAAATCGCCGTAATTACCTTTTTTTTTCTAATCTTCTTAGCACTTCCTGGTTTTCCTCCCATGGGAGTAGGCGTGTTTCTAGCTTCTCCCAGACCTCCCACAGTCCCCTGGGAGCTAGTCTCAGGCTTCCCAGCATGCATTGTGCAACAGTGTCATCACAACATCTCGGTGAATGCTGGGAGCACAGCATTCACCGTATCCAGGAAATACATGCTTGTGGGCTTCAAATGCCCACAATGAAGATGGAAACCGCCTTCAGTGAATTTTATAAGTTATTCTTTACAACAAAATCGGACACAAGCGGACTTATTACACAGAACATGTGAGTAGATAATCATGAGAAGAAAAGTTTGTGAATGAACTCCAAAAAAAAAAAAAAACGATAGATAGGTGGACCCCCGCTTTAAAACTTACCTATTTAATGTGAAACTTGTGCTTGCTTTTTTTTTTTTTTTTTTTTTGCACAGACGTTCAATTCTGGGTCCAACTTGAGATAAACAAAATACAGGGGTCAGGAGGGCACAGTAAAAAGGGGGGGAGGGTACATGAGAGGAGGGTGTATTAAATATGAGCAGGGTACATTAAAATGGGAGCAGGGCACATTACATGGGAGCAGGGTACATTATATGAGAAGGAAGCAGGGCACATTACATGGGAGCAGGGCACATTAAATGGGAGGAGGACACATTCCATGAGGGGAAAGCAGGGCACATTACATGGAGGCAGGGTACATTACATGAGGAGGAAGCAGGGCACATTACATGGGACAGACAACAGGGCACACTACATGTGACACACTGCAGGGCACATTACATGGGACACACTGCAGGGAACATTACATGGGACACATTACATGGGACAGACAACAGGTCACACTACATGTGACACACTGCAGGGCACATTACATGGGACACATTACATGGGACAGACAACAGGGCACACTACATGTGACACACTGCAGGGAACATTACATGGGACGCATTACATGGGACAGACAACAGGGCACACTACATGTGACACACTGCAGGGCACATTACATGGGACATACTGCAGGGAACATTACATGGGACACACTACCTGGGACAGACTGCAGGGCACATTGTGGAGGACACAGGTGGGCACACTACTGTACTGGCTTCTTTTTTTGCAGAGGCACTTTGCGCGCTGTTCCCCAATGGCCCCTCTTCCCCTCCTCCTATCCTGTCCATCCCAGATTATGTCATATACAAGCACCTGGGATGGACAGGTGGGGAGGAGGGGCTGGCGAGGAACAGCATGCAACAGCCAACTCTAGCACAGTTGTTTCCCTGCCTATCTGTGCATGTGTTGGCAGAGGGGGTGCGATCTACCTGTCAGCTGCCTGCGACTGACAGGTAAATTGCAGCAGAACCCCTGGGAAACTGGGAATCCAGGTTGAGAAACACTGTATTAGGCCATTGTAATGATGGAAAGTGCCCTATGTATAGCTTCCATTGAGTTAAATGCACATTTTCCCTCCATATTTTTTGATAGCATGCTTAACCGCTTGCCGCCTGCCGGCTTTCATATAACGGCCAGGCAGCACGGCTCTTGTTCTGGGCGGGCATCATATGACGTCCGTCCATTTAAACAGGGCATGCGCGTGATCGTGTGCGCGCAGCCCTGTACCATCGGTGGCGGGGTGTCATGGAGACACTGCTCACCACTGAGGGGGGTGAACAGCCATTGGGCATGGCTGTTTACCACATGATTGGCCGTGATAAAGTCACGGCTGATCACAGATGGTACCACCCCACTTTGCACGGCGCATGATCGCGAGCGCGCTGCGTGTGCACGTCGGTGGCGGTGTGTTCCCGGGAACACTGCTCGTCACGACGCTGGTAAACAGTCATTGGCCGGCGGCTGTTTCCCATGTGATCTGCTGTGATCCTTTCACAACTGATCACTAAATGTAAACATAGAGCGGTAATGAGATGTTACCGGGTTCTCCTCCTCACACACCGATCGTGTGTGAGGAGATTGTGGTACCATCTTGTTACCGCTTACAGTGTACACCAACACACACTGATTGCCCCCCCCAATAAAGAGAAATGGGGTCATTTTGTGGGTAATTCCACTGTCCTGGTGCTCAAAGACCTTCAAAAGTGTGATAGGTAGGAATGAAATGAGATGTGTATTTTATGCTCCTAGAATGCCTGAAGGTACTACTTCAATGTTGGGCCTCTGTGGTATGTGTAAACGTTCAACACATGTGGTATCGCTATACTCGGAAAAGTAGCAGAATGTATTTTGGGTAGTGTAATTTTTACTATATACATGCTATGTGTTAGAAATACCTTATAAATTGACCAACTTTATGTAAAAAAAAATGCGTTTTC
The DNA here is from genome assembly GCF_042186555.1 of Aquarana catesbeiana. Lineage (NCBI taxonomy): Eukaryota > Metazoa > Chordata > Amphibia > Anura > Ranidae > Aquarana > Aquarana catesbeiana. The sequence goes on along the minus strand of NC_133324.1, from coordinate 324,741,315 downwards.
ATTTTTTTTCCACATTTTCCAAAAACTTCTGGAAAAAAATGAACCGTTCAAAAGACTCATCATGCCTCATAGATTATACGTTGGGGTGTTTGCTTTCCAAAATGGGGTCATTTTGTGGGCAATTCCATTGTCCTGGTGCTCCAGGGCCTTCAAGCGTAATAGGTGGTTGAGAACTGAGATGTGTCATTTATGCTCGTAGAACGCCTGAAGGTGCTACTTCAATGTCGGGCCTCTATATGTGGCTAGGCTGTGTAAAAGTCTCACACATGTGGTATCGCCATACTCGGGAAGAGTAGCAGAATGTATTTTGGGGTGTAATTTGTGGTATGCATATGCTGTGTGTGAGAAATAACCTGATAATATGACAATTTTGTAAAAAAAAAAATCTTCATTTTGCAAAGAATTGTGGAAAAAATTAGAACTTAAAAAAACTCATCATGCTACTTACCTAATACCTTCGAATGTGTACTTTCTAAAAAGGGGTCATTTGGGGGGTATTTGTACTTTCCTGACTTGTTATGCCCTGTACACACGGTCGGACTTTGTTCGGACATTCCGACAACAAAATCCTAGGATTTTTTCCGACGGATGTTGGCTCAAACTTGTTTTGCCTACACACGGTCGCACAAAGTTGTCGGAATTTCCGATCGACAACCACGCGGTCACGTACACCACGTACGACGAGACTAGAAAAGGCCGGTTCAGAACCAAGCGCGGCACCTTTTGGGCTCCTTTTGCTAATCTCGTGTTAGTAAAAGTTTGGTGAGAGACGATTCGCGCTTTTTCAGACTCGTGGCTTTCAGATCGTTTTCTGCCGTTCAGTTTGTGCTTGTGGGTTTGTATCTACTCTTCAGTGCATGCAGTCAGTTCGTATCAGAGTTTTCTGTGTGATCTTGCCTGCTCGTTGCTGTTTTTCAGGTCGCTCTTCACAGGCCTTGCTGTTCTTCAGTGCGTTCTGTTACTTCGTTCTGAGCAGCCGACCGTTTTCTAGCCATGTTTCGTATGCGTACTCCTCGTAGAGTTCGTGCTGTGCGGGGGCTTGGTGTTGGGGTCGTGACCTTGACACAAGTCCAGTCCATGAACAGGGTGGGGAGGAGTTCATGGACCAAGAATTGGTTGCTTCAGCGTGACCAGTTCTCTCATATGCCTTTGCTCCGTGAGATCCGTGAGAATAATCCTGATGATTTCAGGAACTTTCTCAGGATGACTGACCCCGTGTTTCACCGTCTGTTGGCTTCGCTGACCCCCTATATCAGCAGGCAGGATACCTGCATGAGGCAAGCCATCACTCCGGAGCAGAGGTTGGTCGCTACCTTGCGGTATTTGGCCACAGGGAGAAGCCTGCTGGACTTAAAGTTCTCGACAGGCATCTCCCCCCAGGCTCTGGGTATCATTATCCCAGAGACCTGTTCTGCCATCATACAGGTCCTGCAGAAGGAGTATATGAAGGTAAGATTTTTATTCTTTTATATCACATTTTATTGTATTGAATGTTTGCTAATATATTGCATTTCTTTCCTCATTCCCTAATTACCATGATTGTAATATGCTGTGAATGTCCCCTTTGTCCCCATGCATGCTGGATTTTTATGTAATTATTATTTTATGTCCTTCATACATATTTGCCCTTCACTAACCTCCCCAGCATGGTGTCTCCTGCCCTATATTCACCTCATGTAGTCACTTAACAATGTATTTTAACAGCTCCATAGTAGTGCTTTACCCCAAACACCCCCTAAAATGTTTGGTAATGTTATTTTTGTTTTAAATTCAAGCAGAGTGCCAGAAGCTTTTGTTTGTGGTGTCCCCAAATAATTTTTAGTAACCCTCCCTCCCCCAACTGCTAAGTCAGCTGATCACAATTCTCTATCCTCAATCATCTATCTGCTGACTTTGCCAAACCCATACACACTATACCCATCTCTTTACTGGTCAGATTTATGGATGAATTCCCCAAAGCATGTAGTGCAAGGGCCTGCCTGTATACTTTCCAATGGTACTGTTTAAAGTTTTTGTATCCTATTATTATCTTGATAGGTAATAGCAGAATGTTCAAATGTGTACAGTGTGTATTTATATCTTTGTATTATGACACTTCTTACCTGTCCAGTGGTCTGCCAATAGTGTAACTAAGGAGGGGCTGTTCCAAGTAATACCCATTATTTAGGCATTCATCTCTCAATGAAGTGAAGAGGGTTACCTGTCCAAGAGTTCCCCCCCCTATAATGTTAGAAATGGCCCATGAGAGGGGGGGAGGGGGAATATGATAGGTGTACCTTATACTTTGTTGTTGTTAAATTCCCCTTAATAAATGCTATCTGGAGGTTGGCCCATAATGTTTGTGTCTAATCTGCTTGCCATGTTTCTGTGAAAAAATAGTAATGTTTATTGTTTTTTCCTCAACAGTTTCCTTCAACGCCACAGGAATGGCAGACTGTGGCCTCCCACTTTGCCCAGCGGTGGGACTTTCCTAACTGCGGAGGGGCAATTGATGGGAAACACGTCCACATCGTCCCACCACCCAACTCGGGGTCGTACTATTATAATTACAAGGGGTTTAATAGTATAGTGATGTTGGCGGTGGTGTCGGCTAGTTCCTGTATGTGGATGTGGGGAAGAATGGCCGGATGTCCGATGGTGGAGTCATCGCCCAGACGGAGTTCTACAGGCGTCTCCAGAATGGCAGCTTGGACTTGCCACCTCCAGAGGACAATGTTGAAGGTCTCCCATTTGTGTTCGTTGCTGATGAAGCATTTGCGCTGGGGGACCACCTGATGCGGCCATTCCCGATGAGGACCCTCACCCCGGAACAGAGGGTTTTTAATTACCGGCTGGCCAGAGCCCGAAGAGTGGTGGAGAACACATTTGGAATCCTGGCCAGCCGGTTCCGATTATTTCTGACACCCATCCATATGGCGGAGTATAAGCTGAACCATATAATACTTGCCTGCTGTGTTCTCCATAATTTTTTAAGAAAACATTCAGCCAACTATGCTGGCTCAGTTGGGCCTGAGGCCGGAATCCCAAATCCATCAACACTGACGGCGCTTGAAAGTGGCCGTCCTGGCTTGCCCTCCCTGAGTGCTCGTGATGTCCGGTTACGATACCTGGAGTTCTTTGCGGGTAGGGGGGCTATCAATATGCCAGACAATCTGTGAAACCTTTCTCAAATAAAAAACAACCAAAAGAAATTCTTTGTGGACATTTACTGCTTGTGTTTGTTTTAGCTGACCCTGACAGAAATGTGTTGAGTGCAGAAAATGTCGTGATTGGGTAACCTTATAAAAAACAGTGTTGGCTGGTACTTCCTAAATGCAAAAACACATTTCACTACAAGTGCACTTGCAACTGCACTGAACCTGCACTTGTAGTGCAAAGTGTATTTGCCCTTAGGAAATAACCCCCATTTTTGCATAAAACAGCAATTACATCACCCCAAAAGTGTTGTAGTGTTGAGACAATAATCCACGCATTCTTGAGTAAGCCACTTTTTTATACCTGCACAATCACATGTGCATTTACCAAAGGTTTTTAAAACAAACCAACATGTTTGTTGTATAACAATTTTTGCAGTAGCATTATCAAAAATCGAAATTTCCATTTCAGATAAAACAGGCCTGTGTAAAACCAACAAGAAAGCCAAAAAACTTGAACTTACAAAGTTCACATTAGGTAAAACCTGAAGGCTATATCAGACATCAGTATTTAGGAACTGGGTTTGATATAGCGTTCAGATGGGGGGAAATCACCCCTGGAAAAGCCAAATTTGGAAGATGCACACCAATTTACGAATGTCAACATGTGCTATCTGCCATCAGAGGGGATCAAGGGACGTGTTTTGGGGGAGCAAGCCCTTCCTCAATGCGACTTTATAATTGAGGAAGGGGTTGCACCCCCAAAACGCCTCCATTGATCTCCCGTGATGGCAGATAGCACATGTTGGCACACTGTGTGCATCCTCCAAATTTGGCTTTTCAAAACATTGAAAAAAATTTTATAAGATTGGACCACAATAAAACAAGTGATTTTGTGGGGTTTAAATTCGCCCCAAAACATCAATGATGTTATTATTTTTTTTAATAACATCACTGATTTGTTGCTGTATGTTGTGCAATTCGAGATTACACCCCATGATCTCCCCGATCAGGATCTGGGCACTTTCAGAAGTAAAGCGTTCTCTATCCCTCACATCACGATCACCTAAAAAGAGATAAAGAACAAAAAAAAAGGTCTCAAAAATCTGCCACCATCCATCTCTTTTACCTGAGCCTGTGGTCGCAGACACTCACCTGTTGTGGTGCCAATCTCCACCACGTCTTCTTCTTCCTCCTGCTCTTCTTCTTGTGTTGGTGGTATTTCACCTTCTTCCATAGGTGGGGGGTCTGTGTTCTCCTGGGATGAGGGGTGTCCTCCGAGTCTTTTCTCCCCTATGTAAAACAAAAATGGTATAATTAGCACACAGATATTTGATGGCAGAACTATAAATAGGAAACATTGCTTGGAAGTGGGGTACAATTGTCTATTTTAGCCGAGTTCCAAGATGTATATTTTTTATTGCCCTTTGTCAAGCTGCAATACTTTACCTGTTGAGTACAAGCTTTACAGATGTAGCCCCCCATAGTATACACTGGAGCACCTGTGTGCCCCCCCTAATAAAAATGGTGTTCTGGGGTCCCACACTAGTGCTCCAGTGTCCAGATGTGAAAACAGCTGCTCAGTGTCCTCTCCTTACACACAATCTAGTTGGCATTTCATTCTAGTAACAAACCCATCTACACAAACAAATATTTGGCATCCAAGTAGGCCCCAAAAAATGTGTGAAAATGCATATGGCCTAAACAATGGTGTTCTAGAGGCCGAAAGAAAAATGTTTGATACGAACGAATAATGGGCCCATGAACATTAAAGTTGCCCTTTTAAACGTTACAATTAATAAAAGCATATGGAGCAGAACGAACGAAATAAAGACAGAAAGAATAGGAACACAGCACAACTACTTACTTTTTTGCAGCACTCTCCGGATCTTTCGGTACTGCTCTGGCTCTCTCAACTTCAGGTCCGACCACCGCTTCCTGAGCTGATCTTTAGATCTTCGTACCCCGAAATTCCTGTGAAGGCTTTTGACCACTTTAGCAATGATTTTTGCCTTTCGGATGTTGGGGTGTGGGTAAGGCCCATATTTTCCGTCATAGTCGGACTTCCTCATGATGTCGACCATCTCCAACATCTCCCCAAAGGACATATTTGTGGCCTTAAAACGTCTCCTTCTGGATCGGGACGTGCCTGGATCCGGGCTTTCCTCCTCCTCCTCCTCCTCATTGCTAGAATTAGCATGCACCTGCTGTAACTCCGCCATGTGCTCTTCACCCACTGCGCCGAACGAAAAGGGGCGGGGAGTAGACTAGAAAGAACGTCAGGGGCGGGCGGAGTTACACGCATGCGCAGTGTGTATAAAGCGTAACATGCGTGCGTATTACGTACGATCTGTGAGCGGAGGAAGGAGCATTGGACGCGCCGATCGTAAGAACGAAGGTAAGAGACAAACTTGTGCCTATACTGCTTCTAGATTGAGGCCTATATTGTAACAAGATTAGGAGAGTTTTGTCTGACATTAGGCTTTGTCTTGTGTTGTGTCTTGCAGTGAACATGGATATCTTATTAAAAGATAATGACTTCATGTCAGTATTCGTAGAGATGCTAAGGGAGCTGCCCTGTCTGTGGGAGATTACCCACCCCCATTTCAAGAACCAAGCAAAGAGGAAGGCAGCACTGGAGCAATTGTGTTAAATTGTGAAGCAGGTGATCCCCACGGCAGACATCACCTATTTAAAGATTTTCATTGGTGGCCTGAGGAGCACATATCTGAGGGCGCGCAAGAAAGTCCAGGATTCGCAGAGATCCGGAGCAGCAGATGACATCTATGTCCCCAGGATGTTGTACTACGACAGGCTGCACTTTCTGGCAGGCCAGACTGAACCCAGGCCATCCCTCTCAAGTCTTCCTTCCACGCTTCCTTCCCCCCCGGCTGAGGCTTCTGAGGCCCAACCTGGGCCTTCCAGGCCACATGTGGAGGAGCCCAGATTGAGCCAGGTATAGCATTCCTCTAAATATTTCTGCTTGTCCAATCAATGATGTTACCTAGATGTTAGTTGGGAGTACTAATTTAGGATTGTGATTGAGGAAGCAAAAACTAAAACCATGTCCCTTTTTCATACACAGGGAAGTCTCAGCCAGGAGGTGGCCGGGCCGAGCCGGCTGGCTGATCTGCAGGTCCCTCCACCCCCCCTGAAAACAGAAAGTGGCAGTAGGAGGAGTACCCTAGAGGAGGCTGCTATAGGATTCTTTTGGAGGGCTACAGAGGTCCTGGGAGCACCACACACCATGGAGGAGAACATTGCTGCCTTCATAGCATATAAAATGCAGAGGATGGAGGAGGGCCAAAAAGTCATGTGTGAGGCCCTCATATCGGAGGCTCTGGATAAAGGTATGAGGGGCCAAATTACACCTCAGACACACCTTCGCGTTGGTCCTCCTCCTCCTCCTGCAGGTCCTCCTCCTCGTCCTCCCTCTCCTCCAGGTCCTCCCAGTCCTCCTCCAGGTCCTCCCAGTCCTCCTCCAGGTCCCCCCAGTCCTCCTCCAGGTCCTCCCAGTCCTCCTCCTCCTCCAGGTCCTACTCCTCCTCCTGCCACATCTCCAACTGCACAGCCACAGCCCAGAAGGAAGCGTGGAAGGAAGACCAGACAGTGATTGCCCTGTATCCAGTCTGGTCGGCCAAAAAATGCAGCCTCTTGTGGTACCACAGCCTGTCATCTGCTGCTTTCCGGATCTCTGCGAATTCTGGACCAGACTGCCCTCCCTTACATATGGACTCCTCAGGCCACCAATTTTGATGTTGAAGAATTGATGTCTGCCGTGGGGGTCCCAAGCTTCGCTAATTTCTCCTGTTGATCCAGTGTTGCCTTCCTCTTTGTTTGGTTCTGATCCCTTAATAAAGGATTTGGGTTTGGAATTATACTCTCCTATGTGTTTTACTTCAAAAATGACAGTTGGTTTGTGAGGATTCAGGTACATTTCAAATATACAATGTGAAATGAACAAGGGACACCAACACCAAACAATCTCCTGGAGATTAAATAATAAAAGATATCAATGGTGTTGGGGTAACTTGACACACAAAACACACACAAAAATATTCTGGAGTAAAAATAAAAATAACATTGAACAAAGATCAGCCTTGGAAAAAATCCAAACATTAAAGAAAAAAAAAGGCTGAAAATCCAAAAAAAAAAAAAAAATAATAATATAAAACTGTCAGATGTGACAACTAATAACAATATATTCAGGGAATCCCACTAAAAAAACACAAATAAAAGTTTGTGAGAAGTGTGTGTGAATATGAGCAGCAAAACTACTTAATTCTTGTCACATTATAAAGAAGAAGAGAGTGCGCTGTATTAAACCATTTTTAACATTGCAGCGTGACGAAAGTGCTGTATCCATTGCGAACGCTAAGTTTACCAGAACGAGCTGTCCCGTGTCGGAATTTCTTCTGAGCATGCATGGCACTTTGTGCGTCGGAACAGGCCACACACGGTCGGAATTGACGCGATCGGATTTTGTTGTCGGAAAATTTTATCTCCTGCTCTCCAACTTTGTGTGTCGGAAAATCCGATGGAAAATGTCCGATGGCGCCCACACACGGTCGGAATTTCCAACAACACGCTCCGATTGGACATTGTCCATCGGAAAATCCGACCGTGTGTACGGGAATTAGTGTCTCAAGAAATGAGATACACCTGATGTACTGAAGGACTGATAATATGTGATCAATTTTCAGTGATTGGCACCATAGTTTGTAGACTCTATAACTTTCACAAAGACCAAATAATATACATTAATTTGGGTTATTTTTACCAAAGCTATGTAGCAGTATAAATTTTGGCCAAAATATATGAAGAAAAAATACTAATTTGCAAAATTATATGACAGAAACAAAGAAAACTGCGTTTTTTTTCACAAAATTTGCAGTCTTTTTTTATTTATAGCAGAAAACAATAAAAAACCCACTAGTGATTAAATACCACCAAAAGAAAGCTCTATTTGTGTGAAAAAAAAGGATGCAAATTTTATATGGGTACAGTGTTGCATGACTAATTGTCATTCAAAGTGTGAGAGCGCTGAAAGCTGAAAATTGGTCTGGGCAGGAAGGGGGTGTAAGTGCCCTGTATTGAGGTGGTTAATGCATCTCCCCATCAAATTTGACAACATTTCCTGTGCCCCCCCAAAGCTCTCTCTCCCTCAAAACAGCAGACATCCCCCTTCATGTTCAAGGTACTGTTTAATGCATTGCAAGTGGGCTGTTTTGTGGCATTGGCCCAGCAAAAATGGCTACCATTTTCATTTTGTCGGTAAATTTATGATAAAAAGGTAGTACTAAATCATTTTAGGTGTATAATATATTTTTGTTTTACTAGTATCCAGTAAGGAAGGACAAACCATGTTTGCTGAAGCATGTCAAAACAATAAACCTGAAGTTTTAATTTTTATGAAAGCAGTGTAATGATAGAAACTGTTGGTGGTAGCACGAGACTCCACTCCCCACCCAAGACTACAATTGAGGACACAGCTGCTATGCCGCAACAGTAAAAAGGTCCAAAGCTATCTGTCTACTACAAATCGCATCTGCTACTTAATGTGTATTTAAAATGAACATTGTTTATTTGTTTTGTATTGAGCGTTACAAAGATAAAATCCCTGTGAGTTTTTATTGCTAATATGTCAAATCATCCATCCTGACCCTTCACCTTTCTTGCCTGATCCTGGGTGTATGACCAATGGAGATACCACACAAATCCAAAGACAAAAAAAAGCCAGTAGACCAAAAAAGAGAATCTCAAATATTTATTGAGATCTCAAAAACAAAAATATGCATGTTTTGAGTCCTTGATAGTCCCCTTTGTTGAGGGTTTTAACGTTTTGTTTTTTACTTTGTCTTTGGTGCGCTGGGGTGACTCTGGACTCATTCTTTGCGCTTGGTAGCACCACTGTTTCTTTTTTATCTCCTTTTATTGATAGTGAAAATTAACTGTGAATGTTTTTTCTCTAAAATATGATAACATCTCATTCAGAGGCAAAGTATTCTTTAATGATTCACCAAGGAAATATAAATTGTGTCCCATTGGAGAACATATTTACATACAGGGTTTCTTCTGCACCTGTGACCACTACTAAACTATTTTCTGTGGTCAGATGAGTTTCACAAAGCTTGCCAGGTTCCCAGTCACACATGTTTCAACAATATGCAAATACCCTCATGTATATTAATAGACTTCACTTGAAAATAAAATGACGCATCCATTATAAATGTGTTACATTAACCATGTAATCTACTACAAATGATATTATAATCTAAAAAGCAAAGTCATCAGTTATACGATTTAGGTACTGACACAGCTCTAGCGCGCACACAGATGAATGTAAAGTAATAAATATTGTATATGTACCAATATTACATATTACAATTTGTGTTTTTAGAAATGAGATGAACTGCATACAAAAGTTTTGAGATTGCAGATCTTTCTGTATAGAAGATTAGCAGATTACTCAGGAAGTGTAAAGTAGTTTCAGGGCTTGTTTGTACCAGAAGTGCTGGAAAATGTTTGGCACCGTTACATGCAATGCTTTCAAATCCCTATGTTGTGTTTTGAGATCTATTGTTATTGTACTTTCTGTGACATAATTTCAGGTGACTGAGGCTGTGTGCAGAAAAAACTTGAAACAAGCAGTGATGAAATGAAATGGTTTCAATGTCAATACACTGTCACATGTAGAACATTTTGGACCGCAATGGAAAGCTAAAAACTGCAATGGGCTTCAAGAAAGAGCTTAGTTATCAACACGGGTGAAACTGCTGCTAGAGCTTGACCCATTTTAACAGCTATGCAATCTGAATGGAACCTAATGCCACATACACACGTTCGGAATTTCCGACAACAAATGTTAGATGGGAGCTTGTTGTCGGAAATTCCGACCGTGTGTAGGCTCCATCGGACATTTGCTGTCGGAATTTCCGACAACAAAAATTTGAGTGCTGGATCTCAAATTTTCCGACAACAAAATCCGTTCTCGTAAATTTCGAGAGTGTGTAGACAATTCCGACACAAAATTCCACACATGCTCTGAATCAAGTACGAGACAGAAGCACTCGGGCTGGTAAAACTAGCGTTTGTAATGGAGATAGCACATTCGTCACGCTGCAAATTTTTAAATCTTTTATTGCAGCGCATTCTCTTCTTCTTTATAATGCTAGAATAATTAAGTTGTTTTGCTGCTGATATTCACACAGAGTTCTTGCAAACTGATTTCTTTATTATTTCTTGTGATCTCCTGAATAATATTTTTTTTTTTTTTTCGTCAGATCTCCATAATAATGTTTACATTTTTTTTCTAGTGATCTTTTTATATTTATTTTTTTATCAAGATCTTCTGTTTTTTTTGTTTTTTTTAGTTTTTTTTTTCTAGTGATCTCCATAATATTTTTTGTCATTTTGTGGGTCAAGTTACCACAACAGCATTATCTTGTATTTTTTAACCTCAAGGAGATTGGTTGGTTTTGGTGTCCACTGTTAATTTGACATTGTCTTTTTGAAATGTACCTGCCTACTCACAAATAAACTGTCCTTTTTGAAGTAAAACACATAAGCAAGTATTTGTGAAAAAAAAATAGACATTTATTAGGGGTCATAACAAAATAAAGAGGAAGGCAACGCTGGATAAACTGGTGAAATTAGCAAAGCCTTTGTACCCCAGGGCATACATTAACTATTTTACAGGCAAAATTGGTAGCCTGAGGAATCCATATAATAGTGAGCACAATCCGGTCCGGGACTCCAAGAGATCAGGAACAGCAGCAGATGACATCTATGTCCCCAGGCTGTGTTCATACAACAGCCTGCGTTTTTTGTCAGACCAGACTGAACCCAGACCATCACTCTCTTGTCTTCCTTCCACGCTTGCTTCCAGGCTGTGGCTCTGGTGTTGGAGTTGTGGCAGGAGGTGGAGGAGGAGGATGGTCCAACTCACACAGGTGGGTTTTGCTTGTGAGTTCGCCCCTCAACCCCTTATTTAGGGGCAGATAGATCATTTCCTCACAGAAGAGGTGTTGGCCCTCCTCCATTTCCTGCATTTTGCAGGCTGGCATGTAGGCATAAGGCCTCTTGAAGATTGGGGGGGTTCTGAGGGCCGCATTAGCCTGCCGAATTAACCCAAGTGCTGCATCTTCCAAATTACTCCCCTTCCTGGGCCTTTTGTTTTGAAGGGGGAAAGGAGAGACCTGGCATTGGGTCAGGCTACTGGGCCTGGCCATCTCCTGGCTGCCACTTACCCCCGCCACCTCCTGGCTGCCACTTACCCACGCCACCTTCTGGCTTCCACTTTCCACAGCTTCCTCCTAGCTGCCACTGTCCACAGCCTCCTCCTGGCTGAGGCTTTCCTGTGTATGAAAAAGGGATATAGTTTTATTTTTTTTGTTCATCAATCACACACAATTTTAAGCTCATGACTGTTGTTAATAAATAGAAAAGACTATCATTGTCAGCCCAGCATTTTTCATTCTTGTCCCAGTCATTTTTGGCTACTACTGTCTATTGATATGTAAACCACTTTGTTCAATCAGAAATTAGTGATCAATAATAACATCTAGTTAACATCATTCATTTTACGACAAGAAATATGCTATACCTGGCTCAAGCTGGGCTCCTCCACTTCTTCCTGGCTGGAAGGCCCAGGTTGTACGTCGGAAGCCTCATCTGAAGTGGAAGGAAGCGTTGAAGGAAGAGTGGAGAGTGATGGCCTGATTTCACTCTGGTCTGACAGAAAACGCAGTCTGTCGTAGTACAACAGCCTGGGGACATAAATGTCATCTGCTGCAGTTCCTGATCTCTGGGAATCCTGGACCTTCTTGCGCTCCCTATTATAAGTGCTCTTCAGGCCACCAATTTTTGCCTTTAAATAGGGGATGGTTGCCGTGGGGATCTGCGGCTTCACTAATTCCAGCAATTGATCCAGCACTGACTTCCTCTTTCTTTTATTAGTATAAAGGGGTGTTTCACCTGCCACAGACAGGGCAGCTCCCTGTACTTATCAATGACTAGGGGAGAAAGTCATGATCATTGAAGTGATCCATTTTCTCTGCAAGACACAACACAAAACAAACCCTAATGTCAGGCTAAACTCTCCTAATCTTGTCCGAATATAGGTCTCAATCTATAAGCAGTATAGGCCACTGATGCCCCAAGTTAAAATTGTACCTTCGTTATCACGATCGGTGCTTCCACTACTCCTTCCCCCGCTCACAGATTGTACGTACGATGCACGCGCGTTATGCTTTATATACACTGCGCATGTGTGAAACTCCTCCCGCTCCTGACCTACTTTCTAGTATATTCCCCGCCCCTTCTCTTTTGGTGCAGTGGGAGAGCACATGGTGGAGAGGCAACAGGTGCGTGATAATAGCAGCAATGACAAGGAAAGCCCGAAGCCACAAGCGTACCGATTCTGAAGGAGATATAAGGCCTCAAATATGTCCTTTGTAGAGATGGTGGACATCTTGAACAGGGCCGACTATGATGGGAAGTATGGACCGTACCCAAACCCAAATGTGAGAGAGGCCAAGATGATGACTAAAGTTGTGAAAAGTCTGCACAGGAATTTTGGGGTATGACGATCCAAGGATCCAAGCAATTGAGGAAACGCTGGTCAGACCTGAAATTGAGGGAGCAGGATCAGTACAGAAGGATCAGGAAAGTGCTTCTAAAAAGTAAGTATTTGTCCTGTGTTCCTATTATTATTATTACTTGCATGCTGCTCCATGTGCTTTACTTTACTGTTGTACAGTTTAAAATGACAACTCTCAGGTTCGTGGGCACAGTAATCGCTCATAGTAAACATTGTTCATTCGCCCACCAATACAATGTTTTTGGCAGATGCAGTTTAACTACATTTGGTCATGCCTATTTGTATTAAAAGAAGTTTATTACATTGTTGTCTAGATGGGTTTATAACTAGAATGAAATGCAAACTTGATTCAGTGTAAGGAGAGGACACTCAGCAGCTGTTTACACATCTGGACGCAGCAGTACTAGTGTGGGACACCATAACAACCTTTTTAGGGTGTCCCACACAGGTGCTCCAGTGGATACTAGGGGTGTCTCCATGTGTGAAAATTGTACAAACAAGGTAAGTACTCCAGCTTTAGAAAGGGAAAAAAATTATGTCTTCAGCTTGAAACTCTGCCAAAACAGACAATTGTACGACACTTCCACGCAATGTTTCATATTCCTATTTCTGGCCTCAAATATCTGTGTGCTATGTATACCTTTTTTTAAATTCACATAGGGGACTTAGGACATCTGAGGACACCAGGGACCCCCAACCTCCTAAAGAAGGGGAACTCCCCACACCACAACCTGAGGATGAGGAGGGAGACGTTTATGAAGTGGGTGAAATAGTGACCACAACAGGTAAGTGTCTGAGACCACAGCTTCAGGTAATAGATGTATGCCTGAATATTTATAATACATGGTGTGTGTTTTTTTTTTAGGTGATGTAGATGTTGTGAAAGAAGAATCTCATTTCACAAGTGCAAGTGCCCAGATCCTCATCGGGGAGATAATGGGGTGCAATTGGAATTTAGACAAGTTAAAGGAAAACATCAATGATGTTCAACAAAAAATTAAGAACGTCATTGATGTTTTAGGCAGAATCTAAAACACTCAAAAATTGTACCGTTTTGTCTAATTTTGTATTTTAAATCAAGTTTTAAAGTATTTTAAAAGCCAAATTTTAAAGATGCACACAGTGGGGTTTATTTACTAAAGCTGGAGAGTGCAAAATTAGGCTCACTTCTGCAGAGAAACCTATCAGCTTCCAGGTTATATGGCCAAAGCTTCATTGAACAAACTGAGGTTATAAGCTGATTGGCTACCATGCACAGCTGCACCAAATTGTGAGCGCTCCAGTTTAAGTAAATCTCCCCCAGTGTGTCAACATGTGCGATCTGCCATCATGGGATATCAAGGTACGCGTTTTGTGGGTGCAACCCCTTCCTCGCAACTCAAATAGGTGAGAGGAAGGGGTTGCACCCCCAAAACACGTCCATTGATCCCCCATGATGGGAGCTAGCACATGTTGACATTAGGAATGGGATCAGGAGGGAAATCCCCATTTTGAGTCCCTTCAAATTTTGGCTTTTACAGGGGTGACATCACCCCATCTGATGAAGGCAAGATCAACACAGTTTTGACATACTGATATTGCTTTCACTTTTTCAAAGTTGAACTTTGTAAGTTCATGAGTTGTGTATGTTATGGTTTGATTCATGCCTGTTTAATAAAAAGAAAAGGATATTTCTAATGTCAAAAAAAAAGTTATACACCAAAGATGTTGGTTTGTTAAAAAAAAAAAAAAATTTTCTAATGTACATTTGAATGTGCTTTGAGTAAAATGTTTTCTACTCAACAATGTGTGGGTTCTTCTTTCAATGCTTAATACCAGTTTTTGGGGTAAGTTGCTGTTTACAGTGACAATGGGGGTTATTTACTAAAGGCAAATACACTTTGCACTACAAGTGCACTTTCAGTGCACTTTCAAGTGCACTTGCAGTGCACTTGTATTGCAAAGTGGATTTTCCTTTAGTAAATAACCCCCCACAGTGCTGTAAAATTTGCCCCAATCAGGACATTTTCGGGACTCAAAACAATTAATTCATGGTGCTGAAAAGAATGATTTTTTATCATTAATGCATTACATACATTAACAACAAAAACAATGTGTGTGTGTAGCAGACCCATAACATAATAGTTAGCTGAAGAAGAGATTGTCACCTCATCTATCCAAAAAATTACATTTGCACTATTGAAGAAAATGGCCAAAAAGAAAAGCCCATTGGAGAACCTAGAAGACAGCTAAAAGAAACACAAGCAGTAAACCAAATGAAATATTAGTTCTGTTTCAAAAATAGATTTATTTTAAAAATGTCTCAGACATTTGCTGGCATACCAATGGCCCCCCTACCCACAAAGTATTCAATATATTTTTGCCTCACTTCGCGTGCGCTTTGGGGGGGCAAGCCAGGACGGCCAGGTTCAAGTGCCGTCAGGGTTGACTGATCGAGAAATCCGGCCTCAGTCCCAACTGAGACCACATAGTTTGTAGCATTTTTCCTTAAAACGTTGTGCATAATGCAGCATGCAAGTACAATATGGTTAGTTTATATTCCGCCATGTTGATTGCAGTAAGGAATAGGCGGAAGTTAAAAACTCTCCGGTCCGGGGTGAGGGTCCTCATGGGGAATGGCCGTATCAGGTGTTCTCCAAGCCCAAACGCTTCATCAGTGACGAAGACGAACGGGAGTCCTGCCACGTTATCTTCCGCAGGTGGCAATCCCAAGCCACCACTCTAGAGCCGTATATAGAACTCGGTCTGGGCGATGACTCCACCATCCTACATCCGGCCATTCTTCCCCACGTCCACATACAAAAACTCATATGTTGCCGACACCACCGCCAACTTCACTATACTATTAAACCCCTTATAGTTATAATAGTAAGACGCCGAGTTAGGGGGTGGGACAATGTGGACATGTTTCCCATCGATTGCCCCTCTGCAGTTGGGGAAGTCCCACCGCTGGGAAAATTGGGAAGCCACAGTCTGCCATTCCTGTGGGGTTGAAGGAAACTCTGGAGTCAAACAATAAAAAAAAAAATTAGTACTTTTGCACATAACATTACACGCAGATTAGACACAAACATTTTTGGCCAACATCAGTATACCATTTATTTTAAGGAGTATTTAAAGACATAAGTATAAGGTCCACTTATCAGATTCCTCACCCCCTCTGATGGCCTATTGTAAAAATTTTAGGGGGGGAGGGAGAAGTTTTGGACAAGTAACCCTCTCCACTTCATTGAGAGCTGAATGCATAAATAATGTGTGTTACTTTGGCCAGCACCTCCTTACTTACACTATTGGCAGACCACTGGATGGGTAAGAAGTGTCATAATAATAAAAAAAAAAACACTGTACAAATGGAAGCACATTTTTATATTCTGCAATTACCTATCAAGATAATAGGAGAACAAAACTTTACACAGTACCATTTGAAAGTATTCAGGCAGGCCCTTTCACTACATGCTTTGGTGAATTCATCCATAAATATGACCACAAAAGAGGTAGGTATAGTGTGTATGGATTTGGCAAAGTCAGCAGAATATTGGTATCAGTTGACTTAGCGGTTGGGGGAAGGGAGGGTTCCAAATGAGTTTGACCCCAAAAAAAAGCCTCTTGCACTCTGCCTGAATTTAAGGACAGAAATAACATTTGTACACATTTTAGGGGGTGTTTAGGGTAAAGCACTACAATGAGGATGACAAAATACATTGTTAAGTGACTAGGGTAGGTGTGTATGGGCCCAGGATAGCATGCTGGGGAGGTTAGTGAAGGCAAATATGCATGAAGGACAAAAAAGGAGCATTAAAAACTTCTAGCATGCATGAGGATAAAGAGGACATTCATAGCATATTACAATCATGGTAATTAGGGAATGGTGAAATAAATACAGGAAGTCCCCGAGTTACAAACACAATAGGGACTGTAGGTTTGTTCGTAAGTCGAAGTTGTTCATAAGTCGCAACGCTGCATTTGTAAGCGTAACTTCCGGTCGGAACACTGCATTCGTAAGTGGAACGTCTGCCTGTGCATGGATGTGGGAAGTTC